>NW_017728924.1:6199757-6249309 GCF_001723895.1 Crocodylus porosus | reverse complement strand
TTGTACTCGGCCTTGGTGAGGCCGCAGCTAGAATACTACATCCAGTTTTGGGCTCCACCATTCAAAAAGGATGTGGAGAAGCTTAAAAGAGTGCAGAGAAGAGCCACGTGTATGATCAGAGGTCAGGAAAACTGACCTCACAATGACAGGCTGAGAGCTATGGGATTCTTCGCCTGGAAAAGCGCAGGCTTAGGGGTGATTGGGTGGCCACCTGTAAGTTTATCAGGGGTGACCACCAGGATCTGGGGGATCGTTTGTTCAACAGAGCGCCCCAAGGGACGATGAGGTCTGATGGTTATAAACGCCTGCAAGACCGCTTCAGGCTGGACATAAGGAAGAATTTCTTTACTGTCCGAGCCCCCAAGGTCTGGAACAGTCTGCCAGCGGAGGTGGTTCAAGCACCTACATTGAACACCTTCAAGAGAAACCTGGATGTTTTTCTTGCTGGGATCCTATGACCCCAGCTGACTTCCTGCCCCTGGGGGGGCGTGGCTGGACTCGATTTTCTGAGTTCCCTTCCAGCCCTAATGCCTATGAAATCTGTAAATGCACATTATGCTTGCTTGGATACATAGCACCCTGGTCAAAGTCTGTTTATTTTTTCTTACTTATTGTTGACGAATTTTCAGTAGTCCTGGCATCTCTGCCCCTGTCTAAAACATAGAAAAGACTGCGTGGTCAAATGCGAAACGAATGATGCACCTGATACAACCAGAGATCATATTTACTGCAGAGATGCTCTATTAAGCTAAGTGTTCTGCACATAGTAATTTCTTCCTCCTTTCCCTAGGCTACTGCATGCAGGTCTAGTCGATCTTATGAAACTACAGAGGAAATATATATTTCTCATTTTCCTTGAGTGGTGGTGTGTGACTTTGCTTTTAGGTCAGCTGGAAACAAAACGCGCATAAGCTTTAAAAGGGAGACTGACAGAGCAGCAGCAGACACGGTGACCAAAAGAGCAAAAGCCAAAAAAGTCATTTCTGGGATCAATTGAGCATATAGGTAACCTGTTCCCTTTTGTTATCAGTCTATTCAGCCAAATTTGCTCTATGTCTTTACAATAATACTGTAGAAAAGTCTTCATGAAGAGAGATCAGGTGTTATAGAAAGCAAGAGTCACCAAGAAAGGCATTTATTGTAATGCAACATAAAGGTAGTATTCAGTCCAAAGTGCTCGAGGCTTTTTAGCGGAATAGAAGTTAGGAACACCCCTGTGTTTCTATCTGTGCTAAATAACCCAGCATTGTATATCACTAAAATTTACACGAGTGCTGTCCAATTTCTGAGTGCCAGGAGCTGCACGCCCCCCCCGGCCACATGCCACGGGAGCCCTTCCTTGCTCTGCTCTCCCCCACCACAGAAGTCCCCTCTCCGGCCATGCAGGAAGCAATCCCCACTGCACCATACTGGATCCACCATGGCACGCAGGGTCCCCGAGCGCTGCAAGCCATGCCATCCCACCCTGTGTACAGGGCTGGGGCAGGCAGCAGAAGCTGGACAAGGGAGGGGATCCTAGAGACCACAGAGGCAGTAGCAGGAGAGGGTGGTGTGGGGAGCAGCACCCAAACAGGGCAGCTGGAGACTGCAGGTCAACCTTTCAAGGGCTGAATGAGGCCCACCAGTTGAACAGTCCTGATTTACAAAATCCCAAACTCTAGACAGCTCTAAGCACAGCACTGCCCCATAGTACGCTATACTGTCCCAACAAGACCAAGAGACCCCGTGACTCATCTGTATCATTTACAAGTGAAAAATGCTCAGCCCCACCCCCATCACTTATGAGATTCCACTTCCAAATTATGGACCTGCTTCCAAACTGCGGGATCGCAAAACTCACTCCAGTGCCAGAGGGAAGCAGAAATGCACCGAGACTCCGCACAGACTGCACTGCCCATAGCACCGAATTGAAATGCAAGGCTCAGAGCCCATTCCTTAGCTGTTGAGAAATAAGCCATGGCCTGATCAGTGCATAGCAAATCAGTGTGATTTTATAAGAAGAGATTATTTTCTACTATAATTAAGAGGCTACTTGGACAAAACAGCCCTTGATAATGAGAAGAAACCTTGAAGTCACCTTGAAGACTATGGTGTTTAGAAGTGAGAATGCTGTAATCTGCTCCTGGTCCTGAAGTGTTTTGCAGGAAGCAGTAGCCTTAAATCGAAAGAAGTTTAAATGAGCTAAGGGAGCAGTAAATGCACAATAAAAATGGCAAAACACACTGTCACTGGTAATCATTTCAATACTAGAGGGTTAATCTTGAGGTTAAATGAAGAGCCCAGTGGTAAACCAAACATAATTTAGATTAGAATTTCCATAGGGAGAACGTATTTTCTTACAAACTTAATATCCTATCATACTAGTAACATGCTAGAATAAGGGCTAAAACAAGTAAGTAAACTCATCAAATAAAAATCAACATTTAAACAACTTAAAGCTCTGAAATGTATTCATGAGAGGCATCTTTAGCTACTGCAAAAAAAATCCAGCCTTAATGTACATTGCTTGAGTGCCTTAAAAATTACTTATTAAGCCATCAATTGTTAGAGTGCCTCTACCAGGCACTGGTGTGTGTAGCACACCAGTCAGTGCAAACTAGACAAAGATGGGCTAGAAATAGTTTTTGTCTCACAAATGCTTGAGGTTTCAAAAATGTTTCCCATTCTGCATCAAAAGAAACCCAATACCCTTTACAGTCTTCTGTTTTGTTTTTTAAACAAAACATACAAGCCTCACCAACCCAAAAGAGCCAATGGGCTGGGGGTGAGAGACGGAAGGCCGAGGGACACAAGTCATTGGCCTGAATCAGACTGAAATACATCTCTCCTCGGGTCACCCGTACAAGGGTGTCATGCACACACAAAACACATGGACAAAAATATATTATTCATACGCAAACATATCTGTGCAGACACCAGGCAAATAGAGTATTATACATCATACTATATACATGTGTAATTCCTTACTGGAGGGTCACCATATAGTTTCTTTGCAGCTGTTTCAACATAAACTTTCACATCAATAAAGTTGCTCTCTGTAGTTCTTTATGACCCTTTTTTAGCCATTAAAACAAAAATAAGAGACCTGGAAAATAGAAAGGCAGTGATATGCCCCACAGTTGCAAGCACCAGCTTTGGTACTGGTGAGAACTGGGATGCTCATGCTGTCAACATGAAGTTGTTTTGGGCAGCATATAAAAAGGCCTGGGAACCCCAAACACTTGCACCGGGCTTTTCAGTTATGTTCATGCCTGTACCATGTCTACAAATGACCCGGCTATCTATTATCATGCACCAGCTGGCCATGGATGCTAGTATCTGGGCTGGTTTGTGGACAATAAACCTGGCTGAGCTTTCGTTACTAAAAATCAAAACCTGTGGTCTTTTTCTTGGAATAACGAGCTCATTATGGGCACAGCATGATAGACTTCTCTCCTGACAAATATACATAGACCATCCAAACTGAGAAAGCCTGATGGACTGGGAATACCTAACCCCCAAACACCACTTAAGGAGTCAGAAACCAACGCTGATGGAGTCCCAGTGGTGACCACCGCCTCAGAGGTGTTGAGTGCATTTAAGCCCTGTTCCTTTGGATTAAAAGTTAAGAAGGGTACATATGTCACGCACCACAGGGGACTTCATTACTTGTACTAAAGCCAAGGCTGTTGTGACGGGAGTGTGTGAAATTTGCACTAATTGATTTTAAAATTAATCACTTCATTTAAAATCTATTCAGGCTGGTGTAAATGAGCATTATCATGCTGGCAACCCCTGTGCATGTAGAAACTTTCCACTAGTGGCAATTAGTATATGAACTGGCTAAGGATCACTGCTCAGGAGGCTTTTAAAGAGATTGATGCCCTTCTTGTGGAATCAAAATGTCACGCATCGTTAAAAAATTAACACAGACTGATGGACATTTTTAATGAAGAGCTAAACTGGAAACACATTTCTAAAATGCTCAGCTCTGCTGATCATCTTCATATGTAATGACAAAGAATGTTAATGAAGGAGCAGAGTTTGATGGAACAGTGCTGCTCTGTATTTGACCTTTAATGGTAGCTATAATAGAAATACTAATATAGCCCTGTGTAGACCAATTATCCAGTGAATACTACAAAAGCATTTCCATTGTGATGAAGAGATCAAATTAACAGGGAAAATTAAAGAAAAAAAAATCCCACAATCCTGCAAATCTGGATGTAAACAACCTGGGGTAGGAAAATGCACGAGAGCAATGAACAACGTCATGGTGAAGTGCAGCGCAACTGTAGAGAAAGACTGCAAAGAGCTCAAGGAACAGGAATGCATGCTGGCCCTCATCTTGGCATAAGATCATTGTTTTCAAAAGCTAATCTGCTTTCAATGAGATGAAGTCACATTTCAGTAGAGTCAAAAGGCAGTGTGGGTTTTATTAATACAGACAGGCAGCCAAGGAGGAACTCTTCTGTTACATTGGTTGCTCTGAAACACTTTGATGGATCTGAGTACAAAAGGATTTGTATTTATCCCCAGTGCTCTCAGGCAGAGGTGGGCTTTTCTCCTTATTTTAAACTTTCTGTTCCCAGCAGCAGTGCTCCTAAAAACACTGCTGTGGTTGGCAGACTCCCTCCCACACTGGAAGCAGCAAAGATAAGTCCATGCCAGCAGCTAACTGGCAGAGAGAGATAATTGGTAATGTCATCCAATCAGTGCTGTGGCAAGGAAGTTTGGCACCCCGGACAAAGCCTGCAAGATCAGCTCGCCCTTGCCCCATGCACGGATCCAGGGGGCACACCCCCCACCCATGCTTGCCCGGGAGTGCATGCAGCAGTGGGAGCCGCCCTCCCCCCATCCCCGCACCCCCCAAACAAGCCGCTCGTGACTCCATCCTGCACCCTGCCCTGGCTGGGCAGTGCCTATTGGTGCCCCTTCGTTTCAGCATCCAGGCCAGTTGCCCCACTCCCCCTCCCCATGCTACAGCATTGCATCCAATGGCTTGCTACACACATTACGAAGAAGCAGCTAAAATGCTTCCAGTTTAAGAAAGCACCACTCAAGGCTTGAGGGAGCAGATGGGGCATACATAGCTTAAGACAGTGATTTTCAACCAGGGTGCCACAGCACTTTGGGGTGCCTTGAGATCCTTTCAAGGGGGTGGTAGGATGACATTGCTGGGCATGTAAGCACAATTCACAAAGCCAGAAATTTCAAATAGGAAGCCGTAGCATCCAAAACGTTCTGCCCTTTAGTGGTCTCAGTCCTTTGCAACAGAAGAATTGCAACTATTTTTCTGTAGTAAAAAAACAAAACAAAACAGAAAACAAACATAAAAACAAAGAGCTGGTATTTTCCAAAGGGGGCCTTGAATCTATCCAGTTTAAAAAGGTTGAGAAACACTGGTTTAAAAAGACACACAGAAAGTCTGTGCCCTACTGAGAGCCATAAACCTGGGCTAATCCCCCCTTTCATTCTTCCTTGTTGGCATCCTATACCAGATGCAGTAATGAATGCCATCAATAATCCTCCAGAGCTTCCATGACTCAAAATACCATGATAAACCCAAAACCAACTTGGAGGGTATAGATCAGAGCAGGACAACCGTTTGCAAACTACTTTTCTGTTTGCAAATTAGCAAGTCTCTTCCTCCCTTCCCCTCTTCCCCCACCACAGTTAGCTCAGTATTCACAATATTTTTAATTATATTCCTATCAGATTGTATTCGTTACTAGCTCTTCAAGCCACGTGATTAGCTATGTTTCTTACATTGTATTGTTTTTGTTCCTTGACTGGATAACAAAGAAGACGTTTATAAATCATTTCAAGTTCAAATCTCCATTAACATACACATTCAGATAAATGAGAGCGAGATTATTCCTTTCCAAAACAATTTTCCTGGACAAAAGAAACACAGATAGGTCTGAAACCTCTAATGGATCGTGAATACAATGTAGCAAGTTGACGGGTTTAATTTATTTGAATTATAATTTGTTTCCTAGAATACTTGCTCTGCTCAACGATAGACCAGCCCTCAATTTCTTGAGGTATAACATTCCAAAGAAAGAAAAGAGAAATATTTTTCCCCCCCACTCATAGCTTTGAAATATCTTGGCACGCTAACCCATTAACTTTTTGTAAGATCCTGCTCAGAAATAAGAAAAGTGAAACATTTCAGCCAATTCCCTTGAAGGGAGTTAAAAAGATTGTTTAGTGAAAAAAATTAACAACATTTTTTTTCTGTTATGTCTGGTTGTGGGGGGAGGAAGGGCATCATGATTTAAGGCAGCGGGGTGGGGGAGCAAGCTTTTTGGCAGGAGGGCCAAAAGTTAGCCCTCCACCCTCCCCAAGTGCCTTGATCCCCTACCTCTGCCCCATCTGCTGCTCTGCTTTCTGCTCCGTTCTGTGCTCCCTGCCTGATCTGCTGCTCCGCTTTCTGTCTTATGTGCTGTCTGCCCCCTTCCTGATCTTCCGTGTGCCCCATAGGATGCCCATGCCACTTGTGGCACATGTACTGCTGGCTGGCCAGCCCTGATTTAAGGCATGCAACATGAGAACCAACAGCACTGCCTTCAGTTATGCTAGAAATTCTGCAGTACCCTAAATTCATTTATGAATGAGCGCCAGAGGCTCTCTCTTTTACAGTTTGCTTTCGCTAACTCTTTTCACCCCCCAGGCAAAATTCAGCTGCTACAAGGATCTGCTTGTGCAAGTGTGAAATGCCTGTCGATGTCTCCGCAGCACAAGGGCAACACATTCGATAGGTCGCTCTTGCTTTTTGGAAGATCCATGCTGGCAGATGTAGCTGTTGGCAGCCTTTTCGTCTTCATCTTTTCAGTTTGCTACATATATACTTATTGATAGGTCTCTGAGAAACAAGGAAGGCATAACTGTTTCATAAAAGAGAGGGCTAAAAATAAATGTCACCCTCACCCCTTAGTTTTTTTGCATGGGACTGAAATCTTTCTGAAGAGATTCTCTCAAGCAATTTTTAATGCCTTTCCAGAAATGTCTTTTGGCAGTGGTGCCCCTTGAGAAGGAATATATGCTGTTGCTTTAAATCCACAGCAGGAAGCAAGGCACTCAAGGGATTAGTGAAAGATCTAGGAAGCAGCTCTACAGTAAAGCAACAAAAAATACAGTAGCTTTAAGGACACAAACATCTCCCTTAGTGTCAAGGTAAGAGCGATTAATTCTTTACTGCTGTCATATGAAACCATCCACAGTAATTTCTCCTATTATCAATTAGGCGGTATTTCTACAGATGCTGTCCTCCACTGCTATGTCTTTTAGCAATATCACAGGCTAATCTGATTTTCCACGCATGGTCTGTCCTTTCATGAAGAGGCAAGAACAGCCTTTCAAATACAGGCCCTGTGCTGGTTTCCGTAATGCATTACAGGTAGGAATGAAGAACTTGCAAGGGTCATTAAGTCCAGTCCCCTACCATTGTTAAGCAACATGTCACATAGTCTCTTTCAGAAACATATGAAGCTCTGTTTTAGTTTCCTTCTAAACGGGTAGCTATATCTCCCTATTCTTTACGAGAGCTTTGATAGCATAAGAGTCATGTTGTAGCCCTGATGGTCCAGAAAGTATGAGAGGGGCAAGGATTACTTAGCATATGTAACGGTACATGCGGATGTTCCTGGGAACTGATCATAGATTAGGTCCCACTTGTGCAGATGCAGATACCTGCCGGTGCCAGGAGCCGCACCAGGAATGACATCTAAGCTGGGATGGGGCAGCAGCAGGCAGGATGGGGGTGGGGAGCAAGCAGATCTGCCAGTGGGGTGCCCATCCAGAGGCAAGGGGTAACAGGGGCTAAAAATAGCCCAGTTAGGGTAGGAAAAAGTGCAACCCTGAGATCGGGGCAAATGGCTGGGCTTTCCCCACCCCGGAGCTGCACATTCAGTATACCAAGCTAACCATACCCAATCTATCTTATTACGCTTCCCTTAGGTAAACCAAGTTAGATGGGGATGGCCATTTTTTGCTTGATCTAACTGCTCTGAAGGTTAGGGTGGCCATTGCAGAGGATAGTCCAGGTGTCCTCTGTCCTCTATTGATACGAAACACGTTTTTTCTTGCAGAGAAAAATAGAGGACATAAAAGCATCGGGTTTCATATCAATAGAGCACAAAGGACAGAGTAGCAGAAAACCAGAATGTCCTCCTTGATGGCCACCCTACTGAAGGTACGAACTAATTGGCACCCTAGTTAGGCTGATCTTAGTGTAACCTCTACATGTGCCTTAAGAAACTTCCACACAGGAAAGGCGAGAATGACTCTAATCCCTTCAAGCCTTGATCTCCCAGTAAATCAGCATCTTCACTTCTGCCAGTTGTGGGTGCGGACAGAAGTGACATTTCTTGAGCAATCTGGCCCCTGAACGTGCTCTTACAGCCATAACTTAACACAAGTGCATGGCTGCAGAGCACTTTTAAAATGGCCTAGCACACAAAAAATGAACCCTGGTTAAATCAGGTATTACGTTATGAGGCCCAAAAGCAGAGCATCTTATGGAACTTGTGTTCCCTACAGAGTTCACTTTTTCTGGGATTTGTCAGGGGGAGGTAGAGGGAAGAAGACAGAGGGAGCCAGCATGGAGATCCCATGATTTGAATGGAGAAGAAGAGAAGGAGCCAGCACAGAGCTCCCAAATGGTTTGAATGGCCAGAGCTGAGGGGGAGGTGGGAGGAGAGGGAAATTGAGCCCCCTCACCTCATGGGCCTGACCCAGCTCTCCCCAATACTCCAGCAAGCAGAGCTGGGGGAGTGCGAGGGAAGCAGGCCCCATTCCCCTTTCTCCCCACCTCCTCTCCCTCCCCCTCATGTCAGGCCATTCAAACGAGCTGGGAGCTCCATTCTGGCTGCTCCCGGCTACTGAATGGCCAGAGCTAGGGAGTGGGGGTGGGGTGGGGAGAAACAGGGAGAGGAGTCCCCCCGCTTGCTGGCCAGGGCTGGAGCATTCTGGCTTCAGCCCCGTCCCCCACCTCTCCTCCCAACATCCAACAGGCGAAAGTCTGCTGAGTCTGGGAGGGGGCTCTAACACGTGGTGCTTTACGTGAAGTGCTGTGAGTTAGAGTGGGGCCTTACCATCTGTCCGTGCCCTGTGTGTCTGCTACTCCTGAGAATTTCTTGCCCCTGTCCTCTGCTGTTTTTCACTATGCTGTACCTGTCTTCCTGTGATCAGAGACCTAACAAAGAAGGTCTTGCATTGAGAAGCTTGTCTAACTTTACCCCAACTATATCATTGGTCCAAAAAAAGATATCACCCTAAGAAATCCTTGCCCCTCACCAGATTTTTGGAGCAGCCAAAGAAGTGCTTGTCCTTAAAGAATCCTTCCCAGCCTTCAGTCACTACTGGTGCTTATTCACAGAAGGAAAAGCTATTAGCTCTACACCCAAATACTAGAACATGGGGCCTTTCCTTCAAAGGGCAGCCTAGAACATAGGGTGCATCATTATTTCTGCAAAACGGGCAATTTTAATGTAAACTGGATTTTCCATAGAAATCAGAAGAACACATATGCACATGTCTATATGTTTATATATTAACAATAAAAAATAAGGATGTGAGAATATGGATCTTTGAAGTGAATACTTATATATGAAGCTGCTATACTCCCAACTCCAGTGTGTAAGCACCTGAAGTAGAAAAAAAAAGTTTTAAAATGGTGTCCTTATTTGGCTACACAAAGGCAGTAAACTATGCCATGGTCCCTTTAAATATAGCCATTCAGTTATTCAGAAGTAAAAATAAAAAATGCAAAACTGTACTAGTCCTAAAATTATTCAGGTATGTAGGTGGTAAACAAAATAATGAACTGCCCAACAAAAAGCCCTAAAGCTAAAATCTAATCATCAATATAGACATCTTAAATTCTTACATCTATTGAATTGCAGATAACAGATCACTACCAAAGATTTGAATTTAGCATTCTTTAGAGAGCCAAGCAAAGAATGATAACAATTTGAATGGACAGCGTCATTTCACTGATACTTTTCACTTGCTTAAAGTTTAGGACCTGACTGCAATAAATGAAGGTTCTCCGTGCCTCCTTCCTTTCTTTCCTCATTTCTAATTGTATTTATTTTTTACTGCACTCACCAGTTTCTTTCTATATTTCATGGTGACTTGCTTTTTAATTAACCTGGCTTCTCACCACAGCATACAAGGCTCACATACACAGTCAAGTAGAATCAATTAAAATGTGTCTATGTGTATGGCATTCGGTAAACTTTCCTGGAATAGCTCTAATATGCATGGGGATCCTTTTTAAAAGATATGCACAGAAACCCTTGTTAAGTGGCTGTCCTATCATTTGCAGCGTGGAAATAGGCATTTAAGTTACAGAAGGTGCAATTAGTGTACCTTCTCATTAACTGCATTAGAAAATACTTAATTTGAAAAATTAGAGAGGTCTTTGGTGCAGACACCTTCCCCACACAAACATCTGTTTAGCTGGTATCATTTAACTAGTCAGGTAAATAGTTTATACAAAACATTTATATACAAAGCTTCAACAAAACCCTTACTAGCCAAAACTTATAAAGTCAGCATCTTCTTCAAGCACTTAAGCATTTATGCTATACTCAAGCATTTAAGTGATACCTGTAAAAACCAATGGAACAATGTGTTTGAAGTTAAGCACATGCTGAACTGCCAGCATACCTGCCATCTTACAGGGCTGAGCCCTATCTAACTTCACATGTGGGATCTGGCAAGGGGCAGGGGGAATTCAATGTGAGAACAAATAATAATATCAATAGTCACTAGGGATCAATCTTGTCAGCTACAAACAGCCTACTGATAAGGGAAGAAAGAAGGCTCTCCCGTGAAAACATATCACTCCAGGTCTGATAAGAGGCACACTGATTTTTCATTGTCTGCTCCTTCCCTCCTGAAAGAAAACCTTACATCAGGAAAAGATTAAAAAACAAGATGTGATAGTTTTCATTCACCTGCCTGATGTATTCTGCTTACGTGCACCTTGATCTAGCATTCCTTACATTTCAGTCGCAGTAGTCAACTGGTATCTAGCTTCAAAAAGACAGAAAGAGGTAGCAGAGGCAATTTTTTTCTAATGAGCCCAGGTACAATACAGACAGTGAAGAGAGATCAAGCTGTGCATAATTATACTATATTTATATCGTTTGTGGTATGCTTTCTTTCCATATAATATGATGTATATAGTATGCCCATTATAAATAGTATTGCAATTGGCTGCTTCTTACACACAGATGCACACAGTCACTGTAATTGAGACTTCCAAGTGGAAATCTTGCATCATTCAGTCAGATCATTCTTGTGGTCTTATCATTCAGGATTCTCAGATAGATAACAGAGGGAAGCAAATGCCAGCAGGAAAGCCTATTTTAAAAAAATAGTTCACTCTTCCTGCATTTGTGAAGAATAAGCATATAGCATTTTAACAGCATGATGCACAAAGCACATTCTTCTATTAAAATCCCACTTGAGAGGGCAACAAAGATGGTCACCACAGAAGGCTCTTTGCAGCTGTTGTTAAAAAGTACCTACTTAAAACTGGAAAGAGGGGTCAGCACTAAAAATAGCTGACCTATTTGGCTGCAGCCAAAATAGCCCATGGGTAGCTGCATCTAACCTAAAAAAAAAAAAAGATGCTTCAGTATCCCAACCTAATCTTCGTAACAGTGGATTGAATGGAATCATTTAAAAGGAAATGAAAAATAAAGACAAGAGGGAAAGCACTGGTCCTTGTGCAGACCTCATATACAATTCTCATTCATGCTGTAAAGTCATAGGGAGAAACTCACAAATTAAAACTGAGATCATTCAAAACTCTTAATGCTGCAGCTAGTGACTAATGAATATAAGTATTCAGTCCAAAGAAAACCAATCACCTAACAGTCTTCACTTCCCATGAATTTTCTGCTCAATTACCATATTATTGCATACAACGTTCCCCCAAATAAAATATATGTACACCTTTGGTTTTGGAAGGGAGAATGCAGAGAAACTGATTTACTTGGCATTAACAGTTTAAGAACAATCTTCAGACCAGCCATTACTGACACTGGAGTAGGCAGCATGTGACCAGCAACAACATTCAATGGGCCTGCATGTAGCCCATAGGCAAGCTGCCAACAGAAGACAATACTATTACTTAATGAACAGTTCACTCAGCTCTACCTGTTCTAACCCTTGAAAGCTCATGTCAGAGCTGCTGGTCTAGGCTCCTTTTCTGTCTCGCTTCTGGGTTGCTTGAGACAGATCTATGACGGGGCATTGATATATCAGAACGAACTAAATAATGCAAATGAGTTTATTCCATTGTAAATTGTCCTTATGTGGTAATCAGTGATCGTACCAGAGTCACGATGGTCACCCCATTACAGTTATGCCAGTCAGACTCCACGGACAGATTAGCTCTAAGTGCACCCAGCTCAAGTATGGTCAGCTTTCTCCTTTACCTCCCTTCCAAACAAATTACACAATTCTTTCACTTGGGGTATGTGCAGAAGACGCTTTTTTGCCATTTAAAGTGCTTTATTGCCATGATTTAACAGAAGTACAAGGGTTTAAAGCACTTTAAAAATGGGTACAGCGCTTTAAACTTAACCCAAGGGAGACAAAAATCCAAAATTTCAATCCATTGTTTTCAGCCTCCCTCACTGCCTAAATTTCATAGGCCTGTAATACAGTTTTCATGTTAAAATGTTTGTAGAAGCTGTCTGCTCTAGTTCCAATCAGGAAACTTTGATTGAAAGTTTCATTTTGCCTCAGTACAGAGAAAAAGTCAAACTCAGCATAATAGAATTGAGAGAAAGTTTCCCATGCTGCCAACACATATATCCTTTCTCATCTGATAATAAACATTGTTAACTTTATGCCACTTTCTATTAGAAAATTAATGCAGTGGATTCATTTAAATTGAGAAACTACAACATACTATTAATTGAGTTGATGGGTGGATTTTGCTCTTGGACAGTGAACAAGAATTTAAACTTGTTAATATAGAGTACCTCTATAAGCAGGCAAGCAGAAAGGTCCTGAATTCTTCATTATTTGGCAATTATAATTTTAACTCAAAATCAGTCATATTAATAAGTATTTCTGTCTTGCAATATTCTACCATTTGAAAAGGAAACACTTCAAACTTTTGTGGGGCGAGAGGGGGAAAAAATAGAAAAAGCCATCAGAGATTATACTGGACAGTAAAGCTGTACAAGTTGCCCGTATAATACATACTGCTCCACCACTTCCTAGAGAAGCTCAAGAACTCCATGGTCCTCACTTAGTAACACACACAGGGTTACGGATTACGCTTAGACCATTCCTAATATGTGGATGCTTAAGACTTGAGCATCCACATATTAGAGCTTGTTAACTCATGCTAAGTGCCCTTTGAGCATCTCCAAGTTATGCCATTTCAGGGGAGGGTTAACTCTGGGCTGTGCTACCTAGCTCATGTTAGAGTAACTTCAGTCTGCTCCATGGTGATAAACTGTAGTCCTCCAGCACAACCCCCAGCACCCATTCCCTCCCAAACTGGAATAGAGCCCAAATACACTGGCTGCTAGTCATGCCCCTACTTGCCAGCACTTTAGTGACAAGTCAGAGCTGTGAAGGAAAGGAATGGCATAAACTCTTAATGTGCGACTGCTCACAGCATGTTCTACCTTGAACATGGCTTAACATTACACAGGTCTAGCATGGCCGTAGTGTAACATGCAGCTTCACCCTCATCATCACATGTTCTCATTAGATAAACATGGCTGTTCCACCTCTCATTTGCTGCATCATTCAAACCAAACTGTTATGCCTCTAAAATGCAAATTCTCATGCAAATCCTTGCTTGTTTTAATGGGCCTCATGTAAGATATCAGCCTATCAATCCAAACACGTGGAAGAAGAGGAGGCAGAAAATGAAGACTGCTTCATTAGTTTTTAATTTTACATCTCTTTGAACATAAACATGCTCAAATCGGATTTATCATTTTTAGCACTTTATGTTTCCTTGTAATTATTACAATTCATAACAGTGCTTGCCTTTGCCAACAGCATGAAGGTTTAATTCCATAGAGAAAATGCTAGCTCGAAGGCTGATGTGGACATATTTTTGATGGTGACAATAATGTTTTGCTCAACAGAACACGTTTAAGAGTATAATTTTGTTTGGCTATGGGCAAACTATATCACATCAGCACAGAAAAATATCTTTCAGCTTGGTAAGCTGAGAAACACCTGGTATCACAGCCTTTTCTATGACACCTGGAAAACAGCACAAAGGTGCAGTACAGCAGTTAGTCTCAGAAAGGCTCAGAGCTGGTCTAAGGACTGACTTTTGGGCATTCAAAGCCTACAACCAATCACCAAAAGCTAATGATAAAAAAAATTCAATATTGCAAATCCAAGCATTCAAAAATCATGAGTCAGCCCCTTCCACCCTCAAAACCATGAGATGTAAAAATAATAAATTTGCCTTCTAGAATTGCAATATCCTGGGTTTGCATTTTCAATTATTTTTTCCATACCCATGAGCACGAGAAATTTAAATTAAAAAAGAAGAAGGAAAAAGGGGGGTAAAAAAAGGAAGGTGGGCTTTTTGAGATAATTTCAATATCTGGGACTATAAGAAAAGTGCCATAGAAAACAAAGCTAGGGATAAAATCATTGCGTGTTGGCAGTAGTGGAAACAGCAAAATTAAACTGAGGTGGGGGCCGGGGGGTGTTAAATTACTTTGTAGCACTTTTCTCACGTTCTCAGCACCCAGTTCTTACAGTTACCTTGAAAACAAACAGTGAAAGGGTCTGATGATTTGAGTCTGTCACTGTCCCAAAGGATCACAGGTTGCGCATGGCTTCTGCCCTGCAACCATCTATGCTAATGTCTGGACCTTGTGCAACCCCCAGCCACAGCCTTAGGAAGTAACTGGCTAGGGAGAGCTGACCTACATCCTTCCACAGCCTCATCACCCTTATATCTAAAAATTTCACAAACATTAAGGACTTTATCCTAGCAACCTATGTAGTAGGGCAGTATTTATTTTGTCTCTATTTCACAGTCTGTTACATAGGGGTAGGAGACTTCTCCAAACTCAGAGATGCCAGTTGAATTCCAGAAATTCATCACCATGCTTCCCAGATGGTGGAAGGGGGCCCACAGGCTTAACTGTCTGCTGCAGCTGAGCAAGCCCATCTGCTGATCAGCCTTTAGCCACAAGAACAGGCAAATGCAAGAACCAGGAAGGTCTAATGACCAGAGTGCCAGGGACTGGCATTTACTTTAGGTACAAAGAAATTAACTCATGCTCTCCTGCTACTCCTCTGAAGTGGAGGCAATAACGCTATATAACTCACATGGGGATGGTGAGGATAAATAATTAATGTCTCTACCATGACCAGATTTACTAAACTCTTATGCTGGTGGGGGCCAGGAACCCAGGTCACCAACTTACCTGGAGAACTACCCCTTGAAGAGCCTTGTAGTCAAACTTCAACACAAAGAGCACAGTTTCCTCTTTCCTGCAACATAAGCCCAGCTAGAGAGACTTCCTATTTTAATTCAAGTTAATACCAGGACATTCCCCCTTGTCCTGCCATTGTTTCTGGAGTTCTAATTATTACACACAACCATGTCCCAGTTTAATCCATTTTCTACACAGAGACCCATTTCTCATGTATGTAGAGCCTGGCCTAAAGATCATTGAGATCAATACAAAAAGCTCCCATTGGCTTTGACTGGCTTCAGACTGGGGACTAGTGATGAAGTTCTGTCCTGAGTTACATCTACGTCACAAACAAGGACAGAATATTGGACCACAGTACCCATACTTATAAATATGTATACACGTGTCACTTTAATATTTGTCATCTAAAATATTTATAACTGCATTCATGCATATTATATATAAATTGGTGAATTTTATACAGCAAATAATTGTTTAAATATTTACTGTATATTAATATTTTATTAACTTTACTGTACATACAGTATGCGTACAACATGCATAAGATGAAGAACTGAAGTCCCTCTAGAACAGTGGTTTTCAACCTGTTGTCCACAGACCTCTGGGGGTCAACAGACTATGTCCAAGGAGTCCGTGAAAGATGATGATGCTCAATCAAAAGTATGTGAATACCCACACTTACAATTCAAAAAGGGTCCACACCTCTATTCATTTTTTTTAGGGGTCTGTAAATGAAAAAAAGGTTGAAAACCACTACTTTAAAAAGATTACAGTTAGCACTGTCATTAGGCAGCATTCAAGAGGATCACTTTGACCTGTGAAGAATCTTTTCAAGACCTTACTGGTTTCCTAGAATGAGGTATATAAGGAGATTATGCAACTAGGCACAAAGGACCAAACTACCTATGGGCATAATTGCACAGAAGATGGTGAAATGACATGAGAGAGAATTTAACACATAAGCAGGAATTACCAGCTCATGCTGATTTCAAAGGAATCGACAGGTATGAAACATCAGCGGTGGAAGCTCTAGTATTTTACTTTGAACATGTTTGAAACCTCATTTTTAAACACCAGTAGGGTTTTCCCCAAAGAATACCAGCACACATGGATGAAAACATCTCTACATTCTGAAAAGTTTCTCAGATCCAGGAGACGCTTGCTTTTGAACACAATTTGGAACAACTGCACTGAACAACGTTGGCTGTGAAGAGTAGAGGATGGAACTCTCTCTAAAGAAATTTAGTCACGTGCTATTTAAAAAACCCTTAACAATTTGTCAAAATCATTATTTGCTAATCATTTCATCCCCTTGTCAGTCAACATAAGGATTCAAATAGTCACCAAACAATTATTTACCATTTCTTTCCCATCCACCTGAGTAGAATATATTTCCTTTTATGCCTCACCAAACTATTCCTCAATGTAGTATCAAAAGGCTGTAGTTTGCTTCGCTTTCTGTGTTGCCATAATTTACACCAAAGCTCAATTCTGCTGCTATGGTGAGAAAACTCTACAATATTTAGTGAATTCCCTCAATGACTACATTAGCAGAAGACCTTGTCCTGTATTTGTATTTATTAGAGCCCTTGGAATAATGGATTTTCTATTAACTGCCAACACTATTTTGGCTATAGAAGATTTTCAGTTCAGCAAAGTATTCTCCAACTTCAGATCTTTTTTCACACTTACATCTTTCGTAGCTTTCACAGATTTTTAGGGTCGGAAGGGACCTCAGTAGATCATCTTTGATTCTACACAATACATTTATAGAAGTACGAGAGCTCATGCCATACCCCGTGGATGAAATCTAGAATTGAAAAAAGAAAAAACAAGACCATGTCTCGCCACAAATATTATAAGCTTTAAAACTTCACCCAGCAGTAACATCCAGCATTTGGCTTCACAAGTTCCAAATCAGGATTAAAAAATTGTGTAGCCTTTTAACAAAGAAATATTCAGGTCCTCTTCATAATCAGCCTCTAAGAACAAAGCCGAAGGACTGTATAAACTCCGTTGCATCCCACCGGACCAATACTTATATCCCACTAGGTGACCATTATCTGTACCCATGTCAGATTCAAATCAACTGTGCACTTCTGAGTCTTAAAAGAAGCTGTAAAAATAAAACACAGAGAAACATCGAAGGTTGTCCCCTCAGCTCCTTTTTTTAGTATTACCTTCTTGGGCCACCACATTTAAACGAGGTTGGGTGGAGAAAAGTGGCCAGTGTTTGACAGCTCACAGAAGTGGCCTCAGATAACTATGAATACATTCTCCAGCTGGCTTCAGTTAATCGCTAACTCAGAGTCCTCTAACGACAACCCATAAAATAAGGAAGTTAACGCCAGAAGGATGCACAGTACAAATGCATTCCTCATTTATATTTTTATGACAACTTGATATATCAGCAGCATGTTTACACCAAAGGGCTATATGAAAAACAACACCCCTTATGGCACTGAACTTTACCAAGAGCATGGATTCATAACCTTTTAATGCTGATTAACGTTCATAATAAACTCTAATTTTAGCATAAAATGTGCTATATGCCATAACATGGCAATTCTGTTTATAGGTTTAAAACTCTTCCATGTCTGAAAAATCTTTTATTCTTCCTGACTTGTGTGAAGGGGAATAAGGTAGTAAGTCTCCCTGCACCCAATATCTGAAACAAGTGTTCTGGCTTTGTTGCCTTGTAATTAAGTGATTGCCAGAGTGGGGGGTATGCACAATCAGGATTAAAAAATTGTGTTGCCTTTTAACAAAGAGATATTCAGGTCCTCTTCATAATCAGTCTCTAAGAGTAAAGCTCAAGGACTGTATAAACTCCGTTGGCATCCCACCAAACCAATACTTGTATCCGATTCCTGGCTAGAGATAAAATGCTGTTAGCTAAAAAGGCTAAAAAGCATGTGTACATCGCTCAGATTTCACATGCTGGCCACGTGGTTTTATCACTGTCCAGTGGCTAGATGGCCACGTGATCTCCACTTCCAAGCTGAAAACTGGACCTTTGGCTCAGTAAGGAGACTCCAAGAGTATTTATACACGTGCTCCAGGCGTGGTGGGCAAGGGCATCTTACTTAGAGAGTCTCCAACTGCTGCTCTAATTAAAGTACCCGGAGTGTCTTGTCTGTTCAGCATCCCTGTACTTAAAAATGGCAGCAGGGTCACTTTATCTAAAGCTTGTTCAATGAGCTTTAGTTAAGGCATCCTCATCGCCATTTTTCAGTGAGCGGACCAGAGCTGATCCAAGCAGGGTGGGGGGTCCGGGGCAAATCAGCCCATGTGGGGCCCTGCCCCCACTCTGATCTGGACCCCAGACCCAAAGAAGCTGCTGCTGCCAATGGTGGCAGCGGCATGAGCGGTGGGGAGAAGGTAGCGAGTGGCTGGATGCGGAGCCGCCACTCTGCCCAGGTGCACAGGGCCCCCCAAAACACAGAGCCTAGGGCAGTTGCCCCGATTCACCACCCCCTACGGACAGCCCTGGCAGGGACGCTAATACACAAGACTTTCATAGATTTCATAGACATCAGGGCTGGAAGGGACCTCGGGAGATCATCGAGTCCAGCCCCCCACCCCAGGGACAGAAAGTCAGCTGGGGTCATAGGATCCCAGCAAGATAAGCATCCAATTTTCTCTTGAAGGCATTCAAAGTATGTGCTTGAACCACCTCCAGTGGCAGGCTGTTCCAGACCTTGGGGGCTTGGACAGTAAAGAAATTCTTCCTTACGTCCAGCCTGAAACGGTCTCGTGGGAGTTTATAACCATCTGACCTTGCCATCCCTTGGGGCGCTCTGGTGAACAAACATTCCCCCAGATCCTGGTGGTCATCCATGATAACTTACAGGTGGCCACCAGATCACCCCTGAGCCTGCGCTTTTCCAGGCTGAAGAATCCCATAGCTCTCAGCCTGTCATTGTGAGGTCAGTTTTCCTGACCTCTGATCATACACGTGGCTCTCCTCTGCACTCTTTTAAGCTTCTCCACATCCTTTTTGAGGATCCAATTGTGGAGCCCAAAACTGGATGCAGGACTCCAGCTGCAGCCTCACCAAGGCCGAGTACAAGGGGAGAATGACATCCCGGGATTTCCTCGAGAAGCATCTATGGATGCAAGCCAGGGTTTTGCTCACTTTACTAGCCGCAGCATCGCATTGCAGGCTCATGTTCATCTTGTTGTCAATGATGACCCCCAAGTCTCTTTCTTCTGTAGTGCTAGCCAGCATAGCACTGCCATGCTTATAAGGATGCTGCAGGCTTTTCCTCCCAAGGTGGAGAACCTCACATTTTTCGCTGTTAAACACCATCAGGTTCTTATCCACCCATTTCCTGAGCCTGTTGAGATCAGCCTGGATCACCCTCCTGTCCTCAGGTGTGGATGCTTTACCCCAAAGTTAGGCATCATCCGCAAACTTGGCAATCCACTTCTGCCTCCAATGTCCACATCATTAATGAAGATGTCGAACAACACAGGTCCAAGGACAGAGCCTTGGGGGACCCCTCTGGTCACAGGGCACCATGACGATTGACTTCCATCAACCACCATCCTCTGGGTCCGACCTGGCTCTGGAGCCAGTTGAAGCATGGTAATTACTGCACTCCAGCAGACTCAATTAATTGAGCCTGCTCCAGTGCACTGTAATTATAGCACATTAAAGCAGTCTTGAACTAGGGTATACAGGCACCCTAATTTTTCTGACATGCATATTTTTCTGACATGCTAATTTTTCTGACAAGGTAGACCCCCTGCTGAGCACATTTCCGATCCATAATTCATTGCTCCACTCCCTCCTTCCTTCCCTATCTTCCACTGTTCTCCCTGCTGGATCTGCCACGTGCCACACAAAGTGGCTGCGCATGCCAACTTGTGGCACGTGTGCTGCAGGTCAGCTATTCCTGGTCCTCCTGCTTGAAGGCTCTGTTGCTACAGCTTGCTTCCTGACCTCCATTCCAGTGCTGACAGTTTGCCTTGCCCTGCCCACTCAGGAACAGGTTAGATGTACACCTTGCTTGGGCTGTTTGACCCCAGTACTCTTTCCTGCCATGGCAGGGGGTCAGACTAGATGATCTACTCAGGTCCCTTCCAACCTTAGGAACAATGAAACTATGAAGGGCAGAAACAAAAAGGACTTCATCTTGAAGAATCAAGGAGCTCCTTGGTAGTGGGCTATGCTGCAATTTCCAGCATTGCTCAGTTTTGGTTTTTTGTTTTTCATATGCAATTGGAGACTGGCTTTCACCGTCATATGTAAAATCCACCTGCAGATTTTCAGGTGTCACCAACCTCCTGGGTGGCCCCAGTTCAAGAAAGCCTGTGAGCACTACTCACAGTAGTGAGTGTGGGACTACTGAATCTGCCTGGATTTAAGCACATACAGGTTTCCCTTGATTTATGCGGGTTTGTTATATGCAAGTTCACTCTTATGTGATGAGCATATTTAGACCCATAATTCATTATATGCGAGGCAAATTCACTGTTATGCGATCAGCACAGATGCCCCCCCGCCCAAGCAGGTAAGTCTGTGGGGGGAGTCCCACTCACCGCAGCCCCGGCTGCAGCCGACACGAGCTGCCTGCACCAGGGGACGGTGCAGCCCAGGAGCAGAGGTGAGTGGGGACAGGCAGAGCACAGTGCAGCTCTGTGGCTCCTGGGGCCGCTGCAGCTGGGACTGGGGTGACTGCCACTGTTCCCACTGCTTTGCTGCCTTGTGCAGCCCTAGGGCGGCACCTCCCACCCTCTTCCCTAGTCCCAGCCTCCCTCCCTCCCCACCATAGAAACCTACCCTTATTTGTTGCATTGTAAAGTGGGCTCACTTTACGCGAATTCGATTTATGTGCTGTTCTCTGGGAACACATGTACAAATAAATTAAGGGAAACCTGTACTTGGGTACTGAACAGCAGCCTTCATCATTTCAGGTGCCTGTTTTCAAGTTTCACGCTGAGCCCTGTGAATCTTCCCGTGCCCCAGCTACTGAACTGCAGGGGTGGCTGCATTATAGCTGAATGAAGTATCTGTAAAAATTTGAAATTAAAGGCCCCATGTTAATGCAACAGATACAAGACACAAAAGGAAAGTGTCAGGCTTCATCCACTGTACCTTCATCGGTAGTGTCTGTAGGCCTTCTGGACTCTCCACTCTTTCCCTTGCTAATTATCACAAAAAGTACGAGGAGTTTTGCATGACCAGCAGCCAAGGTCAGACCCTACACCGGGAAGGTTCATGACCTTGCCATTATTGACCCTGCCAGGTCGGTTCCAGCCACACACATTAAGCATCTCAGGTGACCGGAGGATCTGCATATTGTATTACAAGGGCTTCTTTTGTCATTTCACCAGGAAACATTTTAAATTGAATCTCTCGCCTTCATTTCTTCCCTCAGAGAGTTCTTGAGCAGCCCTTGTTTAAACTGAGGTAGGAGATTAATGAGGACACCCAGGGCTCTCATGCCTGCCTAGCCATTAGTTTTGATAGATGAATGTTATTATACCTGTCCATGCTTAATTGTTTTCTACTCCAGCTACCTATAAGCTCATTAGGAAATGACTGCTGCTTCTCACTTCCACATGAATGATGTAATTCTGATTACAGGGCTGCAGACAATGGAGGAAGGAGGGTTCTTTCTAAAGTATACCTATTGAAGTTTATTGTGCCTCCCGCAGCGACTGCCTCCATGTAAAATGTTAAGTAATACCAAAGATGTAGTTATCTCCCAAAGTGAAGTGCAGCGGGTGTTGCCTTGCAGGTGGGTATTTGATTCACACTTGTTCTTTAAAACGTGCCAGTCTCAGACCCAAAATCATTTAAAAGTGTATTGCTCTGGGGAGAGAGTACTGTCAGGAAAGACTAGAAACAAGGTAGAGACCGTTCTTTCAGAAATGACATTAAGTCATAGACAGGAGGCAGGGTGACAGGTATTCCTGGTGCACTCTCTTCGACTCGCTCAAACAATCCCATTGAGGAAAAGCAAGCTTTCAAGAATAGATGCAAGGGGCAGGTGAACAGAGTACGAAATCTGTCCCTTAACAACCAATATATATTGTACTTAATACAATGGGAATTCAAAAGAAAAAAAACCGTTCCATTTACTGTGTAAAAATAGAACAGGTGAATGAGGGCCACACAAAAAAAAAAAAAAAGAAACAACAACACAGGACAAAAAGCAAGGAGAATGCTTAGCCAAATTGACTTTCCTTAATGAAATTATGATTGCAGATGAAATAATGTTGCACAAAAATGCTCAGCTGCTTCATTTTTCAACCCATTCTTTCACGGCTCAAAAATCCATTGCAAAAATCAATCATGTTTCAGATCCATTCTTTTCATAGCAAGTGTATTATTCATGAAGTAATAGACAGTGTAGAGAAGGCGACATGTAAAAGTTAGGAATCTCGAAAGTTCTGGTGCATCCATTTCAACTCCCATGTATTAGTGATGGAGCAATGTAGTCAGAGGTGCGCCCTTAATACTGCTAAAATTCAAAGCAGTCCTACTACCCCCAATTACAAGCCCCCCACTGGCAAGGTAAAAACCTCCAAGTGATAAGATACTAGTCCAAGGCTTATGATGAACAGCAGGCTAACATTCATGTTTAAATTTAATTTCAAAATCTGGTTTCTGCATAGCCTGTAATGGTGAAATTGCAGGGAAGCAGACTGATAACCACCAACCATCTGTGGGAGTTTTGACGCTTTTTTGACTTTGAAATAGCCCTGCTTAACAAGACACTTTCCCATCGGTCTCTGTACAGTCCTGAGCACAGCTAATGTGTAATGGCCACAAGAAATGAGGTCTGTAACAAAAGCTAAAATCTTCCTCAGCTGGGTGCCTAAGCCCTGGCTTGAAAGTGCTATTCTTGAAGTTTAAATAGATAGAGCCTCTGTGGATTTAATCTAGCTGATTAACAGCGACAGTGACCTCTGAAGAACTCTCAAGTCATTTACTAATCCACAGGAGAATTTGTATACACAAGTACAACTGACCTATCGCATTATTGAGAGCTACTCGACTACAATCCCCGTACACTGATCAGAGAATAAATGCTGCGTGAAGTACAAAAAGACGTACCAGCAGCCAAATGGGGCCAGAAGACAACATGATATTGAAGGGCAACAACAAGGTTTCCCATCCCCGGTGCTCCTCACTCTCACTCTGCACCCTCCTGCGAATCAATAGGAAAGCTGAATCGCATAGCGGTGTTTTGCAGTGGTTCATTTATATGCAGATTCTGTCATGATTGTAATACCTAGTATAGCTGGAGAAAGAGTAATGAAAAGCAGTACAATGCATTACACACATTCCTAGCTACAAGTTGCCTCGAGAAGAAAAAAAAAAAAAACACAAAAGAAAGAGAGAGTGAGGAAGAAGAGACTTGCTTGAGATGCTCTCTACAGCAAGGTCATTTTTGTTGCTCTGCAAAAACTTCTTTTCCTCTCGTTTTGGAACGCCCAGTGACAGCATTGCTACAGACACCTCTACAGAAACAGAAAATCTGCCACTACACAAAACGCCTGGCTCTTCCGCCTCTCTCGGCCATTACGAAGTAATCTCTTGAATTCCTAAAGAAACACCAAAGCAGGGGTGTTCAACTCACCCAGGACTCCAAGCCAGATGACAATTGCTGGGCTCCCCACCAACCAGATCCAGCCCAGGGCAGAGAGGCGGCTGCTGTGACTATCGCAGCTGCAGTAGGTCCAGAGGTGGCAAGCTCACCACCGAAAGCTATGAGCAGCGGGGCCAAGCGGCCCCGAAGTCCATGGCAGGCCACACTGCCCTACTTCCAGTAGCCCCTGGGATGGACAGAGTGGATCTACAAGCCAGATCTGGCTCATGGACCATACATTTGACACCCCTGCACTAGAGGACTAGTTTTTCAGAGCGGCTTGAAGCCCAGCTACTGCAATTACCTGATTTTCTATGAAACTCCTCAGTTATCAGGGAGTCCAGACGAGCACAATGAGCATGCTTCCCAAACCAAGTCCAGGAGAGCTCAGCAACATGCTGAATTCGTTTGAAAAAAATCAGGCCAATTTCTGTGTACCTGCTGAGGTCTTGGAACATGCCAAATTTCCAAACACCCATTCTTTTCTCATTCAGCTTCGACTTTGATGGCTTGGTCATATGCAGAGAATGGGCGATGGCCATATACCCAAGGATCTCTTGTATGGAGAATGTCTTACAGAAAGAAGACCATGCAGGTGTCCTTACCTCCATTTCAAAGACGTTTGCAAGAGAGAGATGAAGCCAATGAACATTGAGCCAAACAACTGGAAGAAGATCACTGAGGATCGAAGTGCCTGGGAACAGTCCATTAAGCATGGGATGAAGGCTTTTGAGGAAAGAAGAACCCAGCATACAGAGGAAAGAAAAACCCTGCGCCACATTCAGGACTGTTTGATATGAACTTCACATGTGATAATGCAGAAGGGACTGTCATTCAAGAATTGGGCTCTACAGCCACGCTCGCAGATATTCAACAAAATGATGCCTCAGTTTGTGCAAATCTATTGTCACATGAGACAGACAGATGCCTATCCATCTACCTACCTACCTACCAACCTGGGGGCTGAACTCCTCTAAAAATGTGTCCCCACGTGCTATGAATCTTGGGGGGATAAAAAGGCAAGATCACAGGTAATAGTTAGTACTCTTTCAACTACTTGCAACATAACACAGTATTGTTAAGCAAAACAGACCAGGAGCAGTCTATTTTAGTCTGTCAGTAATGCTTTGAGCAAAAATTGTCCTACACAGGAAAGAGAAAATTTTAAATGGCTTTTAAAACTCCATAATCCAACTAACCTGTGACCTTTCCATGAAAGATCAACATTACAGTGCTTATGTTCATCCACATGAATCTATGTAGATGGTCACAAGTAACCGACAAAGAACAGAGCAGTCATCCACTTTTGGTCATAGGATGACACCAATACGTCTGTGGTCCAATTGTCTGCTTGTGCAGAAGGTCAACAGAATAAGAGCATCAAAGCATTTTATTCTTGTTCTTTACAGGTGGTTGACTTCTAAATACATACACACACACACACACACGTGCACCTGCATTGCTCCTTTTGCTGTAGCTTAGCCTTTTTTTAAAGGCTTTGGTAAATATAGTCCTCATAGCCCTGAACAGTTACTGAACCATCCTATGCCACGCTACATAATTCTTGGGTACAATCCATCTTTGATTGTTACACTAAGCTTCAATGTCTTACAGAGTGATTCCATTTTTTTGTGGTTAGCTGAAAGACAGCTTACACGATATATAGCAGAATATTTCACAGGGCACATTTAATCAATAAGTCCTTTAGCTTTTATAGTCACCCTGGTCACAATAGCAGATGACCTTGCCATTTTCACTCCTCAAAATCAAAAATATGCATTTTGTAACATTCTTTTTTCTTTAATATTTAACTCAAAATCCTACCATCCCAGAGTTTTATTTTTATTTGCCAGTTACCACAAGGATATTGCAATAAGTGATGTACATATATATATGATCAATATGCCTGTAAGGAGATGGAATTCATATTGATCTTCAATCATGCAGCACATATGGCTTCTTGTCATAATCCTTTTGCCATAAACACAAGCATTGCTCCCACAAGCTGGATTTTTTTCTCCTTACTGTTGCATTGGACCATTCTGTCTTCTCAGCTTTCAGGTCACTATTCTGAAAAGCAATTCACCTTTGTTTCCATGCTTTTAAGAAGAGAAGTAGCACTCAGCATCATACCTAAACAGCAGCAAGATACAGCTTGTTTCCATGGCCAGAAAGGCACTGCTTCCTAAAGTAACATTATTACATTCTTTCCATCATTTTTAGTATGTAGTCCAGTGTCTAATAATAAGACATTAGCCCTTAGAGTCCAATTTTCTCCCATCACTATCAAGACAGGCTATGAGTGATCTTGCTTGCTCACCTGCTTCAAACAAATAACTAAACCAGTGGTAATATGCAGTTGCCCAAACTTTTAATAAAGCATTGCTTTCCTTTGCAGTGTTGGGTGTTCTCAACCCTCTTCATTTCTCTACTCTCAAATGCTGACATACAAAGATTTTTTCATGTGAACATGTATATCATACATTACGTGGATGAAAAAAAGTTAGCAAGCTGCTACAGTGCATTCAAATCTGTGCTAATTTGTCCACAGTTTATGATCGCTGTTTGAAAGAAGTGAAGAGGTCTGATGCTCCTGACTCAAACTATTTGGGAAATTTTCAGCTGAAGCTTTTTTCCCCCCCCCTTAAGAAAATGCCAATGTATTGCAACCGAATCTTTTGTACAAAATTTTGCATTGGGAGAGGTCTCTCTGGCTTGCATTCAAATCCCCGATCTGAATTGAGTCTCCTACATCTCCAGCATATGTAGGTTAATCATGCTTTTGAGGTAGATATTTCTGTCTCCCTCTTCCTCCAAAAACCTTTGAAAAGTCTTGGTTTCATCCTGAAATCAAAGAAAAGCTTTGAAAAAAATCTTGAAGCTTTCGTTGGTTGGGAAAGCAGTCCCACCCACCTCTTCCTTCAGATTATGTGCCATCAAATGCTCTGATGTGCAGTAATAGTGCTTGAAGTACTATTCTTAGCTGTATCAAGTGGGATGAGTGCTGAATGTTGAGAGAAATGCATTAGCTTATTTGTTCCATCATGTTTGCAGAAAGGGTTGTGTTTTTGTCGCTTCCTAAATGATTCCTCTCTGGATGGGGATTTAGTGTCTCATCTATATTAGCAGTCATACCCCCCACTGAAGCTCACACACTGACATGGACAGCTTTACTCCCAATCATTCTGATTCTCATAGACTTACCATATCTTGTAAAATCGACCAGTAATGAGATTTTGTTTGCTGTGAATCAGATGGAGGCTTTCTGCCTGCAATAATTAACATCTACATATGGGTTTATGGGTCAAGGCATTTCCAGCAGTCTCTGATCCTACATCAACCTTGACTTTTTGTGATCTTTTGCAAATAAATTAGTGTCCTGATGGGTATGTCCCATACACACTGAACAGCTAAAACAGTACCTACCAAAGTCTCTACCTTAAAAAAAAAAAAATCTGATAAAATGGCACTGGTAGCTACCTATGCAAAATGACTTAGTGTTCGGTTTTAAAAATCAAAGTATTCTTGTAAGATATGATAGCAACTGTCAATTCTCCAGATCATGGTGTAGGTACAAGAAGTCTAGGATCATCACACCAAGACTTTGACATATACACTTAGACAGGCACCCAGAGGAGCAGAGGCTGCTCACGACCTACCATTCCCTGTTTAGACCATTGAGACAGAATCCAAAGGCCAGAGACGTTCAGTGCCTCGAAGGTTGTAGCTTTTGTCAGAGAGCAATGGATAAGAACTGCTGCTGACAGCTTAACGCTGCAGTGAGGGTGCATTTCTTTTAAGGTAATGCCCCTTAGCCTTTCTCCAACCAAAGAGTACCCACAAGGCAGTGGGGCTAGGGGTTTTGTAGCGCCCTATACATATCTTACTCTGGGGATTGCAACACTGTGATATTTTATAGACACTACCATGCCACAAGTAGCCGCACCAGGTTGCCACAAGGCCTTCCAGTCACGCGCAGTTTATGGTCATACCCAATACCGTCTCATAAGATTACACGCCGATCAAATGGAGACTCAAGGTAAAATATACACATTGCGTCATGTGCTTGTGCCCAATACAAAAGCCAAACCAGGTAGTGTTAGGACCTTAAATCTGTTACCTTCTTGTGGCTGCTCATCCACAGAAGCAAAATGAGTTTTTTCTCATTGATTTACCCTTATATTAGCACCAATTTTCACCAGATAGCATTCAAGCCATGCAACAGGGTCACTCGCAGTGTTACTCACCTTTTCAATCAGGGAAGGAGCAGGGTCAAAGATATGGCCTGCAGGCTAGATCTGGCTCCCAGTGCTGGGCCCAGGTGGGGCCTGAGCAGGACCTTCTCCTACCCCACACATGCTGGATCCAGTGCCCACGGAGCCTGGTCTGGGACTGCGCTGCATGTGGCACCCACTCCAGCCAACCTGAGGCAGGCACTGAATGCAGCATGGGTCCCAGAGCAAGTGCTATGTCCACTGGATCATCCAGAGCAGGCACTGGCATGATGGGGGCTCCATGGGTCCCCTGCATGCTAGAGCCAATGCCTTTTCCAACTGGTCTGGGGCTGTGCTGCATACACCGCCTGCTCCAGCCATCCAGGATCCAAGCTGTGCATGGCAGCTATCATGGTATCTATCCTGTAGGGCAGGAGAATTGGTCCATGGGTCTGATCCAGCCCATGGGGCCAGACCTGCACCATTTATCGAGCCCATGAACCAATTCTGGGCCACAGGCCAGGTGATACCCTGATTGAGATATAGGCCCACCTGTTGTTCTTTTCAGTATCTGGTAGCAGAGGATTTTGAGACCTGAACCAAAGGCCAAGGTATGAGCAGCACCATTTCTGCATGCTTCTGTGTCATCCAACTCCAGTCCAGATCAAAATTTCATAGGTAATAGCACCTACCAGACCGTTATCTATCCTCTCTTCAATGGTCCTATCTGATATGCTCCTCTAACAGCCTCTTGAACCCGCTGCCCCACGTGCAAATATTTTGATGAAGCCTTATTAGATTGATTAACAAATTTTAGACTGGGTAAGGATTCGCTAGTAAAATTCCAGTGCAGTTATTAACTCTTGATTCATAAATGCTCACTTTGGAAGTGTAAAGACTAACGTTATGTCTCCGTAGTTGACTGACTTTCAAATAGTACATACGGTGGCACACACTTTTCTCACAAAATAAAATGTCTATCTATTACATACCATAATAGAGTCTGACCTACTTCCTAAGTATGCTGCTGCTGTGGCCTATTTGCATATAAACTTCTCCTATCAACAGCAATTAAGCAAGAGTCCTTTGAAATATCATGTAATAACCTAGCAATAATAATGAAAACGGCACTGTTGTTAATGTGAGATGGTAACACTGAGACAAAGACTTAATGGAAAAGCTTATGAGAAAGAAACTCAAGAAAATGCCTTTAGGAATTTAGATAATGATTGAGAGGGGAATTTAAAGTTTTTCTTCAATGAAATTTTCTCTTCCTGCTTTGCTGTGCTTGGAAAATGAATGTAACAGGGCTTAATAATAGCTTCACTTTGTAGTTACAAATGTGCAGGATATTTTTCTAAGTACACTGCCTTCTGTGGTACTACATTCAGTTGCTTCTGGGTGCAGATGATGGGTGAATAAAGGGAGTTAGCTACAGCTCCCTCTTCCCAGAGCTAGCTTTATTCAGTGATAGCAGAATTTAGAGTACTCCACAGGCTGCTCTACTCTCTTCACCTAATAATGACTCTTAAGGAATCATCTCCCAGGTGGATATATGATGCCACCCCAACCTCCTAAGCCAAGAGCTACATGGGAGCATGCCATATAAACTTGCTAGACAGGATGTATTCCTCTCCAGGGCAAGAGGCATGGACATTTTCTCCTAACCTTGCACTACTGTAGCTGGCAGCTTCATCATACCCTTACTCCTATGCTAAAACTTGCATTGGCTGCAAGATGCAGGATCAACCCTTTAGATACAATTGCCTACTACCAGTGGCAAAATGAATAGCGAAACTGCAAAGAAGGACTTTTAGCCTGGCTTAACACCTTACTTATTGTAATAGTCAGAGCACAAGTCCTAAATAAGGAACTCTTGACATTTAAGCCTTTGTATTACTCTACAGTAATGCAGTTTAGAGGGGGAAAAATATTGCTATGGCAACAAATTATTGCTGCTCTCCTTTAAAAGGAATGTCTATTGATTTTTTTCCTCTGATACAGAATCTTCTTACAAATCATAGAAGTGAAAGGGAAAAGGTGATACTTCACAGCATTACCATTCTCTGACTTCCTAATTCAAATGAATTTTCAAAGCTTTTACAGCAGAAAATCCAATGTCCTATTCTCCAGGTCCTTCCACAAAAAGGCAGCAAAGAAAGCAGCCCTGTGGGATTCCTTAAGCTTATGGCATGTCTTTGGCTGATGCACAAGGCATCAGAAACCAGCCAGAAAGATGTGGCCACAGTGCATGACTTGCCAGTAGTTCCTCCAAGGTAATGGCCGGCCCAAGAATAATTTCGCTCAGCTCTACGTGCTTATGTGCTTGAATTGGTCACCAAGAACACGGAAGGAAGTACAAACCCCATCCCTGCATCAAGGGCAAGAACAGAACCCGAACTGAAGAGCAAATCTGAGAAATTTCACAACCTGTTTGATCTATTTTCTTCTTTCTATCCCAGTTACTCATCTCAATTTCATCCCTGATCTCAGAACCATTCCTACCTCCATGATACAGTAGCTTGAAGAGAAAAATTAAAAAAAAAGCCATTGAGTAAAAAAGCTGCCAGAGGAACGAAGCAGCAGAAGGGTAGGAGAGAAGACACTGTTTCTCTTAGCTTCATTTTAGAGAGGCCCAAGAGGGTGCTGAAAATAGCTGCAGAATCAGAAAGTGCTTAGAAGTGCGAAGCACAGTCATGTAATTTCATCTCGGTGAGCTCAGGGAAATGCAATGAAATCATGGCAACCTTTCAGAAACCATTATTTACAGACATGGCCATGCAGGAAGCAAGACACTTTCCCTGCTCAGTTCTGAGGGACTCCAAGAGAATTATGCAAACTAAATCCACCTCCCTAAATGTGCACTGCTGAGTTATAAAATGAGAAGTGCTACTTCTCATGCTAGACTCCAGCCCACCTCCCAGCCTCCTCTACACCCTCCTTCCACTTCTGATCATTGTGCCTGGAAAATAAATTGTGATCAGAGTCTTACTGGTATTTTACTTCATGCACCCAAGCGGCATTTCCCCAGCTGCCTAACCACCATTTTGCGCCCTTGCCCTCAGTTTGCAATCCTGTTATGCATACAGTGTGGATGCAGTGCAGTTGCATAAGCATCCACAGAGCTACTGAGCATGACAGTAAGGTGAGCATGAAGTGGGCAAGCATGCAGGTCCAGATCCATAAAACTGGGCATAAGTCTGGAAACTGTGGCCCAGGAAAAATGGAGAAGACAGGGTGGGGAGTGGTAGGAGTGGGAAGGGATGAAAGCCTCTCCAGTATTTTAGCCCACTGGTTAGGGCACTCGAACCATCCTTCATCCTCTGCTGACATCGTCACCATTCACAGATTTCCATGTTAATGAATTATTTATACAGATTTTCTGAGGGCAAATGAACTCTTTGGACGCTGCTTCACGAGCCACGTCTACGGAAATGCTGTCCTTCTCTTGAGCAAATCTCAAAGGTGGTTTCCGCTTCCTGTGACTTCTGCAAACCAACGTTCCCTTCTTTTGTTTTTCCCCTGTAAATGTGCAAAGAGACCCTTAGCTCTCTAACACCGCAAATAAAAGCTTAAATTGAGCAATATGCACTGTGCAAAGTTAAGCACTTGCATAAACCTGTGTAGGACAGCAACCTGGGCGTTACTCTTTCCAGGACTGTATCTTTAGATTTTAGCCCCATGATCCCAATAAAAGAATTTCCCCCCCTTTTTATATCACTAAAAGAGTACTTCTGTCACTGTGCTGAATCAGGACACTGCCTCTCTGCATACATTATAGATGAGAGTCATATATTACTAGATGTTTGAGGATGATCAGGATCTATCTAGGTCATAAAGTAGCCATTTCCTTTACCCTTTTAAAAAACTCATCAACTGACAGAGCTAGTGTACAAAAACATAAATAACAAGCCCTGCAAGCACTGGAATTGCAGCGATCGCCATTTCGAATGTCATCGTTTGCTACCTGTCACCACCCTGCGTGTTTGTCAAACGCAGGAGATAATTGTGCAACATCTACAGGAAAATGCTGGCTTTTAATAGCAACCAAGATAAAAGCACGAAGTCAACAAGGAAAAAAAACCCAGTAAATCATGCAAATAAGAACAGCAGACCAAAATCTAAGCAGCCAAGCAAAATCTACCGTTGATCCAATGTAGCAAAACAAACTTCCGAACAAGCGTTTAGAAGAAGAGCTGAGGCGGAAATGCAAGCCTCCCATATGCTATATTTATTGCATTCAATTAATTTATGCAAGGCTTTCAATGGAGCTCTCTTCTATTATGATGATTATTACACTGTACTTGACAGAAGAGACAGCTGTGAGAATCACACAAAAAAAAACCCCAAAAAAACAAAAAAAAGTATTTGCTAACATCACTCTTGGCAACAAACAGCCACATCTAATGGAAAAAAAAAAAAGCTCTCTCTAAAGAAGAATAAATTTCACCTAACTTTGGTTTCAGCTTGCTTCCATCACATCATTCACTTGAGAGAGGAGGCTGTGAGGAGCCTTTGAGGCCAGAGGGACCATTTTCAAACTAGGATATAGACCCATAGGGACGTCCCCATAATGAAAGCAACAAGCAGACTTAGGAACATCGACAGGGACAAAAGCATCAATCTTTCACTGGCTCCCGCCCAGCACATACACATAATTTCATCATGATCTTCAAATACCCATATTTCAGGCAGAGTTTCAACAAGTCAGCACCTCCCCATACCCAACTGGCCTTCTACCCACTTAATCCTTCAAGGAGGGAGGAGCAGAAGCACATTTTGGAGGTACTGCTGCAGGTGGCTAATTAGCTCCAGCTCTCAGCACAGCTAATGAGTTCATTTGCATTCACCAGACTCTGCACACCTAATTAGTCCAGGCCTGTGCCACATTTACATGGTCACACTGCTTCTGGGTCAGCCACAGCTGACAGAGGAAGACCTGCCTGGTGCCAATCCAGGCCAAATTGTTCCTCAGGGACTCAGTTGTGAAATTTGGGACTGTTCCAGATCATTCAACACAGTTGGTGGCTTTAGCACTGTGTACCAACACAGCAGCTATAGACACCTTCACCCCATGGGAAGATGCTCATCAAAGAGTGCCTCTGGCTTTGCCTTTTCTGCTAAATATCCATGAGCAGTTCTACTGTAAAACCCTAATGGACACAAGGCAGCAGAGATTTCTTGCAAGGTCAAGTTTGGGTGGGGCGCAGCGTTGCCTTCACCCAACAGCCCCATGGTAAAAATCACAGGTGCCTCATCCTCAAGAGGCCTTTGCAGTAAGAGGAGTGGCATGCATTAGCTCCTACACTGAAAAGAAAAGAAGTAAAACCATCATTAACAAGGCACAGCTCAAGGTTGTTCTATGGACCCAGTGCCAGGAAAAGCAAGCCAGATACCAGCGGTGTTTCTAGAGCCAGCTCCCCCTAGCTTGGTTCAATGCCAGACAGGCCTGATCCCACAGAAGGATTAGGAAGTCCTACACATAACACTTTTCCCAAAGCTGTAATGAGGAGCCTCACAGGAGAAGGAGATCCCCATCATAAGACATATCCCCTTCCACTGCTGAACTGGTCACTCTCACCTCCACTGGCAGAGGAGTTGTGGAGTCCCTTTGATTCAGGGGTGCAGGACCTGCTGAGCACACAACCCCACCACTTGCAAGCAAAGCAGAGCTGGTGGCATCCTGCTGCTTTATAGCCGCACACAGCACCCCACTGTGGCAGGATTGCAGTGGTGCGCATTTCCTCTGAAGCAGGGCAAATCTGCTCCGAGGCTCTGAAAAGGGGCCTGGAGCAGCAATTGCTAAGCAAGTTAAATTGTGTTGTGAAGCATTGTAGCCAGCCCCAGGGCCCTCTGGAGTTAAAAGCATGAGCTTTTTCAGCTGGAAACAAAGAGCTAAGCTTTAGAATTGGGGGCTGTAACAAATTCATATCTTCTGTGGCTTGGACTTGAAAGGTGATTCTGTTGGATCCCAAAGCGCTCAAACATCAGAAGGCAAAACTGGAAATGAGTTGAAAGCATCCAAGATCTGCAGCAGGAGCTCCAAAGCAAAGGGGTGGGAACAGACCGACTCCGTCTACTGAAGATGAAGGCAGAAGGCTCTAGAGGGTGACCAGAACCTTTTGAAGCTGAACAGCTGAAAGCTCTAGGGCCCAGAAGCACCTTTCCAGCATCGCTTTCCAGAAAAGGAGATTTTAGCCACCAGATCTTGTTGTTTCATAAGATCCTTTTTTTTTTTTCCTTTTCTTAAACCAGGATGGGAGAAGGAAGGAGAAAGTATTTGAAAGACTGTACAAATGGAATGAACTATTAGTGCTCATTACCAAAATTATACATTTCATGTCTAGGCGTACAGTACCGTAGATAGCACTTTTTTCTTACTTGTACAAAACAATGTTTTCTTTTTCAACTGCCTTTTAGCAATGGTTATAATCATAATCCCTACTGACATATGCAGTGATAGCAACTGACTGCTTGCTCTCTCTCCAGCACTTTATTTCCAGAGATGCTGAGTTTAATTAGCTCCACAGTATTCAAAGGAGCAAGCGGGTCACCTTAATGTCAAATCTCTAGTAGTCATCTTCTTTTTTCCTCTCCCCTTTTTATTTTTCTTAGTGTTTTCCTTTTGTCCTGGATTCTGTGAGCAAGTTCCTTAGTGTCAGATCTCTCTTTTGTGGCACGTTACTGAAGCACTGCACTCTAGCTAAGGGGGCAAAATAGATTTGTGAACCGTAATGTCCGTAGTGTGAGAGGATGAGAATTTCAGAGACATTCAATGCTCAGAATGAATGCCACCAGCATTATGTGGCCAGAGATTGTTCTTACATATTATAAATGTTGCAAAATATTGAGACCGTCAAGGACAAGTAGCAGTCTATTTTTGGCTAGATGTCATCATCTGAAGGGGTGGCCAAACTCTTCTCTTTCCCACCCACCAGTTTCTCCTTTCTATTTTGGGAAACAAAAAAACTCTGGAACAAATGGGAAGATCTGTCATGGGCCCAACATGCCAATATAACGCCAAGGGACACTGCCAAGCCCGGCAGCCTTCAAAAAAGACCTGGTCAAAGTTTGGGTTCACAGGGAAGCATGCGCATATGATGCTGATGTGTCCAGAATAGGGTGTTTCTGTAAAGTTGAATAGTTGCCTGTTCCTAAAAGCACAACAGGCAGGCAAAGAGGATAGCACAGGCTGTCACATCCCAACTACGCAGCAGTATATTGCACAGTTCAGTTGGAAACAGAAACAGAACGGCGCTAAGAGCTGGAATACTCAATTCTCTCCCCACCTCCGCTGTCTCATCGGGTGCAGGTCCTTGAGTTTCCTCTCCTTGTCTTTTAGAAATAGCTGCCAGTCTCTTCAGGCAGATCTCTACCACAGAGACATTTCAACCCAGGTCTGAAGCCAGGGACTCTAGGTATTAGCATAATGTAAAGAACAAAGGCTGCATTTGGAAAGTTTAAATTTCAAACTCTCTTTCTGCTGCTGGAAAAAGGATGTTTTAGGAAAGTTTCTGCAGTGACCCCCTTAGCTTTGTCAGGGTCCCTTTTGATTGCAGTATTCTTTAAGCATAATTACATACCATATAACACATATCCTACATATTTCAGATCTGCTTATTATCACAGTCATCTCATTAGCACAGAATTGTGTTCAGATGAATTGGATATATTTTGAGTTTATAAAAAGAGCTGCTCAATGGATGCAAAGTCTAACTAGTTTCTTGTTTAATTAAAGCCAGTGCACTCCTCATGAATGATGTTGGATTGACGGCCTCAGAGATAAAAGACTGGACTCAGCTGCTGTAGATCAAGGTGATTCTGTTGGTTTCAACCTAAGCGCCCCAGTTCGTGCCAGCTAACTCAGCAGCCTGGGTTTCTCCACTGGTCCACAAGACAGCTACCATACAGGCAATGGCAAATATAAGTCTCTCTCACAATGTCCTATCTGAAGCCTTCTGTAGACCCTAGGAAAGAAATTTGCTTTCACATAGCACATAGCCTGACTTTCAGTTCTGAAAAATGTGCTCTGAACCAACTGCTTCAGAATTTCCTGGGTTTGTTCCCTACCTTTTGCTTTCCTCAACCTGAGGGAAGTTTAAAATGCCCTATATTCATTGCACTCCTTTCAAATGAGTAGCATGCTTTCCTATAAAGACAGTACTTGTTACCATTTTCCCTGCACCTAAGCACTTCATTAGGCCTTTTGGGACACACAGAATATAGGGCATAAAATGTTACTTTTAAAAAATTGAAAATATTAGCAAAAAAAAGTAAACCTGTATTATCTGATAAGGCCAATCACAGGCCCATGCTATGTGTGAGTTGTCATCTTTGATCACTATTGTTTTCCCAGACCCTTCCAGTTAACATTGGCTGGTGTGATGTATAAGAACAATCCACTGGAAAGTTTGGGACGTTAGCCTCTTTCTTTCTGTGTGCATTCAGATGTACAAAGGGAATTAGTTGTTACAACATATGCAAACTTTGGGCTGTTTTGCTTAAACCCTAGGAAATCATACCTTTGAGCTTCCTTTGGTTTGCAGTCAAAGGTAGGACTACACCACAGTTGCAGAGAGCTGTCGCTTTGCCGAGAAAATAAGCCCTGCCTACCCTCTTCTGCTGGTCAGTCCTGGAAATGACGAGGTGAGGAAGCCACAGTGTTGGTATAACTAAGATCAGCCAAAACCAGGTGCAGCATAGCATGTGACACCAGCAAAGAAGATTCTGAATGTCACCTCCTGAAGTGTGCTTACTTTGGACAATGACGGTGGGAACGATTGCACTGCATTCACACGGCACATCCAAATGAGCCCAGTCGTCCAGTATGTGGCACTGCAAACAGATTTGCAGTGCCACATACCACACAGTGCAGTGTTCTCCATGCTGCAAGGTTGTGCTGCCCAAGTGTGTGCTGAACCGGGTTTTTTTGCATGGGGTCAATATCCAGGGGTCAAAGAAAACTGCAAGGGGAAAAACCCAGAGCAACGCACGCTGGGCTAGCACATGCTGCTGAAAAGTGGAGCTAGTGCGCCCGGAGCCATGCTTTGCTGCCAGCCAGGCTCCATGCAGCAGAATTGCTGTGGCTGCAGCCCTGGGAGGCCCCCAAAACCCCAGGTAAGTCTACTGAGGCCAACCCAGTGCTAGCCCCATCCTCCCCTACCCCACCTGGGGCAACTTGCCGGGTGCCAAAGTGCACGTGGCATAGGCATTCCCCTGGGACAAGTAGCAATGGCACAAGGTGCACCACCACTACTTGTCCCCAAGGAACCAAACATCCACACACATCTGGACAAGTCCACAAAGTCAAACAGCGGAGTAAATGGTCCAAACTGAGCTCCATGCTGCTGCAACTAGCCAGGTACCAAGAACCAAGCTATTTAGGTGAAAACTGCATCTCTACACTAACTTGTGACCACACAGTAGAAAAACCCTTAGCCAAAACAGATGTAGAAGTCACTTTAGGAACCTTCCTATAGCTAAATAAATAAAATTACCATTTATACAGGGAAACAGGCCCCATCCTTCTCCCATTTGAGCTGATGGAAATTTTGCCATTGACTTTCAGTAGAGAAAAGACTAGACCCTGTACATTCTCAGTTCTGGATACCACAGTGTGCTCATTTCATCAAATTCAGGCAACTGAAGTGTGCAGTTTCGAAACATAGAGAAGTACATTGTTGAAATTTTGCAATCAGATTCAACAACAGCTCACTGTTTCTTGTTTAGGTTTAGGCAACAATTGAAAGCATTGTGCAACATTTGAACTTTACAACTTCCTACCATTTTAACAATGATGCTCTGGGTTTTGTGTACTGAACATTTTTCCTCTAGACACAATTTACTGCCCCATTTTTTGTAATTTCAGGCTTTTTTCTGCTTTGTTGAAGAACAACATTTGGGAATTATTTTTATAAAGGGAAGGATATGTCTCACTGACTCGTCAAGATTCTCTTTCTTTCCCTTACTCTTTATTTCTGTAGTATATATAAAGCAAGCAATAGGTGGCATCCAGACCCACTGGCAGGTAAATCATCCTCTATCAACTGTTGTCTAAGAATAGTGCACCTGGCACTCAACTGTGTAACCCCTTCAAGGGTGTAGGTTGTAGCCATGTTGGTCTAAGGACATAGGCAGACAAGGTTCTTCGGGCAAATCCAATATCTTTTGTTACAGCAACTTAAATTGTTGGGAAAAAATATTCTTTTCAAGGTTTCAGGTACAAATAACCTTCATTGGGCTGAGGAAGTGTTTGCAGTTGGTCTGTGCTCTTCCTGGATGGAAAAGCCAAAAGCCAGTATGCACACGAGAAAGCCAGTCAGTGAAAATGTAAATTAAGGTAGCCAAGGGGTGAGAGATAGGTGGGTGGGAAGGAAGGGGGTGAATATAGCTGGTAAATGATAGAGAGGTTACCTGGGGACTCAGATGTTAGGCAGGTTATAATGTGTCATAAATCCAAAGTCTACATTTAGTCCATGATTTTTTGTATCCGGTAGGTTGATGAAGTGAAGTTCATAGGCTCATCTGTGAATGGTGTTTTGTAAATTCCTGCCTGTGTAACCCCATTCAAGGCATTTGTGAAATGAAAGAGAACTGTCCCTGTTAGTTTTACAGCACAAGTTGTCTACCTAATAAAAACAGTAAGGCTAGGGACAAACATTACACATAAACTGGTTTAAGTGATCAGAAGCTGGTTTAAACCTGTAACAGAACCTATGTTCAGTGCACATAAACCAGTTTGAAAATGGCTGAAACCAGTTTGAAATAAACTTGGTTGAATGTAGTATCAGGCTTAACTGATTTGGATCAAACTGGTTTATGCAACGTCTGTTCCAGACCCCTGAGAAGCAAATGTAGGTAAAGGATTTGCACTCACTTCCATTCCTAAAAGTACAGAAAGTGTGCTCTAAATACAGAGACAAGCATCCGAGCCACTCAGTTATTTATCAGATTAGCACAGGGTGGCTGCCCTTATCAAAGGGCTAATGTGGGTTAGTGGCTTGCCCATGAGATTGCGATTCATCTTTAGCCTGGACCTTTTTATGACACAATGAAATCACTGAGATCTCACATAACAGCATGCATACAACTTTCCATACGGGGTAAGAGAAAAGGTTCTGGTTTGGGACGGGTCACGGTGAATCCCAGCAATTTTAGAGCATGGTAGAGAAGGGGATTCCTCCCACCCTGCGTTAAATTCAGCAGCTGGAAGACAGCGATAGGAAGCGTTTTGCAGGGAGAGCACATGTGTGTGCTTTGGGTAAGATAGGTGAATAGTTCATATGGATGATGGGATATTAATTGTATGTGCTCTGTGAGTATCCTTGGAGCACAGAGAGGGGAAGCAGGCAGAGAGCTCTACCCTGACAGATCACCCGTGTCTGTTTTATCTGCAAGCGCTGTGAGTCAGGGACTCTCTCCTTATTTGTTTGCACAGTACCTCACACAACACTTCCCAGCTTCATTTAGAGACTCTGGCAATGCAAAGAAGAATAATGCTCCACAGAGCCATTACTTAACGGTTACAGCCTGAGCTATTTCAGATGTAACTCCAGCTGAGACCAATATTAGCGCGCATCAGTGGAAAGAGAATGAAGGTAAATATCTCACTTATAGAGGCTTTCATTGCTTTAAGGCCAGATGAAACTATGATGATCTCTGAGTCTGACCTCCAATGGGAAATAGTTCATAAAATTTCTTCTCCCGATTCCTGTACTTAAGGTTATTAAATCTCTTAGTCAAAATTCAGTGGTGGAGGATCCACCATATTTCTGGTTAAATCATTCAAACCAGTTACTTACCCTCAATTTACCAGACAGACTAAGCCAACGTTCGAAAAGAAAAATAAGAATTTAGGACTTTGGAGTCTATTAACAGAGCAGGGAATAAACAGTACAAGCCTCTGGATCTTGAGTAAAGGTGTTAATTTGGTAAATTACCCTGAACTGTCACACCCAGGAGAGTTAAAAGAAGAGAAAATTTGCAAGAAATAAATGAAAATCATTCTTTGACCTTTTTCCTTCTTCCTAACAGACTCTTCTTTGCCATTTGACTGGAACAAAGACAAAAGAAGATGCATAACATTACAGAGACCGGAAAATTAAGAAATGTAAATCTTGGGGGCAAAAGACAAGCCTGAACAAAGGACTTTGCCTGATCCTTTCAGGTCACTTCAATTACAACTATGTGTTATTAGCTTAGGTCCTGGTTCTAGGACTTCTTTTGCACAAGGAACCTAAGTAGGTTTCTATCTGCCATCAAGATGCTGAAGGACTGTGGTTTTAAGCTGATACCATCAGTTATCCACGGTAAACAAATATATATCAGTATCTCTGCTATACATGAACAAGTGCAGGTCTGAATCTCCTGGCCTTTTATATTCCAGCTGTAGATTTCCATTCTAGATCATCAGACATATTCACAAATAGTTGTACAACTGCCATAGAGAATAAGTCTTCTTACCCTGCCTTTTTTTAGGTAGGAAACTTATGACCACTTTTGGCATCTATATGTCAAAGCAGATGGCAGATATATTTTTTTCCCTTACTTTTGTAACTTTTATCAGTGGAAGAACTTGGCTCCATTTGGAAGGTACAAAACATGGCATTTCCTCAAGCAAAACTTCCAAGGTGCCCAACAGATTAACTTCTTCCATAAACCAAAGTATAAGGGGATAGATCTACAGATGGTATAAACTGTTCTCTGGGTCCTCACTGATGCTAATGGAGCGACGTGCCCCTGATAACAGTTGAGAATTTGGCCTGGAAAGTCTAACTGAGATGGGACAAAAAGGAAGCAGGCAGCCAAGCCAAGCAGAAGAGGAACTGAATAGAAAAATATAAGATAAATGTTCACAACAATTTGGGAAAACAGTGCTCCCCATGGAGACCCAAATGTAAAAATTCCTATAGGGAGTGTATGTGGCTGACTGAACAAATCATCAGAAGTACGGCATATCTAACTAAATGCACATCAGAGTGGATTTAAATCAGATGTCGATCACACAGTGATTTTTAGACACGTAAGGCTATTGTGAATGTAAAAAAAAAAGGAGAGAGAGAATTCAGTGATCTTGGTAGAGCAATGAAAAAAATACTTCATTCTCTTACACCACACGACTGAATTCACAACCATTCTGCTTTACACTGAAGAAACAGATGAGATGACTTTTTTCCTTATAAGCCACCATTAGCGCCGAATTTACGCAATAATCTCAAATGATTGCGACGGCTACACCCATTACACAAATAATCATCTTGGAACACATGATGAAAAGAGAAAAGGCATATATATATATATATGTACCTATAATATGTATAGCTCGAAGAAGATCTATGATGTTTTAAAACCGAGCTAAGTACTTAAAGCATTTGAATCATATATTCCTTTTTCTTTTCTCCTGCTCTCTTAGTAGCATAAAGACATTTTGAAAGAGGAGTGCATTATAAAATGGTGTGGAGTTTTCATCAGGTTAGGGTTAGGACACTCAGGACATGAATGACTGTTAACATATCTACTGTTATAATATGTCACTCTCTTAGCTTCAACACTAAGTCACAGAAAACAGCAAACAGGAGGAGTTTTGCATTGTTTTCCTGGAAGTTGACCCATCTTCTGTTGTTTCCCTGGGACTTGAGAAAGGTAGAACATGGTCACACATCAGGAGGTCATCTAGTCCAACTCCCTAAGCATACTGAGGTACCTAACAGGTGGAAAAGGGTCAGGCCCTAGGCATTTCTCCACCTGTCTCACCTGAGATGCTAAATCCACTAGGCACTCTCAGAGCATGCCCAGCTAACCTTGCTCAGTTGTTGAAGGAAAGGCCATGGATATTTATCTTCAGGAGAGTATTCAGAGCCATGAATTCCAAGGGGAGGAAAGTATCATAGAAAAATTGGGCTAGAAGGGACATCGGAAGGTCATCTCATCCAATATCTTTTTCACCCCTGGATCCCAGACAAGTGTTTGTCTAACCTGTTCTTAAAAACTACCTTAAGAACTATCAGCGACTATGCCCAAAGATCAAAAGACACCTTAATTTGTAAGCCTCCTTTTACTGTGCAGTAGCATGCCTAAGACCCAGAGTAAGGCTAGATCTCAGAAACATGCCTGTCCTCAGCATTTATATGGTGGTTCTCAACAGCTCCTTGCTCAGGGTGACTGCTAATCTAAGATATTTCACTCTCCCCATATATTATACTGGGAGCTCAAGTGCCAAATACAGACCTGTGCTTCCTGCTCCAGAGGTCAGGCACCTAAGGTTTAGGTGGTACAAGACTCATGGTGGTAGTGTCTAACTCTTGAGGATGTTAACCTAAGTACCTACATGGGGAACGAAGCTTTGATAGTGGGATCTTCCAGTTACCAGATGAAAGGTACTGTTTAGCAATATCCACTGGCTGCAGATTGAAGCCAGACTAGTTCAGACCCAAATTAAAGTAAAAAATTTTAACAGGGATGGTACTGGACCAAAAAAAAAAAAACAAGATCCCAAGACTGTGATGCATTGAGCATAATTTTAAAATCAGGAATTGGTTGTTTTTTATTCCATCAAAAACATTCTAGGTCAAACAAGAGCTAATTCAGAAAATTCCTATTGCTGGTGTTATCTGAGGGGGTCAGACGAGATGACCACAGTCATCCCTTCTGGCCTCACATCTAGGACTCTTCACTTGAAATTATACTATGGACCCACCTCAGCTCTCCATTACCAGAGTATATTCCTGCTGTGGCTTTGAGGGCTGCAGCACTATAATGACATTTGACTCAGTATAATCCTGCTTCTATGCCATGAGGCAGGAGTGGAGCTGAGGGTGAATTTTGACAAATGATTCAGGAGACTGACAATGCTCAGAAATAATTTTTAATGTCTAGTGGCCCAATCTGGCTCCTATTAGTCACTGGAAAGCTGTCCCTTTGAGTTCTATTGGAGGTAGAGCTGTTACAGATCCAGAGCGTAAGTTGTTTTGCTCAAGACTCATGCCATAGGCAACCCAGCTGTAAATGGGTGCCTGGTCATTTGGGCTGGGAGTTGTCATTTGGGCTGGGACATTGTCCCTTTGGATGGGATGCTAGACTCCAGCAGTCATGTGACTGAAACTGGTAGGGCTTAAGACTGTTGTCATCTGTTGACTGCTTGGTGGCCTATGTTACACTCCCAGGAACACCGCTCCCAAGTTTGCTCACTCCCTCCTGCCCAGCATGCACCAGGTCCCAAACACGAGGCTTCAAATGGTTCTGAGCACGCACCAGTAAGCATGCCCAAGACTAAGGACCTAAGAGCAGCCCTAGGCAGGCACTCACCAACCTCCTAAACCAGCAATGCTGCCCTGTTTCCAAGAGCTGGTGCATATGGAGAGGGAAGGAGCATGCTCCAGGGCAGCACTGCCAGGACTGGCATTGAGGCAGTTTTGACATGCTCTAAATCATGCTTTGGGCATGCTGGAAAGGATGCAGGGGCAGCAGTCACATAAGCTCAGCTCTATACGTTCCATGGTTAAGCAAAGGATTCTGCTTCTTGGGGCCTGGCAATCTCTCATACCTCTCTCAGCCCTCAATTAAAAAAGAAAATCGATTCTTTGCATGCCTCCAGGTGCAAAAGCCCACACAATTTTTTTTCCACAGAATTGAGTTCCAGAGCAGTTAAATAAGAAGGATATGAAGGAAAACTACTGTATCAAACATGATTTAACGCTCTCCCACACCTCTGCTTCTCCTCCTACTCTACAATCTCCCACCCCCACTTTCCAGGTCCCAAACTATGGTTGCTTATACAATGGGAATGGCAAAGTGGGCTAACATCTAAAAAACTTTTTTTTTTCAAATGGGGACCAGCATTGCAAATAAATTTATTTTTCTCAAAGCATCCCTCCCTAACCACGTTATAAAGGGAATAGAAGCAGTCCCCATCTCCTACTCCAAATTCCTGCAAAACTCTCACCTGTACCACATCATCAATGAAAAAGACATTGATTGAAACTGGGCTATAAAAACCAGAGTGAAGCATCCCCAGTGGATAGAGCACTGGACGGGATCAAAGGAGCCCTAGGTTCTGGTTCTGCATCCATCCCCAAATGACCCTTCATCTCACTGTGCTTTATTTTCCCTATCCCCTGTGTCATGGGAGGAAGATTTACTGATGAAAAATGATATAGAAAGAACCAGATACCATTATTATATTTTGTTAAGTAACAAAACCACCAAGATTTTCTCTTAACACCGACAAATAACCACACTTGTAGATGTACTTTTGCCCCTGCATTATTCCTTTTCCCCTTTACTGGTTGCTGTTGCTCACTGTTTCATACCTAAAATCAGTCTGTAAGAACTGTGGGCCAAAAAGTATACTTTCCAGAGAGCACATTAAATATTTTAGAGCCTTGCAAAAACTATTACATACTAAAATCATTTTAAGGCTGCCAAATCATGCACTCAAAAGTTAAGATGTGACAGAAGTAGGCCAATGGTCCCCTTTTGTGTATATGTTATAAGGGGGTCTTGACTGACATCAGGGAAGAAGCCTACTCCAGAGACATGAGCCGGAGGCCTGCTCTGGGCTTCTGTTGTAGGTTGCCATCAGTCATTTCAAGTGCTTTGAGATCTTTCAGCATGAAAGGAAATACGTACAAGTTATTAATGAGCCCTATTTCTCACTAAATGAAACAACAGACTCTGTGATTGTCCATACCAGTATGATACATAGCACTCGATTCACAGAAAGCTTGAATACTTTCCAAAACAATGGTGCCTTGTCTACCCTTAATGTGAACTTCCATCTTCATTAAAGGCCTGAACCAACCAAACAAGTTAATGGGAGTCCTTCATGGACATCAATAGCTATCAGGCCAGACCCTAAACACATTTATTCTGTCTCATGAATGTGGCACGGTGGATAAAAGGCACTGCTAATCCTTTTCCAGGTGGAAGGATAAATCTTGAAGTTCACGCAGTGATTCGTCCCTGGTGCAAGAGCTGCTTTAATGGCCAGGAAGAGAACAAGTTAATGGGAAAGTATATTGCCATATGCCAAAGAATACTGTTCTGTCTTCCAGCAAGAAAATGACAGTACTTAGCTTTCAGGTGTTGCCTATGTAAGTGAGTTTTTAAATTGAATAGAAAAGGAAAAATCTTCCACTCAGGTACCCATAATAAAGGACTCTCTACATGTCATTTTGTAAAATGCCTATTGTATCAATAATTGGCTTGATTCAAAATAATCTATGAGTTCATTCCAGCACTCCTCTGGACAGTTTTTGGACACAAACTTTTTAGGGAAACCACATTCTTAGGACACACTATATGCATCAGTTCACTCAGTATTTCACCGAACTTAATAACTCTGTCCTCCTAACTTTTATGGTCCTTGATAGATTAAGCCAATTCTCTTACAGAGACCTATATTGCTTCTAAAACTCCATCTGAATATTGCCTTAAAGTCACATCTACCCAACCACCAGTGACTTACAAAAAATACTCAGCTCCATTTGGGAATAAGCACTGAACTGAAGCCCAAGGTGTAAGACAACAGAATGGAAATTCTTATATGGCTATTGAATGATTTAATAATTAAATATCCCTGTCCAATATTTGTCCATGAACTTGACTCACTAATTTTAGACATCAGATGATTTCCTTTTCTGTTAATTTTGCCCAATCAGGTACATCTCATCAATTGTATTTCTGTTTTATTCGGGCTTTTGTATGCCGTCTGCACTTCATCCCAGTGCAGACGGCCACTTCAGCATGCTGAATAGGTCCACTGATTTTCTGTTTGGGTGCTCATAATTAACTGCATTGGCACCTGGATGAATTAGATCTTCTGTCAATATTCCTTCAATATATCCATAAAGTGTTCTTTGTCTTTTTTTATCATGTCAGAATAATTTTGATACTAGAGTACCCTGGCCCATTTTTCCCCATTTTGCGGCTAGGAGCTAACACTAATTTCCAATTTTAGCATGCAGCTGAATGCCAAATAATTGGAAATGCAATCCAGCCAAAGCTGAAAAAGAAACCAAACAATAACTAGGAGCGGGAGAGGGGAAGAGTTACAAAAATTAGACCTGACTTGGTATTTGCAGCAGATGTTCCCAATTTAAACCAATATTAGTAGTAAGTCGACCTCCACCTTGTACAACTGAAGATACTAATTGGTACCTTCCTTGTTATAACTCATTAATAAAATGCTTTTGTCATCACAGTGTGTTATCCAAAATCACAGAACCTGCTTTGATTGTAAAGGAGCAGAGAAATTCCAGTCGAGGTTTCTACTAAGACATTTTGATCATTCAGTCTATTCCGGGAGGAACACAGCTTTTCTTGTATAGGGTTTTTTTCTCTTTTCCCTCTAAAATGATTAAGTGGCTCAGTGCTCACTAGGGTCTGACCCTGTCGCTCGCTCCAATCAAACAGGCCTCTGCACATTCAGGGAACTACAATGAGTACAATGCTGCACATCCCTCCTGAGTTCATTTCGAGATGGGGTCTTGGTAGACTTCTGACATCTAGTCAAACAAAGGCATGACACCCCAGCCCTTGCAAAGGGAAATGATTTTCATTTTTCTGTGGTTCCTTTTTTGGCAGCAAAGGGGAGAAGGGGCTTTGAACAGGCAATTAGACATTGGACATCAGAGTAAGAAACCTACCTATTCTGAAACTTTTGCCTGCTTTTCAAACTGAACTCAGATGAAATCTTCGCCAGTGTTAGATGTCCAGATCAGCCCTCCTACACAGCTTTCCCGTTTGGGTCCCCCATTAACCCATTCTCCCTTCTGCTTCTTGTCCCTCTCCATTCTCAACGCTGCTAAAAGTCTGAGTGATCTGTCTACTCCTCTGCCTAGAGATTACCTGACAGGCCACTCTTACTGGTATTTAAAGTATACAGGGCTCTGGGGCTGAATGGGAAGAACTCTGATCTCCCATGATTAACTTCTGCAGTAGTTAAGAGCCTCTACTAAATTGGGCCATTTGCTACTTTAAGTTTTCCATGTGCCTTAAGCTAGCTCTGCTTACAGGTTCTTGTGATGTGACACTAACAGGGAGAGAGGTTTATCTGGTTTTCTACTTCTTTAAATGTTTTCAAATTAAGCTTTTTGTCCTCAGGCATCAATAGTATAGGATGCATAGGAGCTATTTCATTTCCTGACTCTGTTTCTCTTCAGGCTCATTGGCCCAGCTCCCTAGGGTGAATCTCAGAATATAAAGCTGATGGGCACTTATCAGCTAATAGAATTTGAAGACAGAATATACACGTATTTCTGAAATATAATCTCCATATAAACCTCTTACAGCTTTCAACATCATTTATGTTGACTGACATTTTTTCCCCATGCTGTATGTTTCACAAATAAATCACTGTGTAGGTTGTTAAGATGGGAGTATAAGTGCTATCATTTAATGCTGGAGGTGCACTTCAAGGTAGGTGCTTATTCCAAGAAAGGAAACACTGAATTGTAAGGCTGCTTGTTAGCCAGTTCCAAAAGCAGTTGAAGGGATGTCAATGCTATTTGCTACCTTCCCTAATCCTAGGCAGAATTTCCAATTCCTTCCACTGTTAATTCCCCAAACCTACCTTTTTCCCCTCCTCCTGCAGAGAATTGATGGATAAGACTAGCCCTACTAAGCACATAAACAAACTCCCACAAACTTCAGGTGAGGCCAGGAATTTGATGCACCTGTTCCACATGTTCCTGTAATAACCCTGTTGGCCACATATACAGCTGGAATTGAGTCAGGTAAATGATACACCAGCTACTAACAACCATCCAATCACTTTTTTTATTGTATTCACATTGCTAGAACAAACTACACAACACAGACTTGCCCGTCACTGGTCATTCCTCCTTGTTGGTTGCCCAGTTGCTGTTGATCCTCTCAAGTATAGGATTGCCTTCATTTTGAAATTATTCCCAACACGCCTTTGTAAACTTGGCCCTTTAAAAGTCAAGCAGGAACAATGGAAGTTTCCTTGAAACAGTCCAACTAAAACCAGTTGCTGATTTTTCATCTTTTCTCAAAGGCAAGTAGTTTTAAGTGCTCCATTTTCCCTTTCCAAAGAGCTAGCATGTGCTTATTGGAAAGTTATACAGTCCTGTAATTTTTAAGGTAGAAAATGTGATGTTCTTTGTTTTGTGCTATGCCATAACATGTACCAATATCCACTCCACTGTACAAGGTGTTGTCCTGTTGACATCTCCCTGTCACAGATGCAGGACAAGCTGAGGCTTAGTATCCTTTTCAGGCCTTCTTCTGGAGCCTCATCTGGCCCACCTGGTTGGGCTGCATCCCTTCCTGTTTCCCAACCCCATTAATGCCCCTTCCCACCTGCATTTGGCAGCAACAAGAAAGACCTTCCTGGGAGCCTTTGACTAGCAGCTAATTAAGGTGACCACAAGCAAATATCTAGTCATCCAGAGTTACAGAGAAATCACCAACAAGCTACAGGCATCTGGCCTTACCTAAAGTGGTGCTTTCTGTGCAAGCGTGCTGCTCAACCACTGCACTGAGAGAGACAGACCACACTACTGGAACTTCACGACAAAACTGCAGGAGTTGCTAACATCAAAGTTACTGTTACTAATTAAATTGGAGCATTTTATAATTGAACCTACCTCCTCCACACCCAAGCCCATGAACTCCCAAGGTGTCATAGGGGCTCTGGAGATGCAAAGAACGTGCCTTCACAGATCAGCCCACATCACCTGTCCATGACAGCAGCGACAAAGCAGGATAAATGAACTGGTTGGGGTCAAGGGCATGCCAGTGGTTCCACAGTATGGACTAGCCAACATACTTCATATCAAGGAAGTATTGGCTGCTCAGTCAACAAGCAACCGGTTGCATATGTCGCACAAGTACTTTACCAGGTTTAACCCCTCTGCTTTCTAGAAGGGCTGCTCTTAAACAGATTACAGCTTACAAAACCTAGATACCGACCCATAACACTTGTACCTGTCAAAAATTTCTTTGTTAGTACTAGTGAAAAAGGGACTCTACTGGAGCAAAGCCGTGGTGGAAAACCCATTAACTTCCAAAGATCTAAGTGTTCAGAGTCAAGCTCTGGTAACCAAAATTGTGTATGTATATATAAGGAGTCCTCCTAAATGTCTCATAGGAAGCCTGTGGGTTTGGTTTTGTCCAGGGGGCCTTTTTGTTTCATAGATTTCATAGACATTAGGGCTGAAAGGGACCTCAGAAGATCATCGAGTCCAGCCCCCCGCCCAAAGGGCAGGAAGTCAGCTGGGGTCATAGGATCCCAGCAAGATAAGCATCCAATTTGCTCTTGAAGGTGTTCAGA
>NW_017728924.1:6192449-6198870 GCF_001723895.1 Crocodylus porosus | reverse complement strand
TTGGAGGTGAATCCCATCCTCCATCTTTTGTAGGCCTTTCTTTTTAGCCTCAGGAGGTCTGTTAGATCCCTGGAGAGCTGGAGGGTTGCTGTGCCCTCTTGCTGCCTTTCCTCCAAGATGGAATAGAATTAGCTTGTGCATTGAGGATCGCTCCCTTGAGGAGCAACCACTCTTCTTGAACTCCCCTGTCCCTTAGGGCCTGACTGACAAGCCTCCTGAGCTTGTCAAAGTTGGCTTTCCTGAAGTCAAGGACGTCCGTGTTGCTGACTGACTTGCCAGCTTTATGGTGGATGGTGAAGGTGATCAGCTCGTGGTCACTGTCATCCAGCTTCCCATCGATCACTAGGTCGCCGATTAGGTCATCCCCAGTAGCCAGTACCAGGTTGAGCAGCACTTTACCTCTCATTGGCCCATAGACATCTTGAGTCAGGTAGAGGTCATCCAAGCATGAGAGGAAGCTTTGTGACCGCTCAGATTTTGCTGAGTGATCCTCCCACAAGATGTCCAGGTAACTGAAGTCACCCATGACAACCATGGTCCTGGACCATGCAGCCTCAGCCAGTTCCTGGGCGAACTCCTGGTCAAGCTCTTGACTTCGGGTGGGAGGTCTTTAGTAAACTGCCACCATTGTGTCCCCTGTGCTGTGTTCCCCACGGATTTTAACCCAGAGGGTCTCCAGTCATCCACCCTGGTCACCAACATCAGCTTGCAGGGACATGTAGCTTTCCTTAACATAGAGAGCTACACCCCGACCCCTTTTATCTACACGATCCCTCCTGTATAGGGTATAGCCATCTATACCCGAGGTCCAGTCATGGGTGGAGTCCCACCAGGTCTCCGTGATCCCTATGACATCAAAATTATTTGCATTGAGCAGGAGAATGAGTTCCTCCTGCTTATTTCCCAAGCTCCTGGCATTTGTGTACAGGCAGGCAAGTGTCCCCTTGGGGGCTCTTGCCTTGCCCACAGATTGTACCAGGGCTGGGGCAGGGTTGGGCTCTGTTAAGTGCCTTGGCCTGCTGGTTTTGCAAGGGTTGCTCAGTGGGCCAGCAGTGGCAGTAGTTCCCCCATCCCCCAACGGGCTTAGTTTAAAGCCCGGTGGAGCAGTCAGCCAGTCTGGCTGAGAAGAGTCCCCTCCACAGGGGAGAGAGGTGGAGGCCATCTCTTCCCAGCAGCTCACTGCCTCTCTTGCCAAAGACCGGGCTGTGGTCATGGAAGCCAAAGCCTTCCTAATGACACCAGTGCCGCAGTCTTTGGTTCACTACGTGGATCCTCCTCTCCCTCCTCAGCCCATACCCCAAGACTGGGAGGATCGAAGAGAACACCACCTGTGCCCCCAGACCCTTTAGCCCCGCTCCCAAATCCCTGTAGCGCCTCATGACCCAGCTGGGAGCGCTCCAAGCTGTGTCATTGGTGCCCACTTGAATAAGGAGCATGGGATAGCAGTCTGTGGGCTGGAGGAGTTTAGGGATCCTCTCCACAGTGTCCCAGATGTGGGCCCCCGGGAAGCAGCAGGCTTTCCGGGCTAAGGGGTTGGGGCGGCAGATTACCCCCTCAGTCCCCCTCAGGATGGAGTCTCCCACAACAAACATCTTACGTTTTGTCTTGGGCAGGGTGGGGTGGTAGCTGCAGTTGAGCCTGTGTTGCCTGCAGGAGCTGGCAACTCCACAGGCTCTGCTGGAGAAGCAAGAGGTGCATACCTGTTGCTAAGCTCTGGTGGGGCAGGGGCCTTGGTGCAGCGGGCCTTAGGGACCTTGACCACCTTTGTCCATGCTCCTGATTGGACAGAGTGGGAGGTCCTGGAGTCCTGGAGGGAGACCGTGTTGGGTTGTTTTTTTTTAGTTTGGGGTTTTTTTTCATAAGTGATCTGAAAAGGCTATGAATTCAGATTACACAGTGTAAAATATACTAGGACAGCTCCTTGGCTGAGGTAAATCCCTCAGGTCAATGGAGCTCTGCTGACTGACTCCAGCAGACTGCAAATTTCTTTAGTTGCTTAGCAATGGCTTCCTCCACACGAGTAGCTGTCATGCACCGTACTTTCTCCGTCTGTTCCAGTCACCCACCATTAACCCCTCCTGTAGTCAGGCAGTTCTTACGCTGTTCAGGAGCTGGAGCCAAGGGTTCGGGAGGACTGAGACAAAACTGGGTACTTCTGGCAACATCCACAATTAGACATAATAAAGAATAGATGTTCATGCTGTAGGTCATACACAACCACAAACTTGCTAAAAAGAATTGTCTTCTATGAAGAGTCTGGTCCCTGAATATTTTTCCAAAGGGTTCTGCTGACACATCTGGTACCGGCAAATTTCAGAGACAGGATGTTGGCACTGACTAGCCAAGCGCCTCGCTTGATCTGCTGTGGCAGTTCCTGCGGATCTACTTCCTACGTCTACAGTGTGTCTTGGGTACCGTTGCTCATAACTTGGTCATTTGCCCTTGCTAGAGGATCCCTTGTGGGGAGAGATGTGTAATAGCTTCAGTTATAATAGATGCTCAACAACAATGCTGGCTCTAAGCAAACATCATTTTAACTGTGCTGGAAATTAAAAATAACTAGAGAAATATTGTGACAGATGGCATCCCTCATGCTGCCTTAACATTTGGGCATGTTCTGTTTAATGCTACTTTCATCCTCCCAATTCAGAACAGCAAATCCAATTAAACTAAGCACGTTGTATTGTTTCTGACAGTGTTTCTTTGGTTTGTTCCTCTTAAAGGAGGGGACCACCGTATATTTAGTGCCCAGTTTGGGGGAGGAATTGGGTGCTGGGGAAGTCACATCCCATACACAGATGTAACGAAGGCGGCATTGCTGCAGTGTGAACAATCGCTGAAGGCATAACATGTAGTCTGGATTCTGTGCTTTCTCAGCCTTACGCCTCTTGAGGAAATGCAGTGCATTGTGCTAAATATGTACTCTAATGTGGCTAATGATTTCCGGGGAGAAAAAGATAAAAGTCACTGAATTTACTGCTTTCTCTTTTTTTCTTTCCCTCCCCCCACAAACAGGCTTTCACCTATAAAACTGTCCCTTAGCTTGATTGGAAGAAGGCTGCCCTTTCTGTTCGGGATTGCACTCATGGTTGCTATACAAACTCCTGTCTTAGAGTACCTTAGACTCCTCACTTGGGTCTTCTGGGCCATTCCTCTGTTTTGTCACAAGTTTCCAGTGGAAACAGTTTAAATCACTGCTCCCTCCCCTCTCCTCATCCTCGGGTCAAGCCAACTTGAAAGCTGCTGTTCCAAGGAGAGCAATATAATACACCTATGTTCCAGTGCATGTGTGCATGCACTGATGTGCTCTCATGCTGTTCAACATATGTGATTTCCCCATCATGGAGTCAATGCTTCCTTTTGGAAATATCTGTGATTGGAACTCACGGCTGATGTAACTTGTGTTACCTTGGGCATGTATCTCTGGACTGAATGGTTCAGCAGTGATTATGAAGGAGTTAAAACTTTCACCCTAGGCATGGACTCTTCAGAGTCTTTCTACATAATGGCTCTTTGGGTGAATTAATTCTCAGCCCTGTTACCAGAAAGTGATAGCTGAAGGGAACAGCCTGTAGGTCCATAGCGTTAACGAGGCTGGAGTACGAGAGGCAGCAGGAGAAGGACAGTAGAAGAGCAGTGACGGGGGGGCAGCAGCAGTGGGCCATAAGGAACAATATCACCTCAGTCCGTCACAGATACAACCACAGCTATGCTACCTGGTACCTCTGACTGTAAGTTAGCTGCGTAGACTTGGAAGTTACACAGCTGGACCGAGCTGGCAGGACAGGACAGACTAGGGAGGTGCCTGCTGCTGCTGCCTTATCTGGACCCGGTTTTCCAAGGCTTGTCAGTTTGCTCCAACAGTATTTGTAAAAGGAGGAAAGAAAGCCTTCTGGACAGCTGTCACAGGTATCTGAAGTCTGAATCATTACAAACTGGTGCCCAAATGGTGGGCTGAACTCTTGCCAACTTCAAACACTGGTCATTGCACTCAAGGATGAGTTGGGCATACCTGGCAAACCTCATCCAGGGAAAATCTCCACTTCTGTCATAGTTTCATAGTTTCTAGGGTCAGAAGGGACCTGAGCAGATCATCTAGTCCTTTCTCTATATGGAAAAAAAAAATTTCCTAAAGAGGGACCAGCTTTGCTTTCCATTCCGTCCTCTGCCTTTTAAATAGATCTCAGAGTAGCACTGGAAGACTCTGGGGATAGGTGTTTACCGCTCTCATTCCCATTTGCCAACTCAGCTGACAATCCAATTTGAGAACCCAACTGTATAACCCTGACTCTGGGTAATGAGTCCTTACTTTTGCAATTAGTCCCTTTTGTAATTAGATGTCAATGGGTTACTTGTGGGAGTAAGTACTCACAGTGGAGACACAGATCCACATCTGGGGCCCTACCATGAAAGTTTCACCTATCCCCTAGCCTACCAAGAGAGTCCTATTTGTGATTCCTAGGTAGAGTCATTGTTTCTCTGCCACACGTTGCCTATAGATAAAGTAAAGGAAATCTATATTTCAGAATATAATGAGGCTCTGTGATCAGTACAGTGCCATAAGTGAGGCGACAAGCCATTGCTGGATTCCTCACAATCAGCTTGTGGGAATTGCAGGCTTTGAAAGTTTTGTGACCCAACTTCATGTCTTCTCAAAACAGACAGCAGGCATTTTACCGTGAGATAACTGCTGTGTTCTCCATACAAAGTGACATCTGAAGACATGTGAAGGATTCTGGAAGGTTTTACATCTTTACCTCTGCCTCTCCCCCAGGAGGGTGAAATTTCATTTGGTCCCAAATAAGACAGTGCTGAAAAATGAATAAGAATATAAAAGTACAACAGCTCTTTGACAAAGAATGAAAATAAATAAAACTTACATCTGAAACTCAGATTTCAGTGCCATAGATGTGTTCTACATACTTAAAACAGAAATAGGAAAGATGCAGTTCGAGTAAACTTCCCTGGATTGTTAAAGGAAAGATAAATGCTATTGCTAACACTGAAACCAGGGACTAAAACAAGGTGGGTTGTATCTCATGGGCATTCTCCTTGCCACTTCTCTGTTTTCCTAGGTAGTATAATGCACAAACGTGTGCCATATATGCCATAATGAGCTGAAGTACAAGCCTTGGCTGCAAAACACTTTACTGCTACATGGTAAAAATCAAATAAGGAGAAAAAGACAACTTTTAAAAGAGGCTGTCTTAGAAGTGCTCCCATGCTACTACTAAGGGAATTCGTATTCTCTAGATTTCTGAAACACTGGGTAACATTTCACAAGGCCAATACAATTTCATTCTGTCAAATCAAATGAAAACTCAACCCAGGGAAATCTAAAAATACAAGGTTCTCCCCTAGATAGAAGTGGAGTTTTCTTGAATGTCGATGAGCTGCTTTCTCAAACCTGGCAGGCTTTAATTTCAACAGCTTGTTCCCTAAGGACAGCAGTTTTTGTGAAAAACTTTGGGTATGTTACTGATTTTTGTGTTCACCTTTTGATGACTGCTTTTGCTGCATATTTTGGCAGGTCTGGGATTTAGGAATTTCTGCTGATTTGTGTTTCTAGAAGTACTGTAGTGTCTCTAATTTTTGTAAATACTTACAATGCAACCTATTTGTAACAGCACACTGTATGAACAGATAAAGATCAATGTGCATAGACTGGCTTCCAAACCTGGGCCTCCTCCAGATCTGGCTCTGTGGATGGGGGGAGAACAGTGGAATTGATAGACTTTGATTTTTTAGCAAGGCTTATGATATGGTCCCCCCACAACATTCTCACAAGCGAGCTAAGAAGTATGGGTTGGATGAATAGACTATAAAGTGGATAGAAAATGGGCTGAATTGTCAGGCTAAAAGAGTAGTAATTAATGGCTTAATATGTAGTTGGCAGCCAGCATCAAGTGGAGTGCCCCACGGGTTGGTTCTGGGACCAGTGTTGTTCAATATCTACATCAACAACCTGGAAGATAGGATGGAGTGAACCCTCAGCAAGTTTGCAGATGATGCCACGCTAAGGGGAGTAGTAGATATGCTGAAGGGTAGGGTTAGGATTCAGACAGACCTAGACAAATTTGAAGGATTGGACCAAAACAATCATAGAAAATTAGGGTTAGAAGGGACCTCAGGAGGTTTCCAACCCCCAAAGGCATTGGCTGCCTATGGCACCTGGGATTCCCAGGTGGCCTCCCATTAAGGTACTAGCCAGGCCCAGAACTGCTTGGCTTCCAATATCAGATGGGATCAGGCACATTTCAGTCAGGGATTGCCATAGATTTCCTCATAAGAAATCTCATGAGGTTCAATAAAAACAAGTGCATAGTCCTGCACTTAGAATGGAACAATCCCATGCACTGGTACAGGCTGGGGACAAACCGGCTAAGCAGCAGCTCTGCAGAAAAGGACCTGGGGATTACAG
>NW_017728924.1:6126824-6192349 GCF_001723895.1 Crocodylus porosus | reverse complement strand
ATACAAAGTGACATCTGAAGACATGTGAAGGATTCTGGAAGGTTTTACATCTTTACCTCTGCCTCTCCCCCAGGAGGGTGAAATTTCATTTGGTCCCAAATAAGACAGTGCTGAAAAATGAATAAGAATATAAAAGTACAACAGCTCTTTGACAAAGAATGAAAATAAATAAAACTTACATCTGAAACTCAGATTTCAGTGCCATAGATGTGTTCTACGTACTTAAAACAGAAATAGGAAAGATGCAGTTCGAGTAAACTTCCCTGGATTGTTAAAGGAAAGATAAATGCTATTGCTAACACTGAAACCAGGGACTAAAACAAGGTGGGTTGTATCTCATGGGCATTCTCCTTGCCACTTCTCTGTTTTCCTAGGTAGTATAATGCACAAACGTGTGCCATATATGCCATAATGAGCTGAAGTACAAGCCTTGGCTGCAAAACACTTTACTGCTACATGGTAAAAATCAAATAAGGAGAAAAAGACAACTTTTAAAAGAGGCTGTCTTAGAAGTGCTCCCATGCTACTACTAAGGGAATTCGTATTCTCTAGATTTCTGAAACACTGGGTAACATTTCACAAGGCCAATACAATTTCATTCTGTCAAATCAAATGAAAACTCAACCCAGGGAAATCTAAAAATACAAGGTTCTCCCCTAGATAGAAGTGGAGTTTTCTTGAATGTCGATGAGCTGCTTTCTCAAACCTGGCAGGCTTTAATTTCAACAGCTTGTTCCCTAAGGACAGCAGTTTTTGTGAAAAACTTTGGGTATGTTACTGATTTTTGTGTTCACCTTTTGATGACTGCTTTTGCTGCATATTTTGGCAGGTCTGGGATTTAGGAATTTCTGCTGATTTGTGTTTCTAGAAGTACTGTAGTGTCTCTAATTTTTGTAAATACTTACAATGCAACCTATTTGTAACAGCACACTGTATGAACAGATAAAGATCAATGTGCATAGACTGGCTTCCAAACCTGGGCCTCCTCCAGATCTGGCTCTGTGGATGGGGGGAGAACAGTGGAATTGATAGACTTTGATTTTTTAGCAAGGCTTATGATATGGTCCCCCCACAACATTCTCACAAGCGAGCTAAGAAGTATGGGTTGGATGAATAGACTATAAAGTGGATAGAAAATGGGCTGAATTGTCAGGCTAAAAGAGTAGTAATTAATGGCTTAATATGTAGTTGGCAGCCAGCATCAAGTGGAGTGCCCCACGGGTTGGTTCTGGGACCAGTGTTGTTCAATATCTACATCAACAACCTGGAAGATAGGATGGAGTGAACCCTCAGCAAGTTTGCAGATGATGCCACGCTAAGGGGAGTAGTAGATATGCTGAAGGGTAGGGTTAGGATTCAGACAGACCTAGACAAATTTGAAGGATTGGACCAAAACAATCATAGAAAATTAGGGTTAGAAGGGACCTCAGGAGGTTTCCAACCCCCAAAGGCATTGGCTGCCTATGGCACCTGGGATTCCCAGGTGGCCTCCCATTAAGGTACTAGCCAGGCCCAGAACTGCTTGGCTTCCAATATCAGATGGGATCAGGCACATTTCAGTCAGGGATTGCCATAGATTTCCTCATAAGAAATCTCATGAGGTTCAATAAAAACAAGTGCATAGTCCTGCACTTAGAATGGAACAATCCCATGCACTGGTACAGGCTGGGGACAAACCGGCTAAGCAGCAGCTCTGCAGAAAAGGACCTGGGGATTACAGCGGACAATAAGCTGGAAATGAGCCAGGAGTGTGTCCTTGTTGCAAAGAAGGCTAACGGCATACCGGGCTGGATTTAGTAGGCTCATAGGTCTCTAGCTAACCTAAGTGGAGTAGAACATTTCTTCCTCTATAAGTTCCTGAGACTCTGGAGGTGCATCCAGATGAGCATGCATGTGCAGTGTGCGGTACCACACATGCAAGCATTCCCCACACTGCAAATTAGCAGCATGGGCTGGGGGGGCGGGCGGGTTTGACACCAGGAGACTCCACCTTTATGTGGCAGCAGTGTGCATCACCCAAAACCGGAGCCCCGGCTGGAGCCACTCTGGCTGCCGGCCAGGCTCCCTGCTGCCAAATCACTGCTGCTGGAACCCCAGGAGGCCCCCAGAATCCCAGGTAAGGCTGCAGGAGCCAGCCCAGGCCCAGCCGCAGGCCCTCCTACCCGACGTGGGACAACCGGCCACAGGCCAGATTGCACATGCACAGTCGTTCCCCAGGGACAAGTAGCACCAGTACATATTGTGCTGCTGCTATTTGTCCCTGGGGAAACACACGTGCATGCTTGTCTGGAGGTGCCCAGGGTGTTTAACATTGCAAACGTTATGTGAGTAATATAGAGAAATAGAGAAGTAAGGCTGGAAGGGACCTCCAGACATTATCTAGTCCACCCCCCAGCCTGGAGCAGGATCATTACCATTCCATGCAAACTATAATCTAAACTCTCCGTAATCTAAATCCTACATAAAACCATCAACCTTGATACAATATAGACCTAACAAGCTAATCTAGCACAGGAAAGCAGAAGAACCACAGCAGCCAAAGCCATGCCCCTCCCCACCCCAAAAGAGAAAGGCAACTTCCCCCCACCCCCAGTCTGTACTAATTTGACCATGGGGTAAAACCTCAAATAAGGCAATCGGTCTGACACTGAGCAGAGGGGCAAGACCCTGCAGCCAGAAAACTCTGCCCTGGGTTCATACAGAAGCATTGGCACATCCCAGTCAAAGTCCCCACTTTGGCTGTAGCCAACACCTAGGGCCTCTGAGGAAGGCTTTAAAACACCCTGGCACACATAGCAGAAAGGGAAGAAGAGTGGGGCAGGACAACTAGCAAATCCCAAGAGCATGGGAAATCCTCACAGTAGAAACATAGGCATCACTATACCGAGATCATCCCCAACCTCTTCTTGAGCACCTCCAGTCATGGAGAGTCCACAATTTCTCTGGGCATCTCTTCCACTCTTCTAACAGTGAAGTTTTTTGGGATATCTGATAGCAGAAAAGGTAGAAAGGGGCTTGACCAGGACCAATATGCTAGTTCCTGCCTACAAGATCAGCACAATTCCCCTTGGTTTTCATTTTCAGCCCATGAGAGCTTTTCCTATGCAAAGACCCACAAGAATAAGCACAGAGATGGCTAAAACTCACCTAGAGACTGATAGATAACTGAATCAAATAAAAGAAAAACAACATAATACTGACTCTCTGAATGTACTGCATTCTGCAAAACATAGTTTTCTTTGAGCAAAAAGCATCCATATAAAACCATCAGAAGAAATGCTTAAAATTAAGAGAAAGTGTTAACAACAGAAGAATAATTAAGAAATAAGACAAGAAATAGTCTGTTGGACATGCACAATAATGTTTTCTTTTTCTTTTTTTTAATGGAGCTATCCATAAAATCCTGCAAAATCTAAGAGACTTTTCTGGCAACCAGAACTAATGTGTGACAGGTTTTGTTTTTTTCAGAGGCCTCAGCTTTCATTAAAGATCCAGCTCAGGAATGTTTCCCCAGTTCCTTTTTAACTGTATTTTCTTTATTGCTGCTGAAACATTTTGAAGCATCATGCTTAATTATTGGGGCTGCTTATGCATTGCACAGCTACCCCTATTACAAATAATTGTCAAAGCTGTCAGCTTCCCCATCCAATTTACTAGAAACAAAAACATCCAGGTGAATTAGATCTTCAAATATCTGAGTAATTGTCTCTTTGAAATGTGTTCTCATAAAGTAGATGGAGAATTTTGTTCTATACTCTAGGCTACAATCTAAATGCATATATTGTTGTATTTGACTCCTGTCACAGTGATTGGATTCAAAGTATCATCCTGTACCTGGTGTTTATATACTGCAATAAACTCCACAGCCATAAAAAATTGGAGATGCAATTAAAAACGGGTTTATATGCATATTCCCTGAAACGGTTTCCTTCCTGTAGGATGAAATTTACAAATAACCTTGATTGATGGGTACGAAAGGTAGGATTGTTAAGTTAGCACACCAGCCCTTTCAAAGCAGAAGGAAAATATTCATTAATGAAGCAGAACACGTTGAGTTATCACTCTAATAATACTATTGAAGCACTAGACTGGCCATACCTAAAGCAAATCTCCTAGAACTGCTCATAAGATTTGCCTTTATGGAGGAGTTACTCACCATCAAACCAGAGTGGGACTTCATAGCACTCTAGCTACTTGACACAAACTCCCATGCGGACAGTCTTGGGGCTTATGAGCAGAGTTTACCTTTTGTTTACTATGCACTAACTCCTGAGAAACCTGTCCTGATGAAAGTTTCCTCAAAATCTGTATCTTCCTGCCTCAAATGTTTTGACAAACACACACTGCACACGTTTTTTATCAGAGAACGCTGTGACTGGTTTCAGTGGTAGTGTTGCAGCGGGTTTATAGGATCACATCAAGCACGTGACTTACTATATTTAGATTTCTATGTAAAATTTGACCAGAAGCAAGGCTGAAACAGAACACTTGTAAATGACCATCTATTTTTTCCATTTTTAATGGAGAGATACAGTAATCAAAGCAAGTGCAGAGGATAAAAATTGTAGCCTGTAAGAGTGGGAATTCACCCTAACTGTACTAAAAAAAAGGGAGAGTTCAGGTTAAAAAGGAAGGGACTAGGACAAAGTAAGGAACACAAGATTACATTTTCTGGTTTGCAAAATGTGATTGGGTTGTTTCTTTTGGAACTGTTATTGTACTACAGAAACAAAGTTCCACAATAGCAATCATGTTTTCATTTACGTGATGGAACCGGTCAAAAACTGATCTGGTTTCATGTCACTGCTTTGTTCTCTTCAATTTTAATTGTGCTCCTGGTAATTGTGGGTCAGATTTGCCAACTGCGGTGAGTTGTAGGGTCAGGGAAGGGTTACCCTAGCTCTCGGTGGTGACATCTCGCAGCAGCATCCACCCCTCTTCTCTCCATGTGGTTAGAGACTGAAGCCTGCCCCCCCATTCTGGTGCCCTAGTTATGCCTCTGGTGGGGTAAGTATTAGAGTGACCAACATGGCTACAACCTACACCCCGTAAATATTAGAGTGTCACTCAGGTGGGGGACAGGGCTTAACTTGTAGCATGCTTGCCGAAAAAGGTTGGCCATCATTTCTTTGAAGTATGGGATATCACTGGGAAATGAAGTTACTTGGACTAGATAATGGGGGATAATCCCACGATAGCCTAAGGCCAGAACAAGAGCTGCATTGTGCAACAATGGTTTATGTTAGTGAGCGTTTACTCTCATGCGTTAAAGAAGTCCTGTTGTTGACTTCAATGAGCCCAACATGAAGTGACATAAAAGATTCTCCATTTGCTATCAGGAGTATGGCCTGCTATAACATGGGATCCGTATCCAGTTACAGAAAAGCAGCATGGGCCCATTAAGGGAAGAGTTTTGCAAAAGCAGCCCGGATGCCTGGGCTTAATAAACAGCCTTCCAGTTTGGCTAGTTGATAAGTCACTTGACTGAGTGTGGGCAGGGCTTGAGTGCCATATAAGCCTGGACCTGAGCCAAGTCATGCAAGCCACTGGATGAAGAGTTTCTGGCTAGGAAGGTGGTAGGGAGCTACCAGGCTGACTTTAGTGCTGCTCTAAGGACTGCCAGCAGAATACTGGTGCCTTATGGAGGAATACAACCCAGGTAAGAAGTAGCCTTGCTGCAAGATAGTGAGCTATTGTTGTCATTTGGTATATCTATAGCAGGTTACTTTTATGTTACAGCCAGTGTGCTTGTTTTCTTTGTTACAGTTGACTACTGGTGGTTTGGGTGGGACTAGAAAGGGTGGTGGTTTTTGGAGGTCTTATTAGAGCCTGAAGACCATGTAGCTGCCTTGAGCCCTGCCAGGGGTCAGGGTCCAGGCAAAGGCAAATCCAGGGAGCCCGGCATTGCTTGTGAGAGGCAGAAAAAGGGCTAAAGAGCCAACAGCCCAGAGATAGGCAGAGCTACGGAGCCTGCATCCCAGGAGGAGCAGAGCTAAGAGCCTAAGTGGGGCAGAAACAGGCTTAGAGAGTCCGCAGCTTGGAGATGGGCCCACAGCCTGAAATGGGAAAAGCCAAGGGTGCAAGAGGGCAAGACAAGGACTGGAGCCCAAGAAGCCAAGCTTGATGCAGTGGGTCTAAGCTAAAGGAACTAGCTAAAGCAGAGGGACAGAGACCAGGAAGCTGAGGTCCCACCAAGGGGGGGAGGTCTGAGCTGGCCTGTTCGTTTGGGGTGAAGTGCCCACTTAAATGGTGATTGAAAACATCTGTGAGGCATGGGCATGGGTGTTGGGGTGGATGGAGCCCACATATTTAGATAAGGTGATGAGCACAAACATCTATGTTCATGAGTGTGAGAGCAGGCATGGGAAGCTCTAGGGCAGCTTCCCTCTTCCGGCCGGCAGGGCAGCATGGAGGGCAGTGGACAAGATGGCAAATGCCCCCTCGTCCCTCTCCCCTCCAGGTCTCTCTGCCAATCAGTGCCAAGAGGCACAGCTGCTGCAATATACCTGCAAAATCACTCCTGTCCACTGTGAGCAGACTGTGAAAAACCCTTTGTCTCACTGCAATTTAGGTAGGAGTGTTAAGTTGAAAAAAGCTAATTATTGGTTATACCGCTTTTAGTTTGGGTTTTTTTTCCTTTTAAAAACAAACTCTTCTGTGACTTATTAGAATTGGAGCCTTCTACAGTAAGTCTGCAAAAGCTCTTCCTAAATCTGTCATCTTGGGCACAATGTACAACTAGCTATTTTTATGTATAAAGGATGCTTCAGCCGACTTACCCTTTGGATGAATGAATGCCTTGTTCTTCTGCATGGGAACTTTTTTTTAAAAGTCTATGTGTATATCTGTTTCAGATATTTCACCATATTGTCTCTGTTCATTATACATTAAATGCTTTCAAATTCTATGCATATAAATATTTTTACATTCAGCCTTATTTTTAACGGTTAAGAGGAAAGGACCATTGGCATTTATTTAATTATCTAACCTAATTTCTTTAAACTGAGTTCTCTCTCTCTCTCTCTCTCTCTCTCTCTCTCTCTCCCGCTTTGTGAAAGTGACTCCTTTCCAGCACTGTTACAATGAGTACAATGTGAGCTAGAAATGCTTAAGATAGCCCATGAATATAAATCGAACAATGGATATTCATTTGAGCCAAAGTGCTGCTCTAACTCTGGTATCTATCTAGATATTTCTAAAGTACCTTTTGCCCTATTATCAGCTTCTCAAGCCTCAGAAGTAGATGAAGCACAATGACATTACCAGTAAAAAAAAAAAAAAGGATGTACCTAGCAGTTATAGTAAAGGATCACAGGATAAACTCAGCAGGCATAAGCAAGTGCAAATCTAATAGATGTGTGTCCACCTCAGGTTTAAAAAAAAAAGTCTTATCCAGGATCCTACATAAACGACGTATCCTCTAAGTCTTCCATATTAAGCTTAAAGTGACAGTTCAAACTTTTAAGACCTATTATTTCAGGCAGACATCCTTCACGCTTTGTTCATATTTGCAAATTTTTATTTGCAGCTACAAGAGCCCCAAACACAGACCTACAATGCTTGTTCCTAATCCAGGCCTAGCCTGCTTATGCTAGGGGACAAGATTGCCTTATGTGCATTACAAATGGTATAATTTAAGAATTTAACAACTAGAAATGGAATGTGTGGGAGGGGGGGCAAGTTAGCCAAGGGCTGGGCATTACAGCTGCTTAACAAGTAGTTTGCTTAGGGGTTTGGTTAGTTGGTGGGGATTGTTTTGGGGTTAGGAAGGCAGAAGAAAAGAAACCTTATGGAAAACCTGAATTTTGGGGGGTGAAATCCACAAACTGAATGTTTAACAGAAAACAAAAATCCCCACATTTTTTACTGAAATTGCAACATCTTGGATACTGAGGGCCCCATTTTTTTCTACAGCCTGGTCTCCTGACTAGACAGCATCTCCTAATGGGGATCATGGTCTGCCCTCTTGCTGAACCACTGTTCTGCATCATACAAGATGTGATCTGGATGGGGAGAAAGTAGTCTTGCTGTTCCAGTAGGGTGTTGTGGCAGCATTTCCAAAGAAAGATCCAACTTTGTGGGTATGTTCAGTTTTCCAGTGAAAAGTCACAATTTTAACAACAACAAAAAAGGGTAAATGGGTAACCCACGTTTCTGACAAGGGATTTTCAAGAAAACATTTTCCAACCAAGCAAAGTAGCCTTCCTTGTGCTCTGATGACTTACTGTGAGGAGCAAATATACACAGGGAGTATCTACACAAGATGCTACTGCACAGTAACAATGAGCTACTGTGTGCACTAGTTCATTGCTACCACACAGTAGCATTGCCGGGTACTAACTGTGCGGTGACAATACTGCACAGTAGTAATGAGCTACTGCACAGTAGCATTAACAAAAAAAACATGCGGCAATGGCACTGATCAGCAATGCCGGTCACTGCACAGTCATTTAATACTTGCTTAGGCACGTACTAAATGATTCAACAGTAACAACTGTGCAGTCCGCCACTCATGTAGACACAGGCACAGTAAACTCCTTCGGAGTATCACAGACACTGCTTCCAAGGAGTTAAATACAGCACTATATGGACTAATACAGCACAGTTTCGCAGAGGAAATAAAGAGAATGCAAATACATGCATGCAAACTTACTGTTTTTACCCTATAGGCAAGGCTATTTTTGCCATAGGTTACCATACCATAGGCTTTCAGCAGTATGATGCACAGTTTCCTTTCAGCATAGGAAGCCAATTTCCTTCAAAATGAACAGGACTTATGAACATACACCAAAGGGAAGGCAAGGGGAAAACACGCTGTATCTAGATAATGTCTTGCAAAATTAGTGCTACCAGCTCTGCATACGTCAAATGGAGTTGCTCATAACAGCTGCCTATGGCCAGGCTGTTCTCTTTTAATCATAATACACTTATAGACAATCAATCAAGAATTAATCTTACTGTTGTTCACCAGAATTCCAGAAAAACTAATAACACTCAAGATCTTCAATTGAGGACTGTCTGTACTGTGCCTAACACAAGAAGTCTTGAGTTATGATGATGACCTTTTATGATATAAAGATATGAAATGGAAAACACACATTGCCTACAAATTTCTAAATGTGTTAGAGTTTGGCGATAACTTGAAATGGTCCAGAAAATGAATAAACTGGATGGAGACGTAGGTATTTGATAACAACAAGCAAGACATTTTAACAGCGAGATGTTCTTGTAACTGGCTGACTAGCCTCCACTTACTGCATTTTTAAGGCTTAGATGTGATTTTTCCTGAATGAGATTGGGATTCAATAAAGAGAAGGCTAAATACCATACTCGTTAATTAAAACAATCACAAAAAGGGCTCCCATATACCAATTTCTTTTTTCTCTTGACTTCCTGGCAACTCGAATCCAGCTCATAGACCACAATTTATAGAGCTTAATCAGCTGAAAATGTTCCTTAGTAAAAACAGTCCCAAGAAATGTCTTGGTTACCTCCCAGCCTTTTAATGTGCAGCTTTGAGTGCTTGTAGCTTAATCCTTTAAGCTTCAGTCACTGATTTTAGAATACTATCATTTTCATCAAACTTTGACATTGCAGAGAATCTGCCAACAGTAATAAGAGATTTCAATATCAGTACTCTGTTTTTACTTGTAGAACTGCTTGAATTCTTTTTCATATTCAATTTTCAACACAATAGTTTTGTTAAAAAATGTTTTAGTATTGTCATATTTTAATTTTGATGGGAATCTCTTATTTTTTTATGAGGGAAAAAAATCAACCTTCTTCTATTTGGGCGCGTCTACACATGCACATTTACTGCACAGTAACCAAGATTACTGCACAGTGTGGGCACACGTCTACACATGCATGCCTGTACTGCAAGTAAATATTGTGATTCATGCCAACTTGAGCGTAAATTTGATACCTGCATTATGCCCAATTAGTTACTGTGTGTAGATGCCTCATTGCACAGTAACATTGTGTGTGTGTGTGTGTGTGGACTGACTTGGGACTAAAGACTAAAGTTAGTCCCAAGTCAGTCCACACACAGCATTAATATGATTCAACACCTGGATGTGTAGATGCCAGCCTATTCCTGATTACTGCGCAATAAATTTAAGCAAGTGTACATGCACATGGAGGCACACCCTTTTGGGAGGAAAAATACCTTCTTCCCTCTTCTACTTCCTTCATCACTACTTTTCTCTTTTTATTATGACAGCCTCTGTAATATTGTACGTGTTTTCAGATAAAATAATTTTTTTTTAATTCATACTGAAGCTGGTATTGGGGAAAATAAGATAATAAATTAACTCCCAAAATATCTCAGATTATAGCAATCAGACCCGTGCACAGCCCAACAGTCCAGGGAACCAATCAATTTAGGAACAAAACAATGGACACAAGTAGAGCTTTTTGGAAATTCTATCCTTCCTCCCGAAAATCAATCTAATTATTGAAGGAAAAATGAACACATCTCTCTGAATTAAAAAAAATTCAATTTGGAAATGTAACTGAGGTGTCTCACTGAAGGGTTTTCATGCCTCAATCTTGCCTGGTCTGGACTCAGAACTAGACTACATCTCCCATGATGCAACAGTCTTCCCTTGCTAATGCTGCATCACGGAATTCCCCTGGGACTGAAGAGTATTGGAGGTGTAGGATCGGTAGCGAGTTGGTGTTTAGGAATGGAAGGAGTTTGCCTTCATTGATCTTGCTTGTAAGAAAAGTCAGAACATTCTGTTGGAAGCAGATGCCCCACAAGAAATTGTCAACCTTATTTTCCATTGGAAAACAGTTTAGGCTAAAAAATATCCCTGCATTAACCAATAGGACAAATTCTCAATGGAAGCCTAAATATAACTCAAAAAACTGTTCCCTTCCAAAATACAGCCTTGTACTGAGTATGAAGATACTCTGAAGAGGACTTCTGGCAAAGTGGTATGGTTCAGCTTCCATTGTAATCAGTGGATTTAATTGTATTAACTGCATTAACTACAGTGGGTGCAGGACCAGACCTTCTGTCAGCAAGGGAGATTCAGATATATAGAATTCAATGACAGTAGTGTTTTCACCTGGTATTTTTAAGATAAGACAACTAGGTGATGCAGTTCAGATTTCACTCAGTCAACTGCTTGTCACTAATCCTTCCTGCTGCTCAGTTGGATGTTTCTTAAAATGTGCAACTAATTTGTTCATTAATATGTGTAATGGTTAGCAAACAAGTAGTCTAGGCAGTGGGCATCATTCTCCAGGAGGGTGGGGAGAGAAACCACACATCATGTAAGTGAATACCATCTGGTACACAAAACCCTTTTACAGTTCACTACAGTCATTGTATAACTCCAACAGAACTCATAAAAGTGTCTTTGAGCTATTATGATTTTCAGTGTATTAATGTGAATCTAACTGGGCACTCCATAAAGTAAAAGAATGGGAGCTATATCTCCGTGGCTATCTGGGAACACTATGATAAGGGAACATGGCCTTATTTCCATTTGGTATAAAACTGTGTCATCCTGTACTAGCTATCATAGTAGACAGTACACTAGGAATCGGCAGACCTCAGATCACGGATAGAAAGCGCATTCTGTAGACGGGTTATTGTTGACAACACAAGGAGAATAAATTAGAGTCAGGAATAAACGAAGACATTAAAGCCCCCATGGCACCGTCTTAAAAGAATTTAATATTTGGAGATATTTCAGTTTCTAATGTTTGTACATGCCATTTATAATCCAGACTGCATAATATGCAGGAGACAAATGAGGTGTAATTTTCATGCTAATTACACTGGATGCATTTATCCCTTTGTCATATTTATTTTATATGGTATCTTTTAAATTATAAAGAGACAATGATATTAAAACACACAAATTACACTTTAACATTTTATTTTTGTTTTCAGCATTTTCTGCTTTTTTTTTCACACCAATTCCCAGAAGACACTTCATTATGTTACTTCAGCTCTCAAGTGACAGAGATTTCTTCCCCAGGATTTAGCCCAAAGGGCTTTATTCATCCTTTTGCTCTAGCAGACCTCTGAGTGAAATCTACAGGTGCCCCAAGTAAGGGAGGGTGGGGAGCCTGATGGCCTGATTCTAATCTCACTTACAGTGGGCTATATCCTGAGCATCTTCTATGAAATCAAACATCAATGTAAAAGTGGTGAGAGCAAGACCAGAGTCAGGACCACAGAATTCAACTGCCAGAGTCCTTACAGCTTTGTAAGATGTTGACTGATTATATCATTCCCCTGGATGCCATATGCTGCTGACGCAGGTTAAAAGCTTAGATTAAACCCTCGAGTTAGCATATACTTTCACTCATTTTAATAATGTGTTTCATAAAGTGAACCAAGATGAAAAATGCTGTTTGACTTAGTTATCAATGTTCTTTATTTCACATTGCTCAAATAATTATTTGGTTTTGGATTTACCATATTTACTTAAATACAAGGGTTCTCCCCCTCAAATCCACATTCCAGGTCAGCCAAACTATCCGGGTTGAAAACCACCTGATTGGTATCTCCCGGACCACAAGAATAAAAATGTCCACTACCAATAATCACACCTTGGCTAGATCTCATATGCTCCAATACTCAATACAGCCCATTTGAATAAGATATATGGTAGTAACTATCCCAAATGCTCTTGGTCTCCCTGAGCACCAATTCTTTAACAAGTCATGGTGAGCTACTACACTAAATACGTTGGCTTCCTCTTCAGTCCCATAGCTGAGCTGCGCCTTTCTTTTCCATTTCCATTGATTCCTGTTTCATCACCAGCCTTAAATGTCTGGCAAGCATAATCAAATGTAGCCCCAAACAGTTCACCCGGAATCCCTCTGTTGCCCCCTCTCTTAGCCTGTTGCATATGATTAGCGTGGCCCTGTCCTCCACGAGGTAAAGCCGGACCAGGTTGCCCTGCCCCTCACTTGCATATAATTTTTTTGGAGAATCCCAGGACTTGACAAGAACATGTGGTTCCAGTCATAATTAACACATGGTACTTTGTGAAAGGTATCTGGAGTTCACACATATACTGAGCAGTGCTGAGCTGTGGGGTCACTATGGCTTGAAATGCTGTTGATTCTGATGGGGCCCAGCTTAATAACAATATGATATATTACAAGTATTTTCACTGTGGACTAATAATATCATGCATTGTTTGTATATAATTAGGTACAGAAGTGCTGCTTAAATGTGTGTTTCTGGAATATCTGTGCTACAGCTTGCAGCAGTTGAAAAAAAAAAGTGCAATGCATCAATTCTAGATTAACCAAAATAATGGGTATCCATAGTAATTTTCATATATGTAAATTACTACAGGCATGTTTATTTCCAAGTCAGTATTTCCAAATTTGCTTTTCACTTCTATGTGCTCAGGGAGATCAGAGTCTGACTGTAAAGGGGTAGAGAAGGGACTACACGGGGAAGAAATTGGGGAGTCAGTGAGCAAGGAAGTCACCTGATTTCCCCACCCCCCACCATTTATTTTGCCTTGTGTAGCAGTGGGAGGGCAACAAATTCAAGGCAAACCTTCAATAATTAGATTCAATACATGGAAAACTATAACAAATGTATAAATTTTCCATACATAGAATCTAATTATTGTGGGGGGGTCATCTTATATTCAAGTAAGTATGAATATGCCCGTCATTTTTTGATGCCAGTGTTCTGGCACTTTGTCTCTAGACAAGTTCACATTGAACCGAACTGACATCATGTTAGGCTGAAAATGCCCCATGGAGAATCTAGGCAGGCAAGGTTCTTTGGGTAGCTGCGATATATTTCATTACATCAACTAAATAGATTGAAAAAGTTCTTTGCAAGTTTTCAGGTACAAACACCCTTCCTCAGGCATAGGGAGCACTATAGATAATCTACCTTTCCAGTCTGCTTCCATAGGAACCACATGCACCTTTTAAGATCCCCAGCAAGTGGATAGATTCAGACTCTGTCAAACCAATAGGGGAACAAATTCCAGGGTGGAGAAACAGGGTTTTCTTCATGGTGGATCTCAGCTGCTGGAATAGAGCACAGAGATAGAATAATTGTTTTAATCTCTGAAGCTGTAGGTGACTTGGGTCCTGGCTACTATGATCAACACATGGTGCAGATGTACTGTCCATAAAGAAATGCAGCCATGTAAACAGAAAGCTTCTGTGCACAAAATCATGAGCTAAAAATAAATGTCCAATAAGGCTGTAACACGGGCGTCTGGTGCCTCCTGAGTCTTGGCAGGGCACCCACAGAAGATGGTGGCAGTGGCAGTGGTGGGAACAGAGCTGGCTAGGCACCTGTAGAAGCACCTGACGGTGTTGGCAGTGGGAATGGCCCTTTTTAGGGGAGGGGGAGGCACATGCTCCCCCTGTGCTTCCTCTACCAATCACCTATGGGCTTGAATATGAAAAGGCCACATGCTCAGCTTTTGTTGAGTTGCATAGCTCTGATTTCAGAGGCCTCCTGGGTGTTTGACTTTTTAAAGATAATTCCTGGTTAGTCACTAAGGTTGCTAAACTATGCCAATTGACACCAGCTAAGGATCTGTCCCAATGTGAGGGAGCATTTTTGCCCCTATAGAACCACTTGTCCCCTTGCATGTTGCTAGGAACTGCCCCTTCTTAGCTCCACCTTAAGTAGACCAGTTGAAGAAGTCCCAGAGTCTCCACTGACACAAGGGGTTTTAATAGACTGTGTTGGCTTCAGTAACTCTGCTTTGTTTATTCCTTCCCACAATGTGCACACTAGTGTCCTGGCATTTTTTGAAGTTGGCAATATCCCCCTTTCTAGCAGGACTCGTACAACATGGAGGGGAACAATGCTTCATTCAATATCTGTATGAATAGTTCTTCAAAGGTATTGCTTCAAAATCCAGCAGTGAAGGATGTGAGTCATTGGATTAAATTAGACCATTTCTCCCAGGATTTACTCATGCTCTTATGATCAGTGTTTACATCCATGTTTCTTGGCATATATGTGTTATGCCAGTGTCATGTAAACCTTCATACATGTTTCTTCAAGGTCAGCGGCACAACTAACAAATATCATACCTGAGATGCAACATATTTGGAACAGCCTATATCAAGCAACACCTCTCAGTCCCAACAGCTTGAATGAGCTGTGATACATGGATAGCTCTAGCTTTTGATGCATCTTAGCACATCCCGCATTTGTTTTCCCTCCCATTTGGTAGCAGATTTCAATTATATATATCATCCCTGCCAGCTGTCTTGTACTTATGACTGTGGTGACTTGCTCAACTAACCAGCGAGCTCTAAACAGATGTTGTGCATGAAGCAGGAACCACTGCACTTGACGTATATCACATGCCAGACAGTGGGGCAAAATGACTCAACTTGACATGGGGAGGAAATTGTGTCTGACATGTCCTTCAATTCAATGAGTAGGATGTCACTTCTGGCCCACATTTTCATCTGATCCATTTAATGTAATTTGACAGGACATGCATCTGACTGCTAGAGTGTTGAGTACCAAGTTATATACACATAGTATAATGAAAGAAGCAATGGCTGTGTAATGGGGACAGCAGGACCTCAGCCGTGGACCCTGAAATATATTATCTAAATTATGTCCCAGGTTTTCAGGGCATGTGCACTATTTAGTTCTGACGTTTTTTATCAATATGTCCAAACCATCAGTGAGCACATTTTTTAGAGGAAATTGCCAGTGGACAACTGATTTTTCTCCCCCCTGCTCTCCCCTTTCTCCTCCATCATGGATCTACCTCCAATGATGCTGTTTACAGCTGGCCAGACTAAGAACATTGTTCCAGATTGCAACAGTATAAGGAGCGTATAGGATGCAAACAAGCCACAGTGTGCGATCCAAGGAGAATGCTGAGCTAACCAGGTTTCTACACAAGGCCAGGCATGATTTTAGAGCCTCACCTTGTAACTAGGTTGCCTATATATAGGACCTGATTTAAATCAGGATTTCGCATTTTTTGTGAAAATCACAAAATTAAGTGATTTTCACAAAAAACGTGATTGGTAACAAAATGCCATGGGGAGTTCCCATTCCCCAGCCAGCAGCAAAAGCCTAGCAGCCCAAGGGAGACGGGAAAGGGTCATGAAAGGAAAGGGGGGAAAAGAGAGTTTGAGGATGTGTAGGGGAAAGGCTGTTTGCAGGTCCTCCAGATGGAAAACCAGGGCGTGAAAACACAGCTTTCTATGAAATACTAGTGCTCCATAGACCACAATATAGGAACATTTAGGCTGCCTATACACCTGCTTGGAGGTGGGGGGAAGGAGGGGCACAGGGTTTAATTAGAGCAGATCCCAGAGAGCTGTTCTAATTAAAATGCCTCATAGTCATGGCTATTAAGCCCTACCTGTTTCAAAATGGCTGCAGGACACTTTAGCTAAAGCTCATTTGACAAGGTTTAATTAAAGCACTCCCACAGCCATTATGAAATATGGGGAGACTTAATATACATGACAATGAGGCAAAGCTGGAGTGTTCTAATTAGAATGAGAACCAGCATGTGTATAGGGCCTGATTTAAATTGTGGGCCAATCAAGGCAAGGGTCACTGTTTTCATGCCCAGGGGGTGGATTAAGGGCTCCACATGAAAAAACAAACAGCTCCTCCTGTACCCAGCACCAGGGTCATCTGCCAAGGCAGCCCCAGTGAGACAGAGGGGGGTATACATGGGCTTTTCAGCAGCAATCAAAGGCCTTGGGAGCAAGGTTGCTGCGCTGTAGTTAAACCTGAACCTCAACCTGCCCCCTTGGCCAATCAGGGGGTGTGGGGAGGAGTACCATGATCTGGGTGCAAAAAGAGTGGCCCCAGCTGTGATCAGGCCACAATATTAGTAAGCTGGGCCTGCAATTTAAACCAGGCCCTACGTATAGACGTGCTGGTTCACATTCTAATTAGAATACTCCAGTATTGCCTCATTGCCACATGCATTAAGCCTCCCCATGTTTCAAAATGGCTACAGGGATGCTTTAAATAAACCTCATCAAATAAGCTTTAGCTAAAGTGTCCCACAGCCATTTTAAAATGTGAGGAGTAGCTTAATACACATGATGATGAGGTGTTTTAATTAGAGTGGCTCTCCAATTAGAGAGCTGCTCTAATTAAAACATGCCCCCCCCCACCTCCACCAAGGCAGCCCAGGGGCCTTGTTACACCTTACATAGTGAGCCACACAAATGTTGATGAGCATTAGTGCTACCTCGAGTTTAGAGCAGTCACACCCTTAGTCTAGAAACTTTCTCTGACCGTCCCCCACCTGCACACCTATGACTTGCCACTAGAGACCTGGTGAACAGGAGAAGGACTAGGTGCTATAGTTGTAAGCTGCTGCTACAGGGTTGGTGATCCAGGACAGACTTCCATTCTTGGTCTATGAGTGGGCGTGTGAGACATCCTGGGATACTGGAGGACTTCAATTTGGGTTGAACATCTACAGAGAGTGGCCGACCTTAATGAAACAGGATCTGGGTAGTACAGAGCAGAGATAATCCTGCCCTGGAGTGGTGTAACTTTACACATGCATTAATTTACTTTTACTAATGCACATTAACTGTAGTACCTCTAATATGAGGTAATGAACTAATGTACACCCTAGGCTGCATTAATGCGCGTAGCACAAGTGCATGCTTTTTTACTAATAATACACAGTAGACTATTCTACATGCACATTAGCATGTTAGCAAGGTTTTTTTTATGCACTGCTTTAACGAACAGCAGAATAGGCTACTGCAAATTAAAGTGCACATATAGACATGCCACTGGGTGCTTCAAACCATTTTATGGTGTTAATGTGTGAATAGCCCAGGAGTTAAGAGCTCCAAGGACTGCCCAAAATTACAAGGCCCTAAAATAAACAAGATTTTTTCTACTCCAGGTCAGCCTTCCAAATGTGTGTAATCTCTGCCCTGATTCAGCACAGCCCTCCAACATATGTTAAACTGCAAGCAATTAGGCAGTCTCATTGGAGTCAGTGAAACTTGCGTCCTTAAAATGTAACTGTGGGTGTAAATGCTTTGCTGGATCTGGGTCTCAGTGACATTTTAAAATACAGTTTCCTTGCTTCCTCCCTACCCTTCAGCCTGCAGATTGGTGAAGTATACCATTTTATTTCACTACATAAGAATAAACATTTTGGCCAAGGAAAAATTTCAAAATACTTACCCATTTTATCAGCATTTCTCTCTTTTGAATCAGATTATAGGTCACAAATGACCTATAACAAAAAGACAGGCTGGAGGAGGAGGTCTTATGGCAGTGAGATGCTTAAGATCATTTGTATTCGGGTATTGACATTTTCCCAAAAGCTTTAATTATCAGGTATCCCCAAGACAAATGCAATGGAGTGCCGGAGGCAGATTTACAATGCTAACAGGAATTCTTATTGGCAGTGCTAACAGTATACATGCAGGCAGGAGTCCAATAGGTACGGAAGATTCTCTTCTGTGGAATTAGCCATGCTCTGAAGTGAATCAAAGTTTCATTCTTGATCCCAGCTCTACAGCAAAGAGGTTTGCACAGGAGTAAAGTTTGATCTTGTAATAGAACTTTGAGTAATGAGAACTGGATGCTGGTCCTCCTGTAAGCGAGAAAGTAATGATACTGTGAAGGAATCACAACATCCCTAAAGCCAGGAGAGAGCTAAAAACAAAGGGCAATGCTACCTAGTTCCACCTAGTTCCAGAGCCTGGTGTAGGGTTTAGGGCTGTGTGGCTTAGGTCTTTTGTAACTACATAAACAGCACTCTTCCATTAGAATAACAAGAGGTTAGCTTTCTTACTTGGTGTGTTACGTTAATCACCTCTTGACCTTACTGGGAGAACAAGTCAGCCCACTGGAAGCATAACAATGGTCACGTCTACACATGCGCATTTACTGCACAGTAACCAAAACTACTGTGCAGTACGGGTACACATCTACATGTGCATGCCCCAACTGCATTGTAAATATGGTAATTTATGCTGACTTGAGTATAAATTTGATAAATGCATCATGTGGGTATCCAATTTATGCCCGATTAGTTAGTGTGTAGTAACGCACATGTAGATGCCTTACTGTGCAGTGACACTTGTCCTAAGTCAGTCCACACACAGCATTAATGCACTTTAATACCTGCACATGTAGATGCTGGTCTATTCCTGCTTACTGCACAGTAAGTTACTGCACAGTAAATTTAAGCCAGTATATATGCACATGTGGACCCACCCAGGATGCATCTAAAATCCTGCAGAATTGGAGTACTTCCTAATCAATGGCGGTTATCCAAAATATGCCAAGAATACGTGCCCTTGTGATATCATGGGAATCTAACTGTTGTCCTTAAAAAGCATTTGCCTACAAAAATATGAGGACAAGTACAGCAAGACATGCAGGAGAGGAACCGTTTCTCAACAGGAAGTGACACCAAGGGAGTAGCAGCCAACGTTCAGCCATGCTGGGTTACCACTTAGTGCAAATGAATCTACCAACTGTTTGTATCTGTCACCTTTGCTGTGCAATGTCTGAAACAACAAAGTGGTCCTGAGGTGGTGTGCAATGTCTTTTCTCTACTGTTAAAATCTGGTTTTGAATAGATGTCAGGTAGTTACTGGAACATTGACAAAGATGAGAAATCACCTTTTCACAGGTGTATTTCTGCTATTTGGGAGACTGCTAATTCACTAACAAAAAAATGAAAGGCTGAAAACTCTCCAAGTTATATGATCTATTTTCTCTGCTGCGTTGGATCATATACTTAAAAACTACTTTTTTATTACATCATAGAAAAAAGCCCAAACTATTTGACTGTGTACTGAAGGCATGACACAAGCTTCATCAAAAAGATGAAATTCAATAAAGGCAATGCAAAGCGCTACACTTGGGAAATAACTGACTCTGGTGATCAGGACACTTGGAATGGGAGAGTTCCTTGCACCAATAAATATTTATTTATATGAAGCAGAGCACCTTTGACAGCAAATATTAAGAGGCATTCATATACATCACTTTATAGCTCAGTGTTGTGGGTAGTCACCACAGGCAGGATATCAGTTTAACTCTACTCCATCACACCCGGTGAAGTGCTTTACACAGTGAGCTATTAGGTAAAAGAGAGAATACCATCTTTTCCTGTAGCTATAGTTTCTGCAAAACCCCGATCTGCAAGATCTACTCTGAGAAGGAATCCTGGATCGGACCCCCAGATAAAACAGGTGAAGGAATGGCCAGTGGGATTTAAGAACCAGGATTTTCAGTGCAGTCACAATTGAAGTAGTTCTGCATATCCAGTACAGGAATGTAGGTGCCTAGGGGACTTTACTGGTTGATACTTAGCACCCCTCTACACATTATATTTATGTCACAATGAATCTGTTAATCATGGCATAAATGACAATGGTGTTACATGTGCATCCAATATAAGGAGCCATAAAATGGCAAACCAACCATAAAAATATTCCACATATAACATTTTTATGGATGGGTTGTATGGAGCCTTAACTTGAATGTGTACCATGTATTCCCAACCCCAGCCCTGGCTTGACCCCAAACAACCCAGGGGTCCTGAACCAGCCTCAGTGTGGTCCCAGAGCTGGGAGTGACAATCAGCCCCGGCTCATGCTGAGCTATGGGCACTCGGCTTTTAATTTACCAGTGCTGGGGGAGCCTGGGATCATGATCAAGTAAAAAGGACTCAATTGGGATCTCATTCCTGATTCCCAAAATTGTGTCTTCTGCCACACAGGGGTTGAAATCAATTGCAATGGTTGTGATCAGGGATCAGATCCCACAGCGCCTTTTAAATGAACATGTGTCAGGGCCCTTATACACATAGTGAATTTAGCTACCTCCTGAGATAGGTGGAAGTTGAGTGCCATGGGCTTTCAGCATCTAAATTTTAGAGTTAGATGCCCAAAGCCCTTTATGACTTACCAAAAGTCATAAAAATATAACAGTGGCAGAACCAGGAATGCAATTCTGGATCCTGGCATCCAGCCCCATCTTTTTCTGTCCATCTTTTTCTGTCCATCAGACAGTTCCCCTTGCCTAAGTCCAGGATAAGCTTGACTTGTAGCTATTTATGGGATGAAACAGAAAACCTTAATTATAATGAATATTTCACTAGAGTGGAAAATTGCTTTTAACTGGAAAAAAAAGCTGGAAGTGATTTTTTGCTGTGGGTCACTGAAATGTCACCAAACTCCTGCTAATTCACACTAGGGAGATACCATGGCTTCTATAGTGAAACAGAATGCTTTGATGCCCTTTATGTCAGCAGTCAAGGGAAGCCTTGGAGCAGGGTACTTTTTGGTGTTATAATGGCTTCAGGGCTCTCTTTGGACAGAAGCCTTGTATGTTTTTTCCTGATTCTACCCGCCTGCCCCCCCTCTTTGTTTTTACTTGCCAAAAGGATTGTGATATTGTTACCAAGACTTTTCAGTGCTCCCTAAGGAAAGTAGATGATAGGGCCCCAGTAATTTATTCTGGATCAACTGCCAAATTTTGTGTTGGAGAATTTTTTTTAAGCCTTCACTCATAACAATTGCCAAAAGCATTGGGGAAAAAAAACCCTAAACCACTTGAAAAAACATCACTTCGTGCCAAAGGGTTTTTTTAGATGAAAATATATATTTTGTTGACTTTAGTGTTCCCAAATGTTTCAACTACCTGAAAACATTGTTTAGCTTAAATATTCAAAAAAAAAAAGTGAGATAAATAAATGCTGAAGCCTGACAAATATAAAACTTAAGAAATCTAGTGGTGACTGGTGAATAGCCCCCACACTAAAACATATGCTAGTGGCGTGTACATCTTAAATCAGTAAGCAATAGTATGATAAATTCAGCAGAATCCTCTTCCTTCTGTGGTTCGAATCCTGCAAAACACTTGTTCACTGGGATTACGCATGTGCACAAGAGTTTACAGGTTCAAGCATAGTTCATCATTGAACTAGTGCTCTAATTGGCTCTGGAGTCAGGCAATTAGCAAATGGCCAGCTATGACAGCTTGTTCTTGCATTCATGGCTTGGGTGTTGGCTACAGCCAAGGCTGGGTACTATGACTGGGGTGTGCCAATTCTCCAGCTAGGAGCAAAGCTGGAGTTTCCAACCTAGAGGGTCTGGCCCTTCCACTCAGAGTCAGACTAATTGTCATATTTGGGATCAGGAAGGAATTTTATCCCATGGTCAGATTAGTACAGAGTGGGGGCAGGGGTTACCTTCCTCTGTAGTGGCGGCCTCCACCTGGGACCTCTTGAGCATATATTGACAACATTCAATGGAAGCAGGATGTTGGCTGCCATGGTTCCCCTCCTTTACCTGTGGCAGGTTAGGGTGTTAGGTCTATGTTGTTTCAGAGTTGATAGTAGTCTTACATAGAGTTTAGATTATGGTTAAACTAGATCCTGCCTCAGGCAGGGGGGGTGGACTAAATGACCTCAGGAGGTCTCTTCCAGCTCTACTTCTCTCTGTTCCATGACTTTTGTAAGATCTCCCTACAGAAGCATGTGCTGCAATTGCCCATGGTCATACTTTGCTTCATGGTAGCTTTGTATTAAAAACCTCCTTGTCACCTTGATGCTCCTTTTTCTTCTTTTTTCTTTTCTTTTTTTTTTAGCAAGAATGTTCTTTCACTTTATTTAAGGTCCACTATCAGTGCTGGGGACATGGGTGCCTAAAATATTGGAATGTATTCTATGCTCTGTCCTTGTTTCCTTGTTTATACCTACGCGAAAGAAAATGTTACTAAATGAGAGCAGCATGTGGTCAGAGTTCTCCTTGGAAACCAATATCATATCCACTGAAGGTCAAATCTTGCTCACTTCAATCACTCAGCTGATAGGGCATGTAGGATTGGGGTCTGGCTACTTACAAAGTAGATGTCGAACTCCACTGACATACGTCTGCAACAATGAATGTTTGGGTCTGTTCCAGGTTACTAAGCATTCATCCCCCATTCCATAACAGCTCCAAGAATCAAGCGACTGTGGGTGAAATGGCATCTTTTATTTCAACTGCAGTTGTTTGTCTGCATCCTCTGGGTATACTTCTTTTAAAGCCTGAGTGATTTGATTGCTTAATGGGATTCCTTGTGTGACTAAAGCTTTGCAGGTCAGGACCTTTATTTACATATGAAGAAACAAGACCAGGATTTTATGCTTGAAAATTCCTTGCTCTCTTCATTCAAAAATGTGCAGTCCTGACTAAAAATGTGCAAGTCAGTTTTCATCCCTGTGGGACTGTTATTGCTGAGTGACTATTAATATTCAATAGAGTAGGCTATTTGGAAAATAAGACAGTGTATTGGGTGAGACCTAACATTTTTACTAAGGCATATTTTAAAGGCAAGAGCAACTGTCTTACATTTTGCTCTTCTTCCTAGTTTTGTGCCAAGTGTGTATGATCAGGAACATGGATGGTCTATCTCATGAGAAGAGACTAAAAGAGTTGGGCTTACTTAATAACAGGTGGTAGCAGATACGATTGCTATTTGTAAGTACATCAGGGAGAGTAAGTACAGCAAAGAAGGAGAACTATTTAAGCTAAAAGGCTATGTTGATACAAGAACAAATGGGTATAAGCTGGCCATTGATAAATTTAGGCTGCAAATTAAGGAACAGCTCCTAACCATTAGAGCAGGGCTGCACAGAGTAAATCCAGCAGGGAGAACAGCAGCAGACAGGGCAGGCAGGAGAGAGGAGAACAATGGATTGGGGAGGGGAGGGGATCGGAGTGGCAGACTTACTTTGTAGAATGTCTCCCAAAAAGGTTGGCCCCTACCGCACTGGAGCAATCAGGTTCAGGAATGACCTTCCCATGGGAAATGTGGGTGGGGAGGGGCAAAAACCTAACTTCTTTTAAAATTAAGCTCAACAGGTTTATGAAAGGGATTATGTGATGTGATACCTGCAATAGCAGAGGACTGGATCTGATCATCTAGGTGGTCCCTTCCAGTCTTATTTGTTTTTTGGAACAGGACTTGGCTCTTTCCAAGCTAGTTTGTTTTCAGCCATGTACCCTGCAGGTATACTCAATCTAAACGTCAGAAATAAAAACATTCAGTGCCAAAACATTAATTATCAATATCCTTGCTCTATGTTTCCCACTGAATATTTATAGAAGATGACTTGGCATTTTAAATCATTTTCCATTAGTCCTAATAGGGTCAACAACGTTCATGTGCATAGCTAATAACACTGTCCTCTGCAGAGGCCCAACACAATGGAAATCCCACTCGAGGTCTAGTCTGAGGATTTAAACAAGGCTTCCATGTTGCATAGGTTTGAACCATGCCTCTGTGCAGGGATAAATTCAACTCTAATGGTATGTCTGTGATGCAACTGGAGGTATGATTGCAGAATATATGATCTAGCTAGAGACCATGTATAGATTGGCCTGTAATTCCAAGGATGCAGTACATGTATCCCTGTTCCATTGGAATCTGTATGTACTTTTTGAAGGGTTTTCCCCTTTCTTTCTCATTAAACATAACCACTTGGCTTTCTTAGACTGGAGAGAGGCATGGCAGGAACAAGCAGCACAAACAAGGAGACCTCTGCAGACAGGACCGTCACTGCATCCCAGTCCTGACCTGTAGTATTTCATCCAGCAGCAAGGTCCAAAAGCATCATCAGCAGAAACTGGTATGCCTAACAGACAAGCTTCATGGAGGAGTAGAACAATGTGAACAAACAAATCCACTGAGAGATCAAAGAGAGGCCACTAAGCTCTCCTTCAGCTTTGTCACAATGTCAAGACATGATTCCCAAAATGTGAGATACTAGCCAGCTGTGTTAGAATCACAGAAAATTAGGATTGGAAGGGACCTCAGGAGGTCACCTAGTCCAACCCCCTGCTCAAGGCAGGACCATCTCCATCTACATCATCCCAGCCAAGGCTTTGTCTAGCTGGTTCTTAAAAACTTCCAAGGATGCAGATCCCACAATATCTCTGGGTAACCTGTTCCAGCACTTTACTACTCTCCTAGTGAGAAAGTTCTTCCTAATTAACTTTTCCAAAGTTACCTTGATCATACCCTCCCGCATGTCTTCTCAGAGACCCAATTCCCTAGCCCCCATGCTATTCGCCTGTACCTCTGGTCCTAGAACTCAGCAGTCCATGGGCCTCCAGTTTTAGATGCATTTTTTCTGACAAGTCAATATCTATTGACCAGCATGAATAAAGTCATGTGAGCACAGATGAGTGACTTTGAAAAGTTTCAAACTTGAGCTTAGCTCACAAGGATAAAGCAACAATTTAAAACCACATAGCTTTGGCAGGTTTGGAACGGAGCCTCCTCACAGGCACTGACGCATTTTGCTTAGGGCATTCAAATGAGGAAGTTTTGAATCAAAAGCCAAAAGATAATTTAAAAAAATACTGGATCTCAGGCAAGTATGCAGGCTTTTATTGTTTTTTTTTTAAAAGCTATATACACTTGCAAAGCTAAATGTGATATTATTTTCAGCATCATTGGAGAAGACCGCCCCAAAAATATGTCTGTTTCACTGATATTTAACCCATGCTGCAAGCTTTGATGTAGCTCCAGTGGAAACTGTGATTATTTATATTTTACATTAAAAAGACCAGGCATCATGTAGTAAAAACTGTCTGCTCACAGCTGCTTCTTCTGTGCAACATCCTTGGGCAATGCAAGTTGACCATGCTATGCGAATGATCCCTTAACATCTTTGCAAATGTAACAAGGTTTTCGTGAATGATCATCTTAAATTATTATACATGCTTTCATGGGGATTTTCTTTATTTTTTGTTTTTTAATAACAGTAAAACACAATGAGAAATATTAAACTGAATCTAATGTCTTGTGTCATCTCTTTAGAGTCATGGTTAAACTGAACAGTTTAAGACCACCTGAGATGAGTCAGCTCTGACAACCTACCTGTAAGAGGTGAATCAATCTAATTGTTCTGTCAATGCCAATGTATCTGATGTTAATGCTGGAGAGCTTTGGTATTAAGTTCTGTTGTAATATGTTGGCAAGTCCTCTGGCTCTAAAGAAAGCAAGACGGCTTTTACTGCTGACAGTGAATGCATCCGACCTGCGGAGGTTGAATTTCTGAATGCTCCTGGTCTGCAACAGATTCACCTGCTGGGGTACAAGTTGCACTCCCCTATAACCCAAATGCAGCTGTATCAGAGTAGGGATTCAAACCCCAATGAGGGAGGGTGCTTGTAAACACAAATAAGCTCTGCAGTGTTACCTGAATTGGCACCATGCTGCACTGCCTTAGCCCCCTAGCATAGTTCTGAACTCTCCTAGAGGGCAAAGACTGCTCCCTTCCTCTTTGCTGTATCTGCCACCAGTGAGGATGTAACTGAGACATTCTAGCTCCAATTATGCCAGATCAGCACAAGAAAGGACAACAGCAGCATTTTCATTGCTGGTTTCATTAAGACCCATGGAAATTAGGCTATTTTAATGACACTTTGTATCATAGCGCATATGTTGTGATGCTTGTTCAGTCATGCCTCAGTAGCTATTGGAGAGCAAGTACTCAGTTTATTGTATAAAACCCAGGTTTTATACAGTAACTTAGCTTTTGTTCTGAAGATCTAAGCCCTGTGGTCTGAAACCCCTGTGGAGAAAGAAACTTGCTGCTAACCACGAATGGTCAACAAGGAAAAGAGTGCCTCAGTACTGCTTGAGAACGCGTGCTGAAGAGCAGCTCCAAAAGGGACAGGATATAGAGTCATTCTGTCTTTCTCTTTGGATCAATGAATCTTTAAATATTTCTTACAAAGGGGAACAGCATCAGCAATAGGAGGGATTGGGACTGTGCATTCCCAAAAGACCTTATCATACAGTGGTTAGGTTAGGGCATTTCCCTGGAAGGTGTGAGCTAAGGGTTCAAATTCCATCAGGTTCAAGGTAGACCTTGAACCAGGGCTTTCTAGATGGAACTACTGATTAAAAGGCCATGTTTCCATCTCTTCCTCTCTTGTGAATCTTGCCCTTCTATCAGAAGTTCCCAAAAAGCAAAGTTCCCTCATTTGACCTAAAATGACACTTATCTTTTGGTGTTTTTAATGAGAAAACCTGAAGAATTTTTCATTTGGGTTAGATTATCCCAAAATTTATTTTCAATTTTTCAGTTGGGCCACCAAGCCAAAAAATCAATTATTCACACAGCCTTAACAACTACTTCAGAAAGGGGCTGGTGGCTTAATTAAATAATAATTGCATAGCGATCTGAAGACTCCAGAAATGCTGACTTAGTAGCACTTATAGTCACTTCTCCTTTATTGTCTTGTCACTTTGCTGACAATAATTTATACACAGAAGGCTGCTAAGGGCATAAACACCTTGCGCTCCCCCACACTCAACCCCAGTTATCAAGAGAGATGTAATCAAAGAAAACATGCAACATAAAACAGCCACCGTTCTGACTGTAAAACTGCTAGATCCACCCATGCCAACACAGCAGCTGGTTCTATTAGTACCCTTCCGCAGGAGTCATTGGAGGTGACTGAGCTCTGGTCCTCTAAACCTGAAAACCAGAGCTTCTACTGCTTGAGCTAAGCTGTTAGCTTGGCATTATTCACAGATTCAGACCTCTATGCCTGACCTAACTATTCAAGAAGTATGAAGGGTTACAGCTTGTTATCCCAGTTTTATACATAGTGCATTGCAGCTAGTGAGAGTTCTGCCATTGGACTTGGATACGATCAGGATACAGCCTCTAATAGATGCTAACTATCATTGAGCTGTCCCTAGGCATTGTGTATACAACACTTGGTCTTTTATGAAGGTTGTACTACTTGGAACGCCAGTCAGGGTCAGGTAGCTTTTTCCACTTCAGGTAAAATATTCTGCTTAGTGGTTTCCATGCCACGTTCTTTGATGCTACCCAATCTCTCTCTTTTGCCAGTTTTTCATACCTTCTTTCCATTTCTGATGACTGACAACAGGGGTGCTCTATCTATGGCCTGCAGGGCAGATGCGGTGCGTAGAAGTAAGTCATCCGGACTGCAGGGCTCATCACAGGTCCTGAAATTTGCAGCAGGGGAGTGGTGGCAGATTTAATTGCCCTAGTGGAGCCCAGAGCTACAGCAATTAGCAATTAGCTAATGCTGCCACTGCCAAATTTCCGGACCTATGGAGAGCCCCATGGGCTGATGACACAGCCATGTGTGCTGGATCACCTTGAGTTGAATTGATCAGGAAATACTGCAGGAGTGGGTTCATTATGTGATTACAAGTCATCTGTTCTCAAGTTTTAAACAGAAGAAAAGAAACAGTGGTTTTCAGCTGCTGAGAATTGAATAATATTTGGTATTTTAGTGCCAAAATCTGGGTTGTTTTTTGATGAAAAACCAAAGAATTTTGACAAATTATTGTTCTCAAAGAGCATACCATGGCAGAAAAAGGTATTTTCTAGCCAAAAGAGGTGGTGGGGAGGGGAAATGCTTTAACAAGAAAGCAAGACTTCTTCACAGTCAGAGTGTCTAGACTGTGAAACAAACTCCCCCACAGACGTGGTGTAGTCACCTACCCTGGAAATCTTCAAGAGGAAACTGGATGGTCACCTTCCTGGGGTCACCAGACCCCAGTTATCTTTCCTCCTAGAGCAGGGGGGCTGGACCTGATGACCTTGTGAGGTCCCTTCTAGCCCCTAATAATCTATGCATTTTCTGTTTCCATCTGCAGTGTTTTACTGCAGAGGACTTTTTTTAAAAAGGGGGCTATGCAATGAGTGGCTTTACAAAGAGCAGCAAAATCGCCCTTCACTTTTCACAATACATGCTTTATACCTGGATACCGCAGTGATAAATGCTTCAGAAATGTTCCTATGTTGATGTGATTGCTTCAGACAGGTAACAAAGCAATTGTTCAAAGACTATAAAAAGTTACAATTTAGTTGCTAGTTGCCAGTTAATTACAGAATTCTACAAGAGACAGCAAAAATTCTCCAAGAGCCAGCAAAAACAGAGCACAAGGAAAACTAATGAGGACAAAAGAGGGCTTCACTTTTAAAAGTTTTGCTACTTGGGCATAGATTAAATAGTGTAACTGCTATACCCTTGTGGCATCCTTCCATCTCTATGGAAAAGGAGATCCTTCATTTAATCCAGTCAAAACAACAAGAAAGTAGATACTATGTTGGATTAGGCAGAAATTCAATTAGAATCTCAACACTGTCCCTATATAACTGTCACTGTCACACAGAAAGGCGACATATATGTAACTGCAGGTCATTCATTGATTTTACATACTGGTAAATGGGAATGTTATTCTTTGATAGTAACTAGCCATGTTGGAAGGCAGGGTAGATTTACACCTTATAGAGTAACCAAAGTAGATACATATCTACTTATCACTTCAGATGAAGTGAGCTTCAGCACATGAAAGCTTGTATAAATCTACCCTGAGTTCTTTGACATCCCAAATTTATCACAAATTGTTATCAATAAAGCTTATGTTCTTTCCCTGGAGCATTTTATGGTTGCATGAATCCTTACATAGATCTGTCCTTTCTGGGTATAAACAGCAAATCCTAGCTTTTGCTGTGGACCAGGATCCAAAGCAAAATTCTGTTTAGATAAGTCCTTACTCGGGCAAGTAACACCATAACAATGGGAGGAGCTGGCAGGATCAGACCAATAAAAATGATCCCTAAATGGTCAGGAATGTGAAGAAATGCAGAATTAGATAAGAGCGATCATAAGGGGATGCAGAGAGCTGGGCAAATATTTGATTTTGTTAGTTGGTTTGTTTGTTTGCCTGGTTGAACCAAAAGAAAGAAGAAACAAAAGTCAAATCAGTTTGGCCTGAATTAAATATTGTGTTTGACATGAAAGGTTTTTGTGCTTCAGGTTTGTGTCTGTGTCATTTTAAACCTGGCATATTGGCTGTTGACATGTCTCTAAACAAAGGTGTCATTTCAAAATAAGAAATATGAAACATCAATTATTTCCAAAAAAAATTTCAGCCAAACATCTGCGCTGAATTTGGCCTAAACTCTGAGTTTCTGTCACCCCAGATCTCCACTTTATTTGCTCCAAATAAACTGCTGAAATAATTTCCCCTAGGTCTAATACAAGACAGATAAACAGGATGCTGTGAGATCATGGTGCCTTTTGCACTGGCTCAGCAGTAACAGATCAAGACTGTAATGTGTGTATGAAGTGGGAGTCAAGGCAGAAAAAGCAGCACAAGTGTGATGTGATTTAGTCCTCGACAGATGTCTGGCTGACAGGGGCACAGTGCATTCAGAGGAAAGCAAATGTAATAATTGACCCTGTATGAGAGTTGCAGAATCAGCCTTGCTAAGTGAATCCCCTTTTTTTTTGGCAGTATTTTTAGAGGCTGAAAAGCTGACCAAGTGTAGCTACCATATGCTGAGCAAAAGAAAGTGCAGGGTCAAAAATAACCCCAAGACACTAAATATTGTACTAATCATGTATATTCAAATCATCAAACTGCAAACACAGGCACCTTCTTTTTATTCACTCAGTGCCTGCAAGCAACTTTGCTTCATTCAGTCCTACCTAATTTCAAGTCAGTCTGGATTGACTTTCCAGTAGGCATCTAGGCCCCAATACAGCAAACACTCATGCATGTGCTAAACTCAGTTACCTTAAATACAGTGACTACAATAGGAATAGTATTAAAAGGAACATTAAGGATGTGGGAAGTTGTAAGGTGGGAGAAGGAGAAATGTAGTCTGTGATATCTTCCGTCTAGCCACAAAAACGTCTGCTGTTCTGCCTGATACTTTTGAGGGTTAACCTGTAGTGAGCTAACCAAACTGAGCCTTATAGATTCCTGTATGAAACTGCTGGTGGAATACCACTTTACACTGAGGTTCAACTGAAGAGCAGATATAGCATTTTACTATGGCTTGAGAAGTGTGGGTTTGAGCCTGGCTCAGGCCAAAGGTTACCACCCGTCTACCCAACTACTCTTTGGGGAGTCAAAGGCAGTTGAATGTGATGCTAGCCACATCACTCCCTGGTGGGTGTTGGCTTTGGAAATGGTTGTGCTGTAATCCTGCTAGCCCAATTGTCTGTTATGCCTGGGAGAACCCTTGACTTTGTGGGGTGCAGGTGAGCACAGTTACAAGCTGGGCATCTGAATCAAATCAGTGCTTGAACTAGCTAAGTCATTCTTTCCAACAAAATGCAGCAGTGTGAGTGCACACCTGGGAAGATGCTGCAGGTAGGGCATCTTGTAGTGAGCGCATGACTACCACTCCAGTTCTTCACCATGTAGCCCATTCAGTTGTGCTGTATGAAGCAAGAGAGTAATAGAGACAGACCCACCTACAAAATGTTTCAGGAGTGTCTAGATTTGGATCTGCATTTTGCAAATAGTTTCCCTGTTCAGAAGAGGCCATGCCAAACCTCTGGATCTCACCACTCCAACATGCTGAACTCTTTGAAATCTTGATCCTCATGTGGTGGCTTGGCTTGGCTTGGCTTGGCTTTTGGCAGTCCTTGTCTCTAGTAATAATTAGATAGTGAGAACCAGACATCTGCATCCCAAACCCAACACTTTCCTTCAGTCTTTCCAGCTCCTGAATTCAAACTTCACAGCTTGTGACTTTCTATCTAAAGAACTTTTCCCCTAACTTTGCATCTGAACTCCTAATTCAGTTCAACCAGAAATCCAATTGAAACTTGGCAGTTCAATCCCATCGCTAAACTGGAAGATCTAGTGTTCTGAAGACTGGGAAAGTAGGCAACCAAGATCCAGCACTAATTTGGCTTTCCTAGGTAGAGTCTCATAGACATCAGTGGCTGGAAGGGACCTCATGAGATCATTGAGTCCAGCCCCAAATGAGTCAGCACTGAAAGAGGCCACAGGAACTTATATTCTGAACCCTTGCACAGGGACACATTTTGCAACTTAAACCATCCAGCCTTGTCATGACACCCTCCAGTGAAGGAGATTCCACAACAAGAAATCCTTCTTGAGATTTAATCTGAATTGCTTTGCTGTAATTTAAATGTGCTGCTCTGTGTCCTTCTCTCTAGCAAGAATCTCTCTTTGTGGCAAGAGAAAGCAATTTTTCTGTCTCTCCTTTATGCTACCCTTTCAAGTGTTTGAAAACAGCTATAATGCTTTACTATCATCTCCTTTTCTCCAAGCCACACATTTCTCCTTCTGTCCTTCTTCCTATGGTTTGCTTTCCAAACCCTTTATCACCTTCACCACTTGTCTCTGCATCCTCATTGGTTTTCTTTGCATCTTAAAATATGACCCCCAAAACTAGATGCAGGACTCCAGCTGAGGCCTAACCAGCACTGATTAAACTAATGATCACTTACACCTCCTGTGTCTTGCACCAAAAACTTCTGTTAATGTTGGAGCCCAACATCACATTCTTTTCTTTTTTTTTTTGGTTCAGAATCACATTGCACACTGAATTGGTGGGTTTGTGACCCATAATAATCCCTCAAACCTTCTCAGCAGTACTACTGCCAAGCCAGTTATCTCTAATCCTGTCTGTGTGCATTCAATGCATTTTTGTTTTCTGGGTGCCACACCTTACATTTGTCTCTGTTGAATTTCATTTCCAATTTGATCACTAACTTCTCTATATATCTGTATCCAAGTCACTAGTAAAAATGTTAAACAACACCAGACCTGGGATAAACCTGTGTGGAATCCTCCTTGGGACCTCCTGCCAGTCTGACATTGATCTGTTACTAGTTTACATTTTTCATGTGGTTATTCAATCAATTAAATAGAATAACCATTAGGTGGATATACATATAGCCCACATTTCTCCAGCTTTCTTGTAAGGATGTCACAAGGGACTATATCTGCAGCCTTACTGAAAACAGCATATTCCTCTCATCCACCAAACTCTCCAGCCAAAGAAAGAAATCAGGTTGGTTTGGCATAATTTGTTCCTGACAAACCTACATTGAATGCTAGCAATCATCTTTTTATCCTCCAGATATTTACAAAGTGATTACTATAAAATTTGTTCTCGTAACCAAACCAACCATTTAGTCAGGCTGACTGGCCTTTAATTCCCCAGGTCCTGATTTATTTTTTTTAAAATGAACACTATCCCCTAAAATCACTGACTGGTTTGAGAAGTTTTCATAATGGAAAAGTCATCCTGTCAAGTCAATATTCTAGAGGGGAGAAGGAGGAAAAAATGTTTACTTAACAATTTGGTGGAAATACTATTTTCCCAGAGATTACAAAAACCTTCTCCTGCCTCCAAACCAGAAAATTTGAACAACATTGTGGACACTGATTTGTGTGTAAGGGAGCACTGTTGACAGAAAATAAGTATCTGTCTTTACATATATTTTAGGGAATTGGATGCATCTTTTAAATATTTGATTTATTAGATAAGTTGGATTAATTAATACAATTTTTTTTACACAAAAATAATGGGCACTGTTAGCTGTTCTCTGGGAACCTCACCTGTCATTCATGAGTTTGTGAATATTACTCCCCATGGCTCCGAGATTTCTTCAGCCAGTTTCTTCCGTGCCCAGAGGTGAAGTCCATCAGGCCCCGCTGACTTACATTCTTATGTTTGTCATGCATTCTCTGATGTGCTCTTTGCTTTTCATCATCTTTGTAAAATTCCTTTCTTTGTTTCTAATAGTTTTTCTAATTGGTCTTCTCTAAGACCCACATCTTCCCTGGGCTTATATCTGTTGCTCTCTACCATTTCTTGCTAGCTGTGGCTCATTTTGCAACTTTGCTTTCCTGACTTCTTAGGAAATATATTCACACTGTTCCATTTTTCAACGTTGGCTACTTTCTAGTCCTTAGAAAGATGTATTTCCTTCTGTCTTGTGTATGCACCTCCCTTGATTTTCAGATTGTTACAAATTGCCTTGTGTAGCCACATTGGTCTCTTGCAGATCTTACTGTTCCACTGTTAGAATAGCTCCATGTTGAGCCTCCAACATCATGTCCTTAAGGAACTGCTGGCACACCTGGTTTCATTTTTCTTTTAAATTGTTCATTTGTAGAACTTCACCTACTGTCTTTCTGAGTCACTTCAAAATCTGCCATTTTGAAGATAAGCATCTAAGAGTTTTTTGGTGGTATAGATTTGGTTGGCGGTTCTTCAAAAACCGGACTGAAGTAGGGTGATTCCCCCAGGCCTTTGGGTATTAGTGCCAATGTTCAAAGGAGCCCCCACATCTTTTTAAGATGAATAATGATCTGAAAAATCATAACTGGGGAGGCTGCAGGAACACTGCAGTATGTGACTTATAAAGACACTGATAATTTTCTTTCCCTGGGACTTCTTCTGGCTTTGTGACAGAAGCAATGAACTTACAATGAAGTGAAGGGAGTGGGGGGATTCATAAAAAGGATATTTCATTTGCTTCAATGAAAGGTCAAGGATTTTCAGGGTGACATTCAAAAACTTTCTAGACTCTTGACAAACTCTCTGGGGTGTCTGCAGTCTTTATGTGACTATATTAATAATCTGGATGATGGTTCTGCTAGTTTTTTTTAAAGGCCAGAAATTGCTGATGTAGACTTATTCATTCTCATTTGCATTCTTGTTTCTTGGTGAGGTACCTTTGTTGACTACATCCAGGCATAACTATCATATTTGAACTCTGCTGCACATAATCATTAACTATTCTCTTCTCCTCTGAGGATTGGGCTGATATTGCTTATGCCAAACTGAAAATTTAGAACTGCTGGGTATCTTTCACAAGAGCTCCATCTGGTGTCTTGTGTTCCTTTCCTTTCGTTTTCTGCATGTTGCGCAGGGAATAAAATGACTACATTGGCTTCAGATTATTGAAGAAATGATTTTTCAATTATAGGGGCAGAGGATTCACTGGTGTGGAGCTACAGTTATTTATACATGCTAAGGAGTTGACTCATGATGTGTATGCATGTTTATGTATATATGTGCATGCATGCATTCATGTGTGCATGCATATGTACTGCAGCATTCATGAGCTCTGGTTAAAGACCAGGACCCATTGTGATAGGGGCTCTGTAAAAGCAACTTCTGGTGGAGCTTAGACTCTAAGTTGAGAGAGGATGGGAAAGACTCAAAATAGTGCTTATACAGTAGTTGGCACAAACACAGCAGGAGACACAAAGAACTAGGAAGAAGGAAAATTTTTCTTTTTCTCTTCTCTTGCTCTCATACACACAAGCATGTATGTGTGTAAATGCATATGCATGCATATAAATGAAATTAGAAATGGTAAAATTTGCCTGTTGCAGGGAAAGTGCCATCGGAGCACCACTACAGGTTCTTCTTTTGTACTTTCCTCTATGCTGAGGCACTTTAGAAAGATATTGGATACGTGTTTAAATAAGGTATTTACCAGTTGTCACCGCAGCAGCCTGAAACCAGCTGCCACTTTCTCTGCCAAGCTAGTGAGGGAATCCTTAGTGACATGACAGAGGAAACAGGCCTTCATTACTCTCTGAAAATATTAGCTTTGAAATGATCTGCTTTCTTATCCTAATGTAACAGCTTAATTACAAGCCAGCTTTACAAGTTGCTTTGGGATGGTTAGGGTATTTTTCATCAGCTGTTTTCAGGTTATCAGGAGATTAAAACAAATCTTGGGGTTTTTAATGATGAAAACCTTTATATTCCTTCTTTGCCTTCCCCAGCCACCACACACGCTCTGAACCCTCCCGTAGTTCCTACGTATAGAAGTGAATGTTCCTCAGAATTCACCTTTGGATATTGCAAGCTGGGGTCCAAAAGAAACATTTGTGCATATAATGTATATGCATGTGTGCATGTCTATATATAAAATCCATCAGAAGCTTCCGTGCCTTATGCTTATATTGTTTATATAATCAATATATATAATAAAGTGAAAGGTTATGTATGTCCCAATTTCAGAAAGCACTTAAATATGAAAAATACAAAAAAAACTCTTAAAATTAACTGCATAGTTTAAATGAATTGCATAAGGGGAGGATAACTAACTATGGTAGTTGATAGCCCCATTTCACATACCTAGAGTTACTCACAGACTTATATTATTTCCGAGATAGTGAAAAAGGTGAAGGAAAACCTGCATATAACTTGAAGACTAACTCTTTCTATTTCTTTGAAGAGGTGAAGTGCCATATGAAACATTCTGATGATTTTATCTGTAGCTGATTGCAAAAATTGGGGAACTGAAAATCTGTGGAATAAACAGAAAATCAGTGTCGGAGACGGTCAATACTACCTTAGGCATCTTGGAAATCAGAAGGAAGGTTCACCCTGCACTCTTAAAGCCAGATAATACCTATAATCTATTTAGCAGGTAGGTTCACTGAAGTTTGGATTCATGCTGGTGTAGCTGAAAATGGTCTTTGGCTTGCATAGCTAATTGTTCTATCCTAAATGCACTGTTAGGTTTTAGGTAGGGTTTTTTTCCTTGCAATAAAATCTGAAGAAGCCTTTACAAAATCATAGAAAACTAGTGTAAAAAGGAAATTCAAGAGGTCTTCTAGTGCAACCCAGCAGGTAGAATTATCTCCGCCTAAAACATCTCAGACAAGTCTTTGTCCAACCTGTGCTTAGAAGAGCCTAAACGTCCCTTTTCACTAATCTATTTCAGTGTTTAATAGTTTGAAAGTTCTTGCTAATATCCAACCTAAATCTCTTTGTTAAAAGTTAAGACTATTACTTCTTGCCCTGTACTCTTGCCCTTTTCCCCATGCACATAGAGAACAGTGGATCATCCTCATTATAACAACACTTTCTGTATTTGAAGAATGTTATCAAATACCCCTCAGTCTCTTTCTTCTCCAGATTAAGTTACCCCAGTTCTTCCAACCTGTCCTTGTATATCAAGTTTTTCAGGCCTGTGATAGTTTCTGTTCCTTTCCAGTAGACTTTTTCTCATTTGTGCACATCCTTTCTCAAGTACAGTGCCCCAACCAACCACAGGACTCCAGAAAAGACAATGTGCATATGACACACAGGATACATTTATTTCAGATGTTCCCTTATATGAATCTGTATTTAAAATGTTCACAAACTTTACTTTCTAGGAAAAAAAGATTTTTAATAACATTTACTGGTGTAAAAACTATATGATAGACAAAAATGTTGGTTTTCTTCACCTCAAATGTGCAGTAAGTAAAGATCTCAAATTGTGCTCCAAAAGATGAAGAAATTATATATTTGAAGGATTTTTTTGGCAGAAGAAAAACTCTGTTGTAAAGTTTCTTATAAAATGTTCTTGGGATCCTGTGGGAAATAAAGTAAGTGAGTATGCTGGGAAGGAGGAGGGAAAAAGGAGGAAAGCACATTTCTTCTTCAAATATATGTCACTATTTTATTCCAATCTACAGAGGCCTCTCACCATTTGACATCATGTCATAAACCCTATTCAAGGGGAGAGAGCACCCCCAAGAGGATTGGTTTTGAACTGATAGAAGGTTGTCAATTAACATTCTGTGGAAGTATAGCATTAGATCAGTGTAAGGAAACAGCTAATGATTTAGTTCTGCCGCTTCCGAAAATGAAAATCACGTTGGTGTGAATAATGACGTTTCCTAGGTAGAACAGTAACATTGTTTAGGTAGCTAACATTTTAATGCATTTCCTACAGCTGCCTACAGCATCAGTGTGTATTTGTCATTGTGCATCTTACAGAAAACACACAAGGAGGGGTAGATCCCATTTCATCCATTAGGCATTTAAGTGCCATTTAGCCTAAGTGTCTTAGTGCCATCCTTCTCCATCTTATTCAAATCCATGAAAAATTATTAACATGCCTTGTTTTGTTGTGTGTCATTGCCTAGCCCATGACAGGATGGTGCCTGAGGGCCAACGTGATGCCAGCCCCCTTCTCCTGCCCAGCTCCTGCTCCAGCCTTCCAGGGTCTCACCCTTTCTTTCCTGCCATGACTTGATGTTGAAAGATAAGGAGGGGAGGCTGTGCTTGGAGGCTGGTAAGCCTATGATATTTGCTCTTGCTCTTTATTTTCCTCCCTTTTCCTACCCACAAACTATAAACCCCAGAGCTAGACCCATTCTGGTAGTCTTGTCTTTTCCCTGGGCACTGCTTCCCACAGTAAGCTTCCCTGCAGGGACTGACAGCTGCTTGGACTCAGGGCCTGGACATATGGGAAGGCCTGGGAACCCACACTTTCAGTCACACATACCCCTTCCACCCAGCCACACTTGGGGTTTTTACTGTCTTAATTAAGGGTCATCCTGTGCTCCGGCCACTCTGTCCTCTGCAAGTGACAGGATCCCCTGGCTCTCTGCCTGGACCTGCTGCTTCAATCCCCAATCCTCTCTCAAATGTCTTTCCCAGTCTTCCTCTCTTGGATGCCATCTGCCCAGGCCACTTTGGCACATTTTCTGGGTGTACTGATTGAGTCTTCCTCCCCCTTCCTTATGTCCACGTAACAGGATCCCCTGTTACTCTGCTCTTAAACTGACTCCCAAGAATCAGCAAGGAAGAGAGCTGGACTGCAGTTTAATTTATTAATGATGTATTTGGATCAGTCACTAGTCTGCTGTTTCTGTACCACAAAATGGATATCCAGTCCTAGGGGTAGTAGAGCCTGACCACCTAGGAAAAGGGGGGGAGAATGACCTTTCTAGGGGTAACATAACCATTCCCATTAAAACATTAAGGCAATGTCACAGCAAGTAGCTGTAATGGTTGTAGGCACTGTTTCTTAGAGAGTATTAAAACCCACCTGGCCCTTTCAGAATGGTAAGTCCTGATTTAAGCATGTCTCCATTGCAGTGAACATACCCAACTTAGTTTTAAATCCACTAACTCAAATGGCAGTGCTTGTGTAGCCATGGCAGTATGAAATGCAGTATAGCCTCACTGCTGTACTAGCCCTGATTCTCAAGCGAGTTTTGCATTCTGAGTCAAGCATCATGCTACTACTGCTGGGTTGTGTCCACACTGCTTCCTGGGATGCTCCAAGCATACACTCCCTACTCATTCCTGTTCCGCACATCAAAACCAGAAATGAGGTGTTGAAGCCATACTAAGGGCACTGCCTACTGCTGCTTTGGGGATCTTGGTCTCCAATGTGCTTAAGGGGATGCAGGTGAAGCAATGTAAACCTCTCCCTTGGACTGCTCATAGCTTCCAAACTAGGCAGTTTAACAGTAGTGGTATCTCTCAGCCCTACACCGCAATAAAAGCAGTAAGCAAACCTGAAGAGAAAAAATCATAAAAGTCCATCTGAGACAGGGAGAGACGGGAAACCAAAAACCTAGAGGATATATGCAAACGGACAGAGACACAGTTGGTTCAGGGACTGGCAAGCCTCTTTTTTTATATTCAGAATTATTGGGGCTGCTTTGCTGGGCTGCTACAATATAGAAGACAAGCCCTGAGTCCATGTTACAGCCACGTGCTGCCGCATATGATGCATATACTCTGCACTGGCCTCTGTTCCAGTTACAGAGTAGTTAGCAGTGAAACCTATAGAAATGATCAGGGCCTTGGGGCATGCTCTCCATACAAATAACATGCTGAGGCCAGTGCTGTTTCCCTGAGCAGGGCAGAGAAATGGATAGATTTTTAACCATTTCCTCAAAGAAATACCTTTGGGCAGGTGTAGGTGACCCAGTTCATGCCCAGAGCAGAACTGCACGTGCAGCGGGAGTGGGACTACAGGAAGTTTGTGAAACAGAGGGCAGTAGCTTAGCCTGAGTGGTACATATTTTGGTTGATTTCCACACTTTCTCCTCTGGCTGGACCAACACATCTTGATACCCATGTGCTTAAGAACCTTAGTGCTTCAGGAGTTTGATGCAACATTGTCAACAGGAAATGATGTCCACTCAATATTTCTGCAGGCAAATGCACTAAGCAAAAAATAGCAAAATACAATGAGATGAACCAGGTCTTTCAGATACCACTGGTACAGATAAGGCAGGGTACTCAGGCACTGTAGGTCAACATGGTTCTGCTGACTCTAGTTTAGAAGAGCTGAACATCTCACCCTTACTGGCTTCCTTTCTATTCTAGTCGGGTAGCAATATCGTGATTGCCAATTAGAGTCAATAAGCCGGATTCCAGTGATACTCCTCGTAAGTGGCCAGCTGTCCGGTTCTGCCATCTACATCCCAGAATTCTTCTGAAATTCCAGACGGAAGAAGAGCTTGCAGCTGCTCAGATCAGCAAGCCACTTAGTGCTTAAAATCTTTTTGCATTACAGGTCAGGGGAACTCTTTAGTCAGCTTTTTTATTCCTTACCTCTAAACCAGCACAGTAAAGATTTCAAAACATGTCACTCAGGGCCAGAAACAAGCTGCTGACCTGACTAGTTACATTTAAATCTTGGTCTTCACAAACAGAGTATCCAACAGACTTCTTAATTTGTTATGCCACCTTGTTGGCTTCCAGTTCTGAGCTGTATTTAGCTACAAGGCTGAACAATTTTGCTGCCATTTTTATTATCTATCATGTAGTACTGTACTAGCTCCAATTAATGGTAGTTTGCAGATAGCATATATGTTTTAAATAAAAACAGCTAACACTACACAGAGAAAGGAAAAATAGTTTTGTGTTTAAGATACCAAGGAGTTGTAAGAAATGGGTTCTACAATTCATTCCGCTACATGCTTCTTGGACAAAATACTCCAAAGACTTCAAAAGGAGCCATTGATTATGGTTGTATCAACTGAGATGTTCAAATGTGGAGGCCTATGCAATCCTTACCGATGCTGAACCAAATAACTAGTAAAAGCAAGAACTACAGGTACTCAAAGCCTCTGGAAAGCTCACCTAAAAATGGTGACTGCTTTTTGAAACATGGCTGGTAGCATGCATGTATGTGTGTGTCCCTTACAGATATGCCAGACTTAACCCATCACTGATGAGGGGGGTTGTGACTCCTGATTTTCGTGTCTTGGCACTTGAGCTCCAGGAGTAGCAGTTCATGGCTTTAGGTCTAGTAGCTCCTGCTCAGTCCACCGTGTTGGCCAGAGCATGTCACATCTTTGCCTCACCTTGCTGTACACTGTGCCTTGAAACGCAATCAAGCCTGTTTGTCTACAGTTTCAAGTAGGGTCCCTTTGTCCTCTGCCAGTTGCCTGTCTTCCAACACTCTGCCGTTTCCTCTTTCACATCTCTTCACCAGATCCACACCTGTTTGTTGGCCTCCTACCCTTTCCTTCTATGTTACCTCTCCCATCACTTCTCTTTCTATTAGCTTATCTCTTCGCCACTGAAACACCAGCTCTCCTCCCCCAAAACTATAAAACTAGCCGATTATTTACCACTATTATATTATTTGTTCTGCTTTTGTTTTTTCTACCCAATTTTCCTACCCTGGGTGTCTATCTTGTCTCTTTACATTGCAAGACCTTACGGGGTAAGAGGCTATCTACTGTTCGGGGTTTGTTCTGTTACTAGCACAGGGAGGACAGAGCGTTCTTGGACAGTCCCAGGGCATTACTGAAATAAACATGATAAATAAGAATAGCCCAAAGTGAAAGGCACAGAGAAGATGGTAGCTGTAAAACTAAAAGAACAAAAGGAAGGCTAAATTTATTTGAAAGGAAGTTTTAAAGGCATTTGGGACATGTTTCTTTAAAAGGGGAAAAGGGCAGAATGGACTATTAAAGGCCTGCATGGAAATCGCAGCTGTATTGTACTTTTGGCAAAGAACTCAAAAGGAGTTAGAAAAGAGAAGGTGGCGGGAAGGGGAGAAGAGGGGCTGTGCTATAAAAATCAACATATTGGTTGGCTATTTGAAACTCCTTACAGATGTTCAGGACTTAATCTACTACTGATGAATCCTATTTTTTTTTTATAGTTGCAATTCATTTTTTTTAAATAGAAACATCAATCTGTCTTCCAGAAAAAAAAAAGCCAGAAGAGACAACTCACAATATTAATCTTTAATCTTCCTTTCAACGAAAAAGTCACTCTTCAGGGCAGATTTTTTTTAAAATGATTGATATGCAGCAGAAAAGCTTCACAATTAGCAAAATGCATATTTTAAGTCTTCTTCATCTAGGCAGATGCAAATAAAACCAGGGGAAGAATATGACTAATCAGAGCATTACTTCGTATGTTATAAAATTAGTGGTCCAAAAGTGGCCTGAATACTGTGGTATCAACTCCAACCAATCAGTGCCCGATGCAGGCTTCAAGGAAAGCAAACATCCAAACTCCTCGTATTGTGCATTGGGAGCGTCTGGTACTAAGGGAAGGATCCTTTGAAACTGGATAACTGGGGAGCTGCATGAGCTAAGCAGTAGTGGAATGTAGAAATGGGGGGAAAGGAAGGGCTTTAGGTACAAAAGCAGCTACCCTAAGCAGAGAAGTGCCTCTCTCCTTCAGTTTTCTAGACTAAGAACTAAGGACCCTAAAATAGTCCATAGCTTTGTTGCTTGAGTACCCACTTGAGATTTGGAAACCAAGGTACAAATATCTGGTCTCATGAATGCATTAAACATCCACGGATTTATTTGTGACAAATATGTCATAGATTTTTTATTTTTTATGATTTATTCCTGCTAATATCTACCCAGTTTAGATAAATACATGTCATCTGCATTCAGAAACATATAGGCAGACAGTGACGTACCCCAAAAGGCAGACATTCACACTTAGAAAACCATAAGCTACTTTCTAAAATCTGGAAATGAACTAGAAGTTGTAAGTGTACCACTTGACACATAGCAAACCAAGTGCATTCTGCACTATGGCAACTGATATTCTTAAATATTCTTCCAGAGTAACTCCATGGAAAGTGTAGGTCTGTGGAGTTAAAGCAACCATGGATGAGGTTTTGTCTGGAAGAAATGGCTCAAATAGCCAATCAATTACTGTGGGGCACGGAGAGGATTTGGGAGGCACAGATTCTTGGTCAGCTTCTAAAGATCCAATTAGATGCACAGATCGTGCACAGATGCATAACGTGTCATTAATAAAGGTGGGCATACTTTCTCCATCAAAAATATTTCCTCTCTCTAATAAATGCTTTTCTTAACCAAGCAGAGCCAGCTTTGCTGTGTTGTAACTTACTATAGCTCTTTCTATCTCAACCCAGTGCTCTGAAAATAGTGTCTTTCCATGGTCCAGTAAGGGTCACAGAGCGTCGTATTTGCAGCCTGCCAAAGCACTACAACCCAACCCAAAACACTATCTTCCTCTACTCATCTCTTAGGGCTTTGTTACCCGTTGATTTTAGGTGGCTCAGAGAGGTCTTAACCTCCAGCCTGTCCACGTATTAAGACATGTGAACTAGTTTTAAGCATAGTTTAGGTGTCTTAAAGCTATACCACTCCAGGGCAGGTTTATCTCTGATTCATGTTACACAGCCCATGATGGGTCCCATGAATAGGTAGCCACTCCCCAGAGATAAGCCACCCAAGTTTCAATCCTGAGATGCAATGTCCCTTCTCCTCACACTCTTGTTCTGCATGGACAACTCACAGGTGTAGCTCCTAGTCAGGACCCTGCTCAGCAGCCCTCTAACAGCAAATCACAGCTGTGTAGGTCAGGGACAGTCAGAGAAGATGTTCAGCCTGAACGTGTAACTACTCTAAACTCAAATTAACATTAAAGTTCATCAACATTTGAAAAGCTTAAGGTGCTACATGTAACAAGGCCATTGTGTACTGAACAGGAGGGGTAGCAGAAAAGATAATGAAATAATGAGACTCTCCAAAGAGCAGAACCCCAAAAGCATTGACAACAGCTGAGATAAAGATAGTCTACAAATGTATCACAAATTGTCTAAAGGTTTGTGGCATCAAACAAACCACTGTAATGTAAACTTGTAAAAAAAAGGACAGCAGGGGGAGGGTTATGGTTTACAAAAGAGTACATGATTAGACTTAAAGAATACATTCCTAGTTTAGTTAAGTTTACTTTAGTTTAGTTGAGTGTGGATTCAACATCAGCAATAACGGCTGACTACAATAATGTCATTAATGTTATAACCAATCATATTACCATATTTTTACCACAGGAGACAAGACAATGTTGTTTATAATCTCTAACATATATTGAATAAAATGTTCAATAAGATCATTCCAAACATGTTTCCTCTGGTAGCTATTTTATTACATTTCCTACAGATGATGCAATATTCAATTATCATTCTTGTTATTATCATTATAGCCTCTGGTTCAGAAGCCAAAACCACCATTTACTGGAAAGAAAGATCCCCTTTTATTTTTCTTTCATAATCCTAACAGGATTAAAAACTTTTCATGAGAAACTCAAAGCAAAAGGGACGCAAAAGGGAAAAATTCCCAGATGCACTGAATTTTCCAGTTTTAAGTAAATCTGTAATAAATTGTTCTTAAGTCAATCTGTCCTCTATATAACAATACTGCCAAGCATCGGGCATTGTCAGCCTATGACAAAGAAGAAAACCATTTTCAATATTGCTTCTGCAAAAGGTACAATTAGTTTGTTTAATGTGAGTTAAGGATTTAAAGGCTCATGACATGGTTTTGAGAGAAATGCAAAAAGCAAATTGAATAATCACTCGTTAATTACATGCTTTCACCCAGTTGATAGGAATTGCTTCATCTGAAAACCATGGGATGATAGAAAAGAGAATTTTTGTAAGTTACTTTTTGTTTAGATTTTAAAGCTTTTTTTAAATATTTATTTTATTGGCTGGCCATAATAAAATATTAAACCTGATCTTTTTTTAACTTTGTCTAGCAGGAATTAGTCAAAACAAAGGCTAGAAAACTTCAAGAAAATAAAGTTATGGTTTTAAAAGATGATATCTACTGTCTGTGAACAAGGAGTATTGTCTGATAGAGATTACTCCACTGTTCTTATGCTCAGAAATACTGATTTTCAATCCAAGCATTTGTGATTTACATGTCAACAGTTTTGAGAAGAGAAATGCTATGTTTTATCTAACTCAGATAAGATACAATCAACATCACAGTTGTAGGGCTCTCAAATATTGACTAACATTTGTCTCTCTGATAACAGCTACTGAAAAACTCTGTAATGACTTTCCACAATATGCTTAGATTACCAGGCCAATAAATTAGGGTCCAAATGTTTTAGGATAAATCACATCTTTTGATCTGTAGAAACTCAAGTAGAGTTGTTTGGGGGTTTTCTTACTTTCACTGAAATCATAAAGCTTTCGCTGACGACCACAGGAATATGACTTGTCCTTTAGAATTATCACCAATTAAAGCACTATACAGTTTGCATGTTGCGTACTTTGGGTTTTTGCTAGTCATTGAGTGAGTAGGGAAACGAGTCTTTCGATTATATCTGAACAGAACAAGAAAGGCGCTGTTTCACTAGCTGCCCACTTCTACATGAAACTGTAAATTGTGAAGAGGGATTCTAATACCACCTCCCGGGGAGGACAAGATATGAGAACAGACACATCGATAGCATCTCCTTGCCTGTCATTCTAACTTCCTAAGTCATTTTCATTTTAACATATATCCCCAGCACTCTCCTAAGAGATTCTTCTTCTCAGCTATGGTGCATTCTTTCTTTATTTGTAGGGTGCTTATAGCCATTTTTACCCCCAGTAAATACTGTCTTTGAATTATATTTATTAAACCACAAGTTAAAGGTTGCAAACTGTCATGAAAGCAAACAAAGCCAAAGACTATGTCAAGCATAGCTGATCAGTATATAGTCACATATGGCAAGACTTAATAGGCCCATTGATATATTGCCCTGTTTGTCCCATACTGCTCGTATTAAACACAGTGGCAAAACTCCCATTGACTTCAATGAGTAGAAACTGTTGCTGTTGTCTGATATTCATAAACCATTGCACCTAATCAGACTTGTCCAATATGCTGTGTCCTATACCAGTGTTTTTCAACTTTTTTCCATTTGCAGACCCCTAAAAATTTCAGACAGACATGCAGACCCCTTTACATACTTTTCATTGATCATAGTCATCTTTTTTGCAGACCTCTTAGACAAGGTTTCACAGACCACAGGTTGAAAACCACTGTCCTAGACCAATGTGAAGACACGGTCCCTGTTCAAAGAGCTCACAATTTGAGAAAGCCTTTTACATGATGCGTTTTCCAAACCCAGCTGGCCACATTCAGAGCAGAGTATTAATCTTGTTTTAATTTTGTGGGTTGTCAACCTTTAATCTTATTTTTCTCCCTTATCATCAACCTGGAGAGGCCTCCTCTCCAATTCTCTTCTCCATTTCTAACTCTCCCACCTACTCTGGTGATTTCATTCTCTCCCAGGTCCCTGTTGTGATGTCCCCTATATTCACTTCCTTCTTCACCATCCTTTTCAACTTCACATTGCTCTCCAATTCCTTCTTCTCTCAAAATAACCATATCCTGGTAGTTCCTGTTTTCAGTAAGGTGCCCCCAGCCATACTTGCCACTTTACCTCTGTCCTATCTCCATCTTCCACATCTCTCTAACTTACCTAGGTAAATTCTTAGCCTTTACTTCATTGGCAGGATTTCACCCACTGTGCATGAAGGTTACAACAGGTATACAGAATTGCTTTTCTCTGTGTCTATCCATAATCCTGTCCTTCCTGACACACAAATGCCTTCCAGAAGAGTTTCCAATGACCACTTCAATGGCAAATCTCAAAGCCTCTGCTCTAGTCTCAGTGTTTGTGACATCTGTGCTGCTTTTGATACTCCAGATCATTCTTCTTTGACTGCCATCTTATCCTCACCAAGATTAACTCCAATCAACTTAAGGCACCTTATTTTAAGTCTACTTAGTATGTGTGTACACACCCCATGATACTTTTTTTGTCACCCTAATTTTATCAAATCCAGAGCAGAACTTTCTATCTTCCCTCCCCAAACTACATAACTCCTTGGCTGTTACTGCCAACAACAATCATCCTCCAAATCACTTGGACTCATAGCCTCAGGATTATATTTGACTGAACACAAAGAATGACATAAATAGGAGCACAACTGATTAGCAGTAATACTTCATCTCATCTAAAACCTTTTTCTGTCTTCAGCTATCCACACTTTCACCATCCTTTCTCTGGCCATGAAAATAAATGGGCCCTCTTTTATATTCTTATGTAGTGCTTACAGATGGGCAAAAAGTGTTGACTATTTTTTGTTTGGCTAAGTGACATAACTAAAGTAGCTGCTATTCTTTACAGCTTGTTCTTTTCATAAAGCACAAAGCAAGTCCAAAATAGTCTCAGCTCATGTAAATTTGTAAAATGTACTGCATTTATAATGTCTGGAAGCTACTCTACATGAAATTGTCAGATTACTTCATTAAGAACCAATTCCTTCACAAGTTAAAATGCCTATCATCATATTGTCATATAAGAAGAACTGGTCCCCTGTGATGCTGATTAATAGATGTGTCTCTTCCTTGGAAGTGTTACATAATAGCTGCACACACATTTTCTTTTTATCACTACAGGCTTTTTCCCTGAAGTAAGTTACTTCCTTGTGCTAATTGCAGACTTATTTCACACTGTTCATCAGCTCCCTTTCTGTCAATACCAGAACCTGATTTAATAACAGTATGGCAGAAACCTCTGACCTTTACAAAACTTTCAATTTCTAGGTGATTTACTGTGAATATTGTGATCTATTGTAATTGATTCCCCAGGTCTGCCCTTCTTCTTTCGTATGGCTCTAGGAGCAAACACTATCATCACAGGTTTAATTCCAAATTGCCCAACCAGACCAATGCCCAATCCCAGTTGGGATAAATGCATATCATCTGCATTCAGAAACAAAGGCATACAGTGGCATACTGCAAAAAGATAGGCATTCACACTTAGAAAACCCTCAAACTTATATCTGGGTCAGGATGTAATTATGTGCTCCATGGTTTGGTCAGGCTTTCTACAGTCATAGCCAGACAAGGTTTTTAGGCATCACTTGAACATCAGGTGGCCACACCAACCATGTCTGCCCTGAGTGTATGTTAGAGGTTCAGCAGAGAACAAGTATTGTTTCCTAAACTCTGTACTGTAGATATGTCCTTTGAAATATGAATCAAAACTGATTACATAGGTGATTACTTTTTTGCTCTGTCATGCACTTGTGAAGGTGCATGCTTAGGCTCAGAAGAGTAATTGCACCAGAACAGTGGTATATACTGGTGGTGAAATCCTGGCCTCACTAGCAGTACTCCCAATTTCTTCAGTAGACTGAGGATTTCAGTGCTATGGATTTCAGTGCTGAGGATTTCAGTGTTATGCAGATATTAAACGTACTGATGAACATAACCTGAGACTTCTATAAGGAGCAATACAAGTCTTGAAGTCACCATGGGATTTTGCATGGGTGCAGCCTACTCACATGGAACCTTATACTGGACCTTGGGGCAAATGTAGTGGTTAAGACACGTGATTAATTGGCAGAGCAACTAGTGTGGAAGCATAAGAACTCTGCATGGGTGTCTATTTTTCTAGCAGATCTCCTAAGAACCATGGTTTTGCTCCTTCCGTGTTTCAAATTTGTCCTCCAACCAGCCCCAGGAGATGCCCCCCAGAGAGGTAGCAGGTGATCATCAGGATCTATAGTGCTCATAAAATAAAACGGTTTATTTTCATCCCTTCTGAAAAATATGCTAAATACAAAGAGAAAAATGATACATTTAGTGAATGACACCTCTTTAACATACAAATCAATGATCATGTCTGACATCAAAACCTTGGAGGACTGCCAAGCCTTTTGTTAAAGTGTGAACTGCTAATCTAACACCAATGTTTTGACAATGATTTTAACAAAAACAAAAGATGTTGTATAAAGCAGGGGGACAAACATGTTTTCCTGCAGCATATGGTAACCTCAAGTTAGACGACTCTGAAGTTCTCTCCTTCACATTCACTTTCTTGTTTTGTTCTCTCTCTACATAAATACAAACATTTTCCAGCACAGCTAGCATGCTGAAAATGCTATTCTGCTTTTTGAATGGGTGTTGCAAATTTCAGATGCTAGATTTTTATTAATGATAACTTCTATTGGAAACAATTCTGTTCCTTTACATAAGTGAAGAAGTAGATCCCGGGGCAGGGCAGGGCATGGGTCCTGGGGGCTCCAGCCTGGCTGTGCAGCTGAGGCTCGTCCCACTTCAGCCCCTGGCTCCAGGCCCCCCCAGGTGGTGCGGGGAGGCAGCCTGGGCCGGTGCAGGGCTGGGGAGTAGTGGTTTTGTGGGGGGCACCGGCAGCAGGCAACAGCCCCAGGCATGGGGAAAGGGGCAGCCACACAGGCCCAGTGAGCCCCAGCCCTCATCCTGATCCCAGGCCCGGCTCTGCTCAGGTCCCAGCCCCCTATCCCCCGCAGACTTTCCTGTCTGGGGGTGGGTGGGGCACGAACCCCCATGCATGCTCATCCCCCACAAAATTCTTCTTCTCTCTCCATGCATGTGTGTGTGTGTGTCCATGGCAGGAGGAAGAGTGTGTTTGTGTCCGTCCATTAGCAGAGAGTGAGTGAGTAGTGTGTGTGCCCATCCGTGTGCATGTGTCTGTGTGCATGCGTGAGTGTGTGTGCATGCGTCTGTGTTCACTGCAAAGAGAGTATGTTTGTGTCTATGTCCATGTGCAGAGTGAATGAGAGTGTGCACCCATTTGCGTATGTGCATGTGCTTCTCTGTGTGTGTGTGTGTGTACGTGCTTGTATGTATGCGTGTGTGTACATTTGTCTGTTCATGGTAGGGAGAGTATGTTTGTGTCTGTGTGTCCATGTGCAGAGTGAATGAATACAGTGTGTGCCCGTCTGCGTGTGTCTGTGTTTGTGTGCATGTGTCAGTATGTGTGTATGCATGGGTGTGCATGCATGTGTCTGTGTTCATGGCAGGGAGAATAGGTTTGTGTCTCTGTCCAGGCACAGACAGTAAGTAGAGGGCATGCCCATCTGCATGTGTGTGTCTGTGCGTGCATGCATGAGTGTGTGTTCATGGCAGGAGGGAGAGTGTGCTTGTGTCTGTCTCCATGTGCAGAGAGTGAGAGTGTAGAACATGCACGTGTGTGTGTATTTTCCTGGCACAGACAGTATGTTTGCCAGGAGTATATCTGTGTGTCCATGTGCAGAGAGTGAATGAGAGTGAGAATAGAGTGCACGGGACAGTGGGTGGCAGTAGTGGCCGCCAGATGCAAGCTCCCCCACTCGTTCCTGGGAGACAGTAGTGGCATGGGGTGGTGGGTACTGGTGCTCTGTCATCCCCCACCCCGCCATCGTTCTTCACAGGCAATTGGCTAGTTAAAATATATTTTAATAACAATAGTGTTTTATAAATATTTCAATGTACTGTAGCAAGAAAAAGAATGGCAGCAGAGGTTACTAGGAGTTGCTGTAAGTTAATTTGTCCCACGTACCTGAGACGTTATTAGTTCTAAATTTGTCTAGAGCTGTTAATTTAAGCTATTTGTATTGTGTGTATGTTCCAAACTGCAGAAAGATGTATTACCTATTCTGGAACAAAATGATACTTTCACATTTCTGTGTGTGTGTTACCTTGCACTGTAATATTGTAATGGTACATGTTACAAGACAAATTGTCCTTGGGGGTCCTCTTGTGGTAAGACTTAATTATTGCGCTTAAAGTCTGGATTAGGAGTTCATGATTCACTTTTTCAAACTTTGCTATGTAGCTTGTGAGGCTGCAGAAAAGGAAAGTTAATGCTAAATATTTTTGAAAACCATAAAAACACTGATGAGGAAAATGTGAGGATAAAATATATCAAAATACCCACCCACTGCACATAAAAGTCCGTGAATGAACATGTGACTACAATGTCAACAGTGGTGTTTCCTGAAAACAGAACAATATGGATATAAAAATATATTGGCCTTTGCTGAAAATAAAACAGAAATCGGGATAGAAATATAAAATATAGTTTGATTGCTGCTTTGATTCTTTGTACTAGTACTTTATACTGGGCACATATACACATGCACTTGATCTAGGATCAGTTTACTCGCTAGTAAACTACTCACAAGTAAACACTCCCAGGCAGGTGTCTACACATGCAGAGAAGTAAAAGCAGTTTGCTGCTAATGGCCACAAACTGTTCTTGCTGCTTGGAGCTCTGCAATGGGCCCCTTCTGCCACCAGAGGGAGCGCTAGGCTACCCCTGTGGGTGCTAGTCCAGGGGCTGGCAGGGGGCACCCTGTCTCCTGGCTGGGGCTGGGACATTGCACCCTGCTCCAGGGGGCTGCCTGCTGCCCGGGTGGGGACAATGTCCTCCTGCCTCAGCAGCAGGGAGCTCCTGGCCCCAGTCCCCTGACCAAGGGCAGGAGACTTGGAAAGAGCTTCAGGTGAGGGGCAAATCCCAGGCCCCTGCCCCAGTCCACTGGTGGGACAGCTAGCAGCTCTTTCAACCCATGCAGCTCTCTTTCTAAGCTCCATGACTCAATCACCTGATTGGGGCATGGGGCTGGGACCTGCCCCAACCAGGATAGTTCCCAGCCAGAACTCCGCAATTGCAGGAACGGGCTCCTCAGCATCTTCCCCACTCAGCTTCACAATTATGGAACTGGGCAGGGAACAGGATCCCTAGCCCCTGCCAGCAGGGAGCTCATGACTGCGGGGCTGGTGCTGTAAGATCCTTATCTCCCAACCCAAGCTCTATGGTCACAGGATCCAGACTTGGAGACCCTCATCTCCCAACACAAGCTCCATGACAGCAGGGCCAGTGCTGGGAGATGCTTATCTCCCAGCCTGAGCTCTGCAATCACAAGGCTCTGACTGGGGGGATAAGGATCTCCGAGTACCAGCCCCATGCCCACAGAGCTGGTGCTGGGAGATAAAGGTCTCCTGGCCCCCTGCTCCCAAATGGTGAAGCAGGGGCTGTAAGACAAGAATCTCACAGCCCCCATTCCCCAATCATGATCTCAGAGTGGGGGGGTTGGAGCTCTCTGCTTCCAGGGCAAGGGAAATAGTCTCCGCTCGGGCTCTAGTGATAAACCCTGCCCCAGCAGCAGGCAGCTCCCAGGAGCAGGGAGCAATCTTCCACCCCCTGGTGGCCAGCTGACTGGGAGCAGATTTGCTCCTGGTCAGCCATCTACATGAGTGCTACTGACTGTTACTAATTGAAAGTAAATTTGCTATTTGCAGGTAGCAAATTTACTTGCAATTAGCAAGGTTTACTGTGCAGTAAACATGTGTATAGATGTACAGGCTTATTGCTCTGTAAACTATGCTACTGCACAGTAAACTGTCTTGTATAGACGTGCCTACTGTTTACTGCCACAATACTGGATCTCATTACTGTCTCCTGTAACGATACAGTAGAGTAAAACAAATCTTCCTGATTATAAGTGCTTGTAAAGGTGAAAGACCTTTGAAGGACTTTCATAGTTATAAAACCTAATATATTAATCCCACAGTATTAACCATGATAGTTAATACAAATAAATTTAAGGCCATATAAAGATAGCAACAAATAAAACCTTTCAAACTATAGGACCTTTACTACCTGACATGACTGGGAGTTCTTCTGTGGCTTACGGACAAAGCTATATGATCTATCCAGATTATTCATAACTAAAAGTGCAATATGTTCAAGGCTGACAATATTCAGTCTCATTAAACCTACATATCAGATGGAGATGGAGTATCTTGTTTTATGCACAGCAGAAGGCAGTATTAATATTTGTGCTTTATGATATCTCACTTGATGGATCTTAAATCATATTTATCCAAATAACAACCCTCAACTTATCTTCCACTCCACATGCATTTATGCAAAAGAAGGGTTTATGTCATGAAGTTTGGATCAACGATTCAATGGTTTTAAACCCAGACTTAAGTGGCACCAGCAATATAATTTTGCACTATATCGAAAGTTTCAAAATTAAAATTAAGGGTATAATAAACATAACTATGGCAAGATGAAGAAATTTTGCTATGTTCTCCAGACTGAGCACAGCTCCAAAAGTCAGAAGCTCTTGATTTCAGATTTGGTTGTGCCAATGACTGCATAGTTCTGAATAAATCACATAAGACTTTTTCAAAATCCATTGAAGAAAATGGGGGGATTACAATAGGCTTTGGATCAGCCCTTTAAACTCCCTTGTCAGCCCTGATGAATGAACTTGGGCCTTTGTGTATCAGTCCCATTCAGTGACTTAATTAGGGTGGGAGGGTGCAGAAAAAAATGGCTGCAGCTGCAGCGGGGCAATCACACTAGTGAAAGTCAAAGTTTCCCCTGTGCCCCAGGTGCCCTGCCACATGATTTCCCTCTGATCCCCTCTTCTCTAAATGGAGACAAGAATGTTTGCCTCACAGGAATTGTGAAGGAGGAATCAAGGCTTGTTTGTAAAGCCTTCTGAAGAGAGAAAACATTATTTTTGTTTTAGATGTTAGTAAACAGCCTTATTACAGGTCATATCTAAAACAGGAAAGAGTAAAACAAATGGAAGAACCCTCAATAAGAAAAAGGGAAGATGGTTTAGAATACCTCACCTACTTACAGAACTGGAGCACCATCTGGACTGGAATGTATTCAGCCCTATTTGTAAATGCTACATAGATAACTGAACTCTTCATGTCAATATCATCTTTTCCATTAGGAAAAAATAAATGAATAATTAACTCGTGTAACTGTATATTTTAATGAAGGAATGCAAGCTATTAGTCTAGAGAAGAATCCAGTTTGTGACAGCAGTATGCTTCTCCTGCTAGTGAAATAACACAGAACGCAGCTACACGTGCAATTAATGTGACGCGATAAACTCCAGAGCAGTTTGTACCAGAGTACACTGCTCCCAGGTGCAGTGTCTACACATGTGCCCAGGCCAGCAGCATTCTGAGCCAGGGCAGAGCAACTGTGGGCTGCCAGCAGTCTTGGGGAATCATCCCCAGGCTCCAGGTGGCAGCAGTGGTGGAGGGGCTCCCTTGGGAACAAAAGTGGAAAAACTGTGGAGCCCTGTGACTGACCCCTGAATCTGTTGCCAGCCTGGGGTTGCTCCACCCCAGCTCAAAGTTCTGCTGTCCCAGTCACCATCCATATGTACATTGCAGTGCAATACATGTCAGGGACAGTACTATCTTATGGCAGAATTAATTTACTGCACCCTAATACCAGTGCTCATATAGACAGTGACACTTTACTGTGGAGCCAATTAGTCAACTCCCCAGTAAAGCCCACATATAGATGCACCCATAGAGATTTAAGGTATTTAAGCTCCAGGAGATTAAAGTATTTGTAGAGTTACATGAGAAACAAGTAAAAACTCATGAGTAAGAGATGAAACCAAAAAATATCAAATTGGTAACTGTATGTAATAATTTTGAGAGAAAAAAATAGTACTCAACACCAACATTAAAAACAATAAGGGAAAAAACATTGGAATCTGGAAATAACAATCCAGAAATAACAATAAAGATTCTGTATGATTCATTATTCACAGAAATATACAACTAAAACAGATGAGAAGGAAGCAACACAGTGAGAGAATTGTTTCACAAGGAAACAGTATCCTGATAGCATGTCAAAGTTAAGGCCTGAAAACAGTCACCATTGCATACTCCAGGGTATTTCTTATAAGATAAAAACATTTTCTTGAATTGCTGAATTCAATAACCTTATGCAGTTTAGACTCCTACTGTCATTTCTTTTGTCTTTCATCTCTAAAACTGATGGCTAACTTGAATTATAGCTGCAAAGTGAACAGAAGTGGTAAATCCAATAGGTTTTTCCTAAAAAGCCACTAGGATTACATTATACTGTAGAAGACCAAGAACAAGTGGTAGAAAGAAATGTTTATACAATAGCAGAATGTGTGGCAAAATAAACTTCTACTTAGCATATACAAAAAAGAAACAGAGAAAACACAAAAAACAACAAGAACACCAGGTTTAACTAAAGTAGTCAAAGCGGTAGTACAAAACTCTTGCATAGTGATCGCAAGCTTTACTCCTGCAGTTTTACTACAATGTAGAATATTACTTGTGTCATATAGAGGACATACGATATTTGTTTGTTATGCTTAGGGTGGTCATTGCTTTTGTCTTTTTGTGATGATTATACCTTTATTATTCCTCACCTATAGAACTACAGTAGTAGTATCTTGTAACACAATTTTGTCAGGTATTATGTCAAGTGGTTTCAAGTAACTTGGGTGCAATACCAAATTGAATAGATTTAAATGAATCTGATTCTCTGTTAGTTTACTTTGGTCCAAAATTCTAGTAACGGCGATGCTTGCTAGTCTTCTTTTGTGAGGTTAGTATTGTTGTGAGAATATGGAGAATACTTTTTTGCCATAGTTTGAAATATGGACTTATCCTTCCCAGGTGGTTGTTTAAAAGAAGGTTGCATACTAATGTTTTCAGTGTTGTGGTATGATTGAACTTCCAGCTGCCACTGGGTAATAGATTACCAACATCAACATTTTTTTTTCTATTTTTCCATGGCTTAGAGATCATAACTGCTTCTTCCAAATGCTTTGTTACCATATTGTGTGCCCTTATCACTTCACAATTAGATCACTGCAAAGAACTTCTCTTGGGACAACATTTTAAACTAGCAAAAAGAATCTGAAGTTGGGTCAAAGTACGGCAGGTGTCTTAACAGATAGTGGACCTTTCCATAGCTGTGCTCAGCAAAGGCATGACACCTTTAAACTTCTGCAGAAAGCTCTCAAGTTCCAGACTTATTCTCCAAGTTGGTCTCAAACTACAGGAAATGCTTCTAGATTAACATCTTTACTCAAAGAAAGGCTTGGTAAAGGCTTGCATTTACATGTAATGCAGGGTACTGTCAGGGTTTAATTTAATCTCTAATGATTAGTTTCTGGTTTGGGAGTGTGGAGAAGCTGTAGGCTTTATCTTTCATTGAGCGTGTCTACATGAGACCCACTACACAGTTGTTACTGCACAATCATTTAGTACCTGCATGACCAAGTACTAAATTACTAGGCAGTAACCAGCATTACTGTGCAGTTGCATCCCAGCATGGTTGCCTAGCAACTCTTACTGCACAACAGCTCTTCATTACTGTGTGTGCAGTAGCATCATGTCATGCCCAGTAATGCTACTGTGCAAGAGTAATGAGCTATTGCACAATAAGCATCTCATGTAGACATGGCCATTGTTTTAGTTTTAATCATGTCAGAGGTTCCTGGAGCCCAAGAAGAGAGTTATTTGCATGCCTATGTATCTAGCAAAGAAAAGAAAATGAGTGGGATCAGTACATGGTTAGATGATGTAAGCGATGCGTGGCTGCTGCAAAAAATGGTGTATGAGTCAATATATGGTTTTCATCCTTTTCTGAATGAATGCAGTAGAAGGACAGTTTAGTGGTTTTATAAATGAAAGGTGTTACCATTAAAAATCTTTGTTCAGTTTCTACCTAAATAGTTGTTTGCAGTAGTAATTTTACATTGCCACTGAGGTAGCCAGGCCTATAGAAAGAATGGAATAAATACCTCACTGTGGTTCTTCAAGATAGTGTGGATCCTGCCTTAGGAATGCCTGTACCCCATGACCACAAAATTGTATTTCTTCAAATAAGTGTCTGTTAGAACCACACAGGCATCCTGTACTGCCTTGTGTCTCTGTGAAAGGGTATAAAAAAGGCTGCAACCTTCCCTCAGTTCTCTCTTGATGAAGAGCTTGTGGTAGCCAAAGACCTCCGAAGAAGGGATTGATTATTGGATCAGCGCAGAGCCCTTTCTTATACATTACATAATGTAACTGTTTCTTCTTCTTCAGGTGTGTGTGACTGTCAAGCTGACAAACAGCATCCCCTCAGGGTAGCAGGAATGAGTTCAGGTGCATCATTCAAACAGTAAGTATAGTATTACTGCACTTGCCACGTGACCCACTCATTAAGACCAAGGAACAGCTCCTAATAAAGGTTGTTGGCTTGCTACATGTTAATGTTTTTACACATAGATTCATAGATGTTAGGGTCAGAAGGGACCCCAATAGATCATCGAGTCTGACCCCCTGCATAGGGAGGAAAGAGTGCTGGGCTCAGATGACCCCAGCCAGATGCCCATCCAACCTTCTCTTGAAGACCCCCAGGGTAGGGGAGAGCACCACCTCCCTTCGGAGCCCATTCCAGATTTTGGCCACTCTAACTGTGAAGAAGTTCCTCCTAATGTCCATTCTAAATCTGTTCTCTGCTAGCTTATGGACATTATTTCTTGTGACCCCCAAGGGCACCTTGGTGAGTACCGCCTCACCAATTCCCTTCTGCGCCCCCATGATGAATTTGTAGGCAGCCACAAGGTCTCCTCTCAACCTTCTCTTGCAGAGGCTGAAGAGGTCCAGATGCCCTCGTCTCTCCTCACAGGGCTTGGCCTGCAAGCCCTTAACCATATGAGTGGCCCTTCTCTGGACCCTCTCCAGGTTATCTACATCCCTCCTGAAGTGTGGCACCCAAAACTGCACATAGTAGTCCACCCACAGTCTGACCAGCACCCGATAGAGGGGAAGTATCACCTCCTTGGTTCTGTTTGTCATGCATCTGCTGATGCATGATAAAGTGCAGTTAGCTTTTCTGATGACTTCATCACACTGACAACTCACGTTCATCTTGGAGTCCACTAGGCAATATCTCCCATATTGGCACACTCCTGGCCAAGACTGACTGAGGCCAGGCAAAGGAAGATTCCTGCACTCCAGTGGATAAAGTCCTGACACTCAAGTTGGACAGCTAAATTAGCCAGCTTCTAAATAGCAAAATTTGTTATGTTCCTCTACTTTTAAATTCCCTGCAAAGAGATGTCTTCACCTTCAGGACATAAACAGAAAGGAAGAGAACCTGAATTGTTTACTCTTTCCAATATAATAATGTAAAATCTTAGAAATAGATCTCTGAGGACATATTCTGATCCACAATCATTAGGAGCTGCTCTTAGAAGTCAGAAAAAAGCCAAGTGTAATGCTTTAAGGTTAAAAATCATCATGGCATTGGTTTTAGGCACCTCACTGTTTTTCCACTAAATTGCCTGACTGGATGACATTAAAATTCAGAAAAATAGTGAGTTAGACACTTGCCAAGTCCCATCTCAGTGCCACAGGCAGTAAGAGGAAACCATAAAGTGTTTAATAACCACGTGCCCTTGCATGAAAGCACCACATGACAGAGTGCATATGCACAGCCCTGATGGATGCCCCTACAGGGGAAAAAAAAAAATCTCTGAGCTTTAACACACATGGCACACTTGTACTTATAGTGAAATCCTCACTGACACATACTCAAAGAAGAAACATTTGTCAAGCCTAAAACTATTATACCAGTATATCATTAAACCTAACTTCCACACACAACCTTTAATTAAAATCTTTCCTGAAAAAAACTGGCACTGTTACTAATCTTTTACATATGTTACACTTTTTATTTGCATTTTTTATGAACAATTCAACCAATGAATGGTTTTGCTTTATCAGGTATATAGCATCTTGTCAACAGGATTAGGAACCTTTTAAAATTTAGCTAACGGCACTTTTTTCTCCCAAAATTATGGCCATCATCTCAACAACAGGTTGTTACAAAATTACCTCTCCCAGGTTTGATCTGGGCATATGAAGGATGGGGAGAATTTCTTTTAGACTACAATGTGAGGATGATGGGAAAGGTACGTGGGTATCGTTTTAAGATAATTCATTTGAGACTACACTGATGAACAAAAACCTTTGGACAAGTTCCCAAAAGTAACCCAACTCATTTCTTCTGATGTGACACAAGGGTATTCCAAATGTGCCATGCCCACAAGTAGGGCTGTGTGAAATTTCACCTAGTGTTTCATTTCGAAGCTGTTTCAGTGTGTTCCGAGCTCGAAACAGCAAAATCAAAATGAACAAAAAGCTTCGAAACAGCTTCAAACAAAATGAGGGCACTCAAAACACTTCAAAAGTGGTGGTGGAAGGCAGAGGAGACCCAGGGCTGCGCTCCAATCAGCTCCACCAGCCCCATGTAGCTCAGCCAGGTGGTGGGAAGCGGGGAGAGCCAGGGCTGTGCTCCACCTTCCACCACTGGGCTGAGCTCCATGAGGCTGATGGAGCCAATCAGAGCACAGCCCGGCAGGAGGAGGCGTGCAGACCCGGGGCTGAGCTCCAATTGGCTCCACCAGCCCCATGGAGTGCAGCCTGGCAGCTGGAGGTGTGCAGACCCGGGGCTGCGCTCCACCTCCTGGCAGAGCTACACGGGGCTGGCAGAGCCAGTCAGAGTGCAGCCCAGTGGCAGGAGGCAGCAAAGTCGGGGCTGTGTTCCAGTTAGCTCCACCAGCCCCACAGAAGGCAGCCCAGTGGTGGGAAGTGTGCAGACCCAGGGGTGTGCTCCACATCTGGGCTGAGCTACATGGGGCTGACAGAGCCAATCAGAGTGCAGCCTGCCGGCGGGAGGCGGGCAGAGCTAGAGCTGCACTCCAATCGGCTCTGCCAGCCCCATGGAGTACAGCCGGGCGGTGGGAGGTGGGCAGGGCTGGGGCTGTGCTCTGCCTCCTGCCGCTGGGCTGAGCTCCATGGAGCCCGGCGTTGGGCATAAGCTGTGTCCAGTGCGGTCCTAGGTGGCAGTAGCAGATTCATGTCATCCAGCACAGAGCTGGGGGCCTGCACCCCTAGGAGGAGTCTGGCACAGCCCCGTAGCCCTCCCAGGGGTGCAAGCCCCCAGATCTGCGTGCCAGATGACAGGAGGGTGCTGCTGCCAGTGTTAAGAATTTTACTTTCAAGTTTAAGGTGCAGTTTCCAAGAAACCTTTATATTTATCTCCTTGAAACTTAGCAGGTTTCATGCTCTCAGAAGGGGCTACCATCCCTGCAATTTGCATCTGAATCAGGCAACAAATGACAAAGATTTAGACATTTTCATGATTTCCCATTATAGCCTATAGGTAAAACGTTGAAATGAGTCAAAATAGCAAAACAGTTTTGACGAAATGAAAGAGGACAGTGCTTCAAAATGAAACAAAACAAAATGAAACACTGTCCTGGTGAAACAGACATCAAAACAAAATGATGGCATTTCGCACAGCCCTACCCACAAGGTGTAAAGCGCTTCTGTGAGCATCACCAAGCCCACAAACAAATATCAGACAAGAGTCCTTGGCTCCTTGCAGGATCAAGTCCAAAACCTGGATTAGATAGATGAGATGGAAGTCTGGTGAAGTCTATAAAATAATTTTAAAAATTTAAGATATTTATAGTGCTACCATTGAATGTTAAGTAATATGCTATGGTGACATTAAATCATTAGTATATTTTGCTTGTTTTCTAATGTCTGAGTGTATTTTACTTCCAAATAATAATTTTCACTTATAAACAAAAAGAATCTTTTACATAACCATTGTAATAAAGATTTTTGATTGTGTCACTACCTGTTTCTAATGAGTGCACTGAAGGGGGATATGAAGCAGCTGGAATTTGGAAGCTGTTTTTCATTAAGTGCTCTTTTATTGAGAAAATCATATTTCAAAAGTGACAGACAAGTAGGGGACAGTTCAAAGCAGAGGGACAAAATGGTAAATAATGTGGCAAATAAAATCTCAGAGGAAAGGTTACAAGACTTAATCTGGAGAAAGTAAGACTAGAGAGGCATAACTGCTTGCAAATGTGCAAATTGGGGTAATAAAGCGGACAGGGATTAAATACTAACTAAGCAATGGGGACAGAATAAAAAGTGATGAAATTAAGCCATAACAAGAAATATTTAGGTTAAGCATTAGTGATGATTAGAAAAACTGTACAGTAGCTTCCAGCTCAAGGAATATTGTGAAATTACTATTACTTGAAATCAGTCAGAACTGAATTAATAACCCATATATCCTGGACGTCATAGAAACAATAGAATGAAAACTTTTATGATTCAAGCAAATAGATAATTACTGACAAATGGTAATATTGTTTAGGCCTACCTAAATCAGAAAATGGTTCCATGTCTGATTGTCATATCCCCAGCCCAAGGGTTAGATCCACTCTGCCTGATATATTTTCTACTCATTGTACCTCTGAAGAAAACACAGGCAAAAAAAGCCTAACTAATGCAATGGTACCCTTGAGTAGGCAAGAAAACCTGAAACAACAAATCAGAAGTATATATTCAATGCTCCACTAAACATCCTAGGTTGTGAACTTGGAGGACAGAGTTAAGCACTAACAATGCAAAAGGTGCTATACCTAAGGAGACAGTATCTAGTATTTCAAAAAACTTCAGTTTTTCTCCGAAGCCAGTTTCTTTGGAGTCTGATACCAGGAACTGTTTCAATTTTTCCTTTTTGCCCACCCACACTCAAGAATCAGAAAGTCTATGATCTAAAGTCAGGATTTCTTTTCCTACTTCTTTTTTTCAAAGTTAAGCTTCCATGCTATGATTCCCATTCTTTAAAGCAAATCAATTCTACCACAGCTTTGTTTAAACGAGATTCTGTGGGGCATTTGTTTCCAAAGAAAAGTCATTGTAATTAATGCTTTGTTTTTAAATCCGGCATAACCTAACAGATCAAGAAAGCATGCTTTCCTGTTTTAATCTCTTCCTTCCTTTGCCTATGCTTGGCACTAGATGGATTTCTAAATATATTATGTTTACTAAAATCTAGTCTGTTTCATAGGTTGTCTTCACTATATCAACTCATCTTTCAGTGCTGTCATGTTTCCATATAAATTACATTCACTGATAATCCACTCAAGAGTTCTTGTGATATTTGTCCCAACACCTAGAAGATACTTGTGCTATTTTTTAGTTTAATTTTCATGCATCTCACTGGAAATTGCTAAATGGAAAACATGAATTAAAATATAAACGTTAAAACAAGAAAAGGAATCTATGGAATTCCGTTTTATACATTCACTTACTGGGTAAGTATACGTATCCTGCTGTACAATCCAAATACCTATGCTCCTTCCTGAGAAAAGATGATCAACTGGATTTACTGGTGGTTTATTAGACTTCATCTTCAACGTTCTCTTTTCACAGTCTTACTATCTGAGTCTCAGCTGGAATACAGGCAGGATGTGTTCATGACACTTCTACGGTAAATAAACTAACTTTCATGATCATTCAGTATTTACGGATGAAGATGCTTGTTCCCAAATACCAGAATTCACACAAATCCACTTTGTGTGAACAAAAACTAGAAGCAGAAATTCTGATGGAAAAGAAATAAGGAAAACAATGCTGCCAGATCAAACTACACATTAGAGTCAGAAAAAAGTATCCACAGACATTTCTGCAACTTCCCAGCTATGGCCTGGGAATGCTGCATCATTCCCTATCAGACTGCTAGGAACAGGTATCAGCTGTGGCACTCTACCTCACCAGCCTTGCAAGACTAATGAATTTGGCCTGTTTAAATGTGAAACAGGGAGTTTTCCTCTCTCAAACAAAATGGACTTCAGAGCATCTGACAAAGCAGACTTGCTCATGACTCTCTGAATGAGTTACTTCAAAATACCACATTGCTCTAATTTCTGCTTAACTTCAGACTAACACAGCTAACTACCTCTCTAGGACAGTGGTTTTCAACTTGTGGTCCATGGACCCCTGGGGGTCTGCAAACTATGTGTACGGGGTCCATGAAAGATACTTATGATCAATCAAAAGGATGTGAATACCCACACTTACAATTCAAAGGGGTCCGCACCTCCATTTGAAACTTCCAAAGGGGTCCACACCTCCATTTGAAATTGTAGGGGTCTGCAAATGGAAAAAAAAGTTGAAAACCACTGCTCTAGGAGAAGATAGCGTGTGATCATGTAATAGAATACTGAATTGTGATACTTATGTACAAGGGGTTCAAACTAAAGGTGCACAGGTAACCTTAATTTTGGTATTTCGTATATTGCAAGTGCTTGATTTTGCATTTATAACATTTTCATGTGATTTGTTTACAATTGGCCTACATCATCAAGGTATCTTGTGGCTAACATTACATAGCTCTGATTTAGTGACTCTTAAGTATCTGTTTTATTACATAAAATAGTAAATCCTAGTCAGTGGCTAAGTTGTAAGTAGCAGACTTTCCCAACCTGCTCTAAAACAAACCCACACACCAAGTACTATAAAAAAGTGCTCCTTCCTGATTGCTGCTATCCCTTTCTGCCCTGTAGTTCTGCAGAGAGAATCAATCTTAATAAAAAGTATATAGATCAGGTTTCAACCCCTTTCTGCATGCAGATGTGGTGCACAAAACATATTTAAATATAGCACAACCTATTTTTTTGAAGTTCTGTAGCTTGCACTATTTAAAACCAACTGGCATGAAAATGACATCTGCATCTGGAATGGATTTTAGCATGGGATGCCAATGCAGTCAACCTCACTCTCTCACCTTCCTTCACTTGAAACCCTTGGGCAAAACAAGGCCAGGACAGCTGGAGAATGGTCAGCTGCAGTTCTTTGGGAAACATATACCTCCCAATTAATCAAGAACTAAATTGTAATCAGGGCTCATGGACAGAGCTGATATCTTTTATTAGATATAAACAACAAAACGGTTGTTGGTCTTATAAAAGATATCACCTCTGTCCATGAGCCCTGATTGCTTTTTCCTCTAAACCAATATGGCTACAACCTGGACCTAGCCAAACTGTGGTATCTCCTTCACTGCTGTTCTTCAAAGAGGCTGAGCAGGCCTGTCTGGGATATTTTAGGAATAATGTGGCTCACATCTGGGCAAAAGTTTGGACTGATCACTCCTGAGATCCCTCCACACCTTATAGTTTTATGATAACACCAGCTTCCTAGACAGCTTGGCTACTGGATCTACCCAGACAACTGCTGGGGGGCCAGGAGGTGGGGCAGAAAGAGACAGCCTTTTGGTTAGGAATCAACCACGTTCCTCAAGAATAGTTCCCTGGCATCCCCCAATGCTGCACAACTCACCCATGGCTCCTAGCAGCCCTAATTAATTTAGACCCTATTACTATATATATATATCTATATATATATATAGATATATATATATAAAAAAACAGAATTTCAAGCTCTTTAAAAAAATGGAAACGTGTGATCAAAACTGGGAGGCTGCCAAACGACTACCTGCCATCACAAACTGCAGGACCAACCATCCTTCCCATCTACCTGCATTCAGAGGCATGAGCTTTCATAGGCTATAGCCTACCTTGTCAGATGCTAGAAAGTCCTTTCCATCTAGGAGAGGAAAACTCAGTTTCAAAACTAACCCCTATATAGAAAATGCAATCAGTGACATGGTGGGGTGGATATATAAGAAATGGGGGAAGGAATATAAGAGCTTCCTGTGGGGGGAAAAAAACCAGAACTTAAATATAATACAATTTTATTCCTATTTAATTTTATTCCTAACCCCTCAGGATTGCTGTGCTGAGGCAAAGTAAATAAATAAATAAAAAGATGCCCCTAGCATTGTCTCACCTAGCACTGCCCATTCCCCTGCTCTCTCCCTCTCCTCATTTTCTGTATCCTAATTTCTCTCTTTATGCTGTTTCCTGCAAGGCCTTTCACAGCATGGTGAAGCAAGCTGGGATCCACAAAAGTGTGTGCTCTCTCCCCTATAGATATATACACCTCCATGCAATTTCATCTTTCAACTGACTTCAGTTTATCACAGAGCAGTCTGTAAATACCAATAAAACTCCTCTTCACCATTTACAATGGCAAAACTTACATAGCTGAAGCCAAAAATGCAGTTTTCCCCAAACTTTTCACTGGACCCAGCATGACGTATCCCCTCATTGCGAGCCAGCAAGGTTCTTGGGAAAGATGATCTCATCTTTTATTAAACCAACTAAATAGTTGGGAAAATTGCTCTTTGCAAGCTTTTGGGTATAAACATCCTTCTTCAAGCATGCAGAGTCACCTCACTGCCGTGTGTGCAGTCGTGTACTTCAAAAAAAGCTCCAGCTGTTAAAATGTTTTGCACTTGAAACACTAAATCTCCTCTGTCCTGTCACTCCTGACCCCTGTGGCCTGTCTGGCACCTAAATAATATTTCTAAGTGATGTACTGAGATTTGATTTCCCTTGACATAAAGAATGTAACAATTGAAATAAAAGAGGTTTGACTGACTTCAGACGAGTGCATGTGACACCCCTGTGTACACCTCAGCCTAGCACGTGACCCCGTGTGTACCTCACACTAGTGCATGTGACACCTCTGTATGTACAGACTAGTGCATGACACTTGTCTGTGCCTGACTAGTGCGTGACACCCATGTATACCTCAGATTAGCATGCGACACCCGTGTGTACCTTATTCTAGCACATATGACACCTGTGACTAGGACATGCAACACCTGTGTGTACCTCAGACTAGCGCATGTGACACCTGTGTGTGCCTCAGACTAGTGTGACACCCACGTGTACCTCCGACTAGCGCATGTGACACTCCTGTGTACCTCAGAGTAGCACGTGACACCTCTAGGGATACCTCAGACTAGTGTGTGACACCCGTGTCTACGCCAGAGTAGCGCATGTGACACCTCTGCGTGTACCTGACTAGAGTCTGTGACACCCCAGCGTGTACCTCAGACAAGCACACATAACCCCCCCAAGCATCCCAGTTCGGAGCTACTATCAAATACCCACCACCAGGCCACACACCCGCCGCCATAGCAACCCGTCTCCCCGGGTCACCGCCCCCCTTTCAGGCCCCGCCCGCTTCTGATTGGCCGCTCGGAGCGCTCTCCCATTGGCTGGCATTACGGTCACTCACCAGCGGGACGGGCGGCGGCGGAGGGCGGGGCTTCACCCAGCACTCGCCAGGTTAGGTTGCGCCTCAC
>NW_017728924.1:6093167-6126663 GCF_001723895.1 Crocodylus porosus | reverse complement strand
ACATGGAGGAACTGGTGGTGGAGGTGCGGGGCTCCAACGGGGCCTTCTACAAGGTACCGCTCCGCCTATTGTCGGCCGGGCCCGAGCGAGGCCTGCGGGGCCCGTGGGGTGGGCCGCGGCCTAGGCCTAGTCCCGTGTGAGGCCTGCTGGGCACGTGCGCCCTGTGGGGGCGGCGGAGATGGAAGACGAGAAAAGGGGAGGGAAGGAGAGGGGGGGGGTTTGTTGTTGTTGGAAAAATCTCCCGCCCTCCCCCTTCCCCCAAAAAGAAAGTTCCCTTGGGTGGATGCTAAGGGAGATTTGCCTCCCTGAAACCTCTGAGAAGCCCCCAGAATGTCCATCCTTCCCTGGGGAAAGGAGAGGGTGGGTTGGGGGAGTGAGGGGGGAAATCTCCGGGTTTTAGGGCTGTGAGTTAATGAGTGCACAAGGTTTTCTTTATTTTGTTTTGGGTTTTTTTGTTTGTTTGTTTTTTCTTTTTCGGGTTAATGAGCAGATGGGTTCTTTTAATTTATTTTTTTTAGGGGCACAGAAAGTGAAGTTTGCAAGGGGTTCGCGCCCCGATGAGCTCATGAACAATTCTATTGACCGCTGGTCAGGTTCAGGCTTCAAAAGCAGATGGGGTTCGGGATCGGGTCTCTTTAAATAGTGGGGGGAGGCAATTTTTCTCAGTGAGCTTTTGGGGTCAAAAGCTGGGGGGTTTCCTAAAAAAGTGCGAAGCATGTTCTTGGTGTGAACAGCTAGCTCCGGGATAGAAAGTTTGGGACTTGCGGACTTCTTATGGGTTTGTCCAGTTCATCTCTTCTGAGAATTGGCAAATTAAAAAAGGGCGCGATTTCTATTTTTCCATTTTGCTGGTTGAAACCTATGACTCTTCCCGTTAATTTCACTGGGTGGTTTAAATCATGAGCTGAGTTTATGCTGGTAAGTATGAAAGCTTAGTTAGCCCATCCAGGTTTATTTACCCTTTGGCTAGAATATGATTTTCTTTTTATGTTTTGGAGTACATTAAAGTTTGGTTTGGTGAACTAAAAATGTAAAGGTTAAATAAGAGGTGGGTGTTGGAAATGGCAAATAGGTCTCCGCCGTCCTCCAAAGGTGGCTCAGCAGAAGCATCACATATGCTATAACAAAATCAATCAGTTCTCTAGATTAAAAAAAAAATTTGCAAAGTTTTAAGCGTCTATAACCAAAATGCATAGTCGATCCATTCAGGTGAATAGTTTTCTTCTCATTGTAATTCCTGAGCACTGCACAAGTATGAATGTGTATGTGCCTAGTTCGGTGTGACATGAGCCAGTATTATTCTCATCTTGCTGATTGGGAAGCTGAGGCACAGAATGAACTGTACTGGCTGGCATCACACAAAGTTTGCAGCAGGAAGAAATTCTGGACCTGAACTTCAGTTACATGACTGTTTGAATGGTAAACTAAAACATTTCTTTAGGCAATATCTTAGATGGATGCTTTTAGAATCATAAGAGTGTAAAAATACTCTTTATCCAATTTTATTTAATGGTGTGTTTATCTCTAGCCTGTGTTTTAAGGGCTTCACTTTCTTCCCTTGCATCAAGGTGTAACAGTGGTATATATTTTTAGAATTTCAGCAAGGATCTTGAAAGTCTATTAAGGCAGTTTTGCAGTATGAACTTTAAATGCATGCCCCCGCTGCTTCTGGACTGCTACACTCCAAAGGGGATGTAATATCTCAGGGATGTAGTATCTCAGGCATGTCTATTGGCACATGTCCAAAGCCACACTGAGTGCCACATTACATCTGTTTCAGGACATACACACACAGAGCCTGCGTCCTGTGTTTTGCTGCAGGATGTCTTGTTGGTGTAGTTTAGAGATATGCCCTTACAGTTGGTACTATAAAATGGCATTCATCCACTTGTAAGAACTAGCAAAATTCTATGAATGTGTGCTGCTACTGTATTTTGGTGTACTGTATGGGCAGCACAAGATGAAGCTTCAGAGTGGTTGGGGCTAGCTCCACAAAAGGGGATTCAGCTTGACCTGGCCACCTAACTTTTGCATTGGGCATCTCGGTCCAAAATTTAGATCTTTCAAATTCTGCTACAAAACTCTTCCATAAACCTTAAGGAGTATAAAAAATCTAGGCAACTAAAGTTCTGGTTTTGCCTGTACCCAGCAGCGCCTCAGTCTTGACAGTACTTGACAGTTCTGAGCTTGACTTGTGTCTAAGCACCATTGGGATTAGTGGACAGAGGTGCTTCTTGGCCTCCCATGGTTAGTTAGGTTCTTGACCCCTCCCAAAAAGGTGGGATTTAAGACCTCCTGTCCTCAGCACTTCCTGTCAGCCAGTTTCGGGGACTTCCCTGCTAAGCGTTCTAATGTATCTCCCTTCCGAGGTACCTAACTTTCCTCAGGGGTTCCTGTTGAGACCCCAGATGCCAAATATTACAAGGCACGTAAGTGCCTAACAGGGTCTGCAAATGCTCGTTTACCATGCTTAAGTCCCTTCTGGATCTAGCACTTCCTGGCATGAGTTGGGGGTGATCACATTACTCATGAGTGGCAAAGCCACAAAGAGATATTCAGGTCATCGCAAATAACTGGGAGGACTACTGTCACATCAGTCATACCTACTTTTGTGTATTGTCTGTTATAAAAACAGATGTTTTAGAAACAGTCTAGGGAACTTTCCAAAACTCCTGGTAGCTTTTCTTTTTCTACCAGAATCTAAAATTGTATTGATACCATGACTGATTGCATAAGTGGAGGGAAAAGAAAAATAACTTAAATCTAGAAAGAATTTTGTTTCTACAGTGACTTTTGACATGTAGCTGTGATCTGTTTGGCCCGTAGTTGCTACTGTAATATAAATATCAGGTATCTAAAACAGCTTTTATAATCTTAATATCACAAATTTAAGACTGTATCACAACATATCTGATACAGGGGTCCTGGTTTTCTCTGTTTAAAACTCACAGATTCTCTGATAATCTCAAATTCTCTGGTTAAATTCCTCAATTAAAATGAGACATGACCATACATATCTGTTGATCTATAGATAGATGTAGATCAATTGAACACAATGTTTTATTAATATATTTACAATCTTAAAGCAGTTTGGCAGCCTACCAGTGCCTCAGTCACTATAATAAAATCCAGTCTAAGTACCTGTAAATTTTGATGTTTGATTTGGGGGTTTTTATTATGGAAAATCAGAGTTCCCCTTGCCCGCTTAGCTCACCAGGATGGAGGTCCAGGGTTCCCACTCACAGCCCTGCTGCTGCCCCTCACTCCCTACCCACAGCTCCCCCCACCCCCTCCAGCTGTGCCAGAGGAGTTCCCCAGCTGCCCTCTGGAGGAGCACCTGAGCCCTGGCTGTTGCCTGCAGGAGGTGGTGGCTGCTGCAGTGGACCAGAGTGCAGAGCCCAACTCCCCTTCCTTCATGGGTTCCAGTCTGCCCATGCTGCTCATGTGGAGGTGGATATGGGCTGCCTGTTTCAAGCTCAGGGCTCCCCGCTTTGCTCCTATCCCCTGGGTCTTCCGGTGCTCCTTGGGCAGGACCTAGCATGGCAGGGAAGCTCAGTGCCACTGTTGGAAGCTCCATGCTGCCATGGTGAGGTGCTGTCTGCCTGCCCAACAGGAGTGAGGGGTACAACTCCATGTTGTTGCCTCTGCTGCCTCCGGGCAGGTAGGGGGTGCTTCGCCAGGGTGGTGCAGGACTTGAAGTGGCAAGGAGCTTCCCTGCCCAACCCTACTCTGCTTTGCCATAATGGGTCCCGCCTGCTGGGCTGTGGAGGCCTTGGGGGAAGGGCAGCAAGGAGGGGGGTTTGAGCCTGCAGTGGGCAGCCCACCCCTACCTTGCACCAGATCTGGGGAGTATGTGGTCCTCCTGGGAGTGTGCACACTGGCAGGGAGGCACACAGTCCACCCACGGCCCTGTCCCACGCCCTGCCAGGACCCTGCAGCTGCACATTCTGGCCCTGGGCCACAAGCCCTATGCACCACCCCAGCTAGCCAGCAGTTCCAGCTCTGCCCAACTCCCTCCTCCTTTCCCGCCCTCCCTCTTGAAGCCTCAATCCCTGCTCCCCACCAGACTTACCTGCTGGAGCCTGCTCTCCAGCCTACCAGGTAGCGATGTGCATGTGTAAGCGCACATGTGCACCTGGCATCCTCTGCCTGACTGCCCTTCTCCGCTCCCCCCAGCCCCTTACAAGTTGGAACTCTGCCACCCTGTGGAGAGCTCACTGCAAAAGTGCAAAATCTGCATGTTTCTCCATTAAAATGAAAAATCCACATTTTTCTCGGTTAAAAAGGAAAATCTGAGTTGCATCCCTGCTGATTTAAATAATTTGTTTCTAGCAATGGCAGTGAGTTAAAGTGATCTGGCCTGATGTTTCAGAATTGCTGAGCATGCTCAGTCCATCATTATGTTTAGGATGCTTGATCTTAATTCTTCTTGTTCCTGAGAACCAGAACTTGCTTCTCCTGGGCTTCATATTGTCATCCAAAACAGTGCAACTTTGGATTAAAAAATTACGAACTTCAAAAGTGTTTGAATTCATCCATTTTTTGGAGCCCAGCCTGAATCTATTTGGAACTTTAAGTTAATGAACATAATGGAGGTAAAACTGCCAAAAGTGAGAGGGAAGCATCATAATATACCATACAAGTATCGTTAATATATGTGCTGTACAGTTTGTTTTCTACTTTTCAGAGGAATACTTTGGTAAAATTAAAATTTAGGATTCTCATTCGTTTGGATGTCATGAATCAGAATTTATATCGAATACTAGGAAATACTGTGGGTAGTAACCGCATGATTTACAACCTGCTATACCAACAAATTGATGCGACTTGTCTAAAATAACTGTCAGTCTTTTATGAAGGAAAATGCGTAACCAGCTCAGGATAATGGCAATAGTTTCATGAGGGGAATTGATGGTCAGAAGCAGAGGGAAAAGTATAACAATGCGCCCATTAATAGAATAAGAAATTATTTCTCTCTAGTTTAGTAGTACATTTTAGAATAGTACTCCAGGATTTTCCTTTTTAAACATGCATGTGAGCAGTTACCATGGAGCATCTTATGCATGGTAAATCCCTGCCCCTTCTTGCATCTCAGTAACTTGTTTATGTGCTCATACCAATACAGCTACTAATGAACTCTCTGAAAGCAATGCTACACAGGTACATCAAATTTACTGTTCCCCTTTTAGATATGAGGAGATTCACATAGGCTAAGTGACTTGCCACAGACCATTTACAAAGTTATTGGCACAAATGAGATCTGGAAATAAGGAGGTCTTGCTTCATCTCATCATCAGTTTCCAGGACCATTGGTGCCTGTCTAAAAATACATTTTTCCATTTTGACTACAAATGAAATAAAAACCAAATTATCAATTAAGTCTTTTTTACTAGATAGTCTTAAAGCACACTGTAAAACTATAGCTAGTCTTGTTTTCTCACAATGTTGCTCTCTAGATGTAAAACTGATGTTAATACAACCATGTTCATTAGACAGTGCAGTAAAAGTTACTGTGTAACAAATCTTGCTCATGCGATAGGGACATAAAAAGTAGATTTCTCTTTTTCCTGAAGTAGGATTATCTTTGAGACTTGTGCTACAAGAACAAAGTAGTTGCCTAACAATACTTGGAGTATACGGTGCACTTTGGGTATAAGTTAGAAAATGCTGTATATAGTTATTTAAGGGGAGCAGTCAGTGGGGTTAAGAGACTGAATGCCTTTCATGTCCAATATGCTAGTAGTTTCACTAATCAGTACCTCCAGTACCAACAGCATATTCTTTGCTGTTGATCACCTGCTTGCCTGGCTCTGTAAGTCATTTTTTGACCCTACATCCACTTCTAGTTTGTGATCAAATCTTTCTTTCTTCCTGTATACATTTGTTGAAATATGCTGCTGCTATCCATCCCAAAAGCTAAATTGTTTGTCCGTTATCCCTTTGGTATTATGGATGCTTCATTTGTCTCCATCCAAACTGCTACTGTTGAAATAATCCATCCTTCTTGCTTGTTCTGTTCACATCACACCCTTCAGAATCTGTCCCTCCTGCATTCTATACCAGTTTCTTTGTGTTTGCTTTCAGGATCCTGTGTAGTTCATTCCCATCAAATCATCAACTTTGTCATCTTTTATGTTCATCTCCATCCCGTCCATCCTCCTAATGGTACCACCTTGGACGTCTCCTTGATTTCAGTGTATATGTGATAAAAGTATACCGCACTGACTTTTTCACATGCTGCACAACTTTTGGTATTGTAAAATGTAGTGGAGGCTGCTTTCCATTACATGATAAATATTTTTGTGCTCTCTGGCAATATAGCAGCAAGGGCATAAAACTATTTTTGTGTTCAAAACCTCTGGAAATTTAAATTTTTTCGGTATAGCAGCTTCTTTCAATCTAAACGTTTACTTTGATGTTTGTTGCTCTCATTCTTTTTATCAAACATCATTATTTTAGCCCTCTATCCAGATAAATTACCATAGTAGGAACTGCTTCCAGATTTCCTTGTCAACTCATCCATCCCCCAGTATTTTTTTCACGCATTTATCTTGCCTAGTCCTCCATCCCTTACTTATGACCTTGAGACCTGGTGTTCCTCTTCACATTTATATTTCCTTCTTTTCATCTTTTTTGCAGTTTTTTGATCTTTAGGAAGACTGGGAAATCCCTACATTGTTCTTAGAAAGATAGTCTACTCTTCTTTCTCTACTCTTCTACTCTGTACTTACTCGAATCCAAAATGAGGGTTGTTTTCTTCCCCTTGGTCGACAGAGGGAAATTGGGTCTCATTTTCAGTTTGAGTACCAGCACTCCAGCTTGGCCCTGAGGTCAGAGCTGGGGCTGCTCTGTGGCTTGGAGACATGGGTTCAGCAGCACTGCAGTGAGAGTGGGTCAGGGGCTGGAACTAGAGATTGGGATGGGACAGAAGTGTGAGTTGGGGATTGGGAGGGAGATGGGGCAGCAGCGTGCGTTAAGGATCAGGCAGCAGCGTGGGACAGCAGTGCATGCTGCTGATGAATTCCCTGACCTACGCTGCTGCCAATTGGAAGGATAGGTCAGGGGATGGCTCAGCAGCACAGATTGGAAGAAACTGTAGCAGCGTGTTGGGGGATGGCGCAGCAGCACAAAGCAGGAATCAAGGGTTGGGGTTAGGTGGGGGGGGCAGGTGGCAGGGGGGATGCAGGTCAGGCCCTGTGGCTGGGGACAGATTTTAAGATGCGCCTCCAATAAAAGATGCTGTATCTGGAAAGTTATAACCAATTTATAGTTTTCCCTGTGTAAAATCTAATTATTCCAGTGTTGTCTTAAATTCAAAGTCATCTTGGAATCGGGTAAATAGGGTGGTATTTTGTTAGACCATGACTTTGCCCTCACTGACCTCTGGACCTGGGCTTATGTGCCAGTGGATCTGGCTTTGCATTTTAAATGCCTTGTCACTTCTGAACAAAACGGATATGTACTTGGCATATTAGCCTGATCATGTTCATTTCAACGAATTCTGGCATTATTGGCAGAAATCTTGTACATATATCACCTATCTTCACTCAAGTTCACCATTTTATCCTGCATCTTTCTCTTGGTAAGTACCATAATAGAGGAAAATATAGCAGTGAATGCTATTGTAAAAATGAATTATTGATTCCTATGACTGATGCTAACTCCGTAGTGTTTAACTTGCCTGGCTTCCCTTGGTTGGAACTGGACCCACCTTTAGCAACTTAGTGAGCAGTGTAAGGAAGCCTGGGGCCTAACATAGCCATTACTTGCCATACTGCTGCCAAAATGTGTCCCCATGGGAGTCCATACCTGAATTCAGTTGTGGTCTCCACTTCCAAGTACCTGGCCCCTGGAAAAGCCCTGTGGGCTGTATTGCACACCTCCATAGACCATATCTTTTTCCTTTTCCTGCTCTTGCTTAATATGGATTGAATTGACTATGTTACATTAGTTTCAAGATTGCCTGCTGTTGTGCAGGTACAATCAACATTTAATTTTATACCAGCTTCAGAACTAAATGTTTTCCTTTTCGACTGTCTGTCAAAGAAAAGGAAAATGGCAAAAGATATGAGGCATGTATTGTGTAAACCTCTGCACCTTTTGCTTCATTGGACATCGTAGCAAGAATAGTCAAATTTGTTGCCACTCCTCATTAGTGTTCCTTAATTAAATTATTTTTCTTTTGAGGCTTCAGTTACTTTGAAGACCTGCTGTATAGGAAAATTTGGATTTTTAACTGGGCATAGCCATACAACCATCAGAAGAATGGATGTAAAATTTGTGGGTTATATTCAGCATACCTGGAGAAATTTGAGCAACATTTTTTCCTCCGAGACCATAACTGTGGCAAAGGATTTCTGTGTGACCTGCCAGAACTTTGGTTTAAAGGATGGCACAAAGCAGAGATCATATTCCACCAGAGCTTATTCTTCTATTTTAGCTGTTTGTGTGATTCCTTTTCCCAAGAAATGCATGTGATAAAGAATCCTGAGTTAGTCTTCAGTTTAGGTACCCTGTTTCTGTGTTTCCCTTTCTGATAACACTTGGTCCGTTTCATCAGATATTGATGTCATATATCTTGACTTCAAAAAAGCCTTTGATTTGGTATCCCATGATCACCTCTTGGCGAAACTGGCCAGTTGTGGCCTTGGCTCCACCGGGATCCGCTGGCTGGGAAACTGGCTTCGTGGTCGGACCCAGAGGGTTGTAATTGTTGGCAGTCACTCATCATGGTGCCCTGTGACCAGTGGGGTCCCTCAAGGCTCTGTCCTTGGACCCATATTGTTCAACATCTTCATTAATGATGTGGACTTTGGAGTCAGGAGCGGGCTGGCCAAGTTTGCCGATGACACCAGACTTCCACGCCAGAAGACAGGCAGGTGATCCAGGCTGACCTGGATAGGCTCAGCAAATGGGTGGACGAGAACCTGATGGTGTTTAACACTGAAAAATGCAAGGTTCTCCTCCTTGGGAGGAAAAACCTGCAGCATCCTTATAGGCTCGGCAGTGCTACGCTGGCTAGCACCACGGAAGAAAGAGACTTGGGGGTCATCATTGACCACAAGATGAACATAAGCCTGCAATGCAATGCTGAGGCTAGTAAAGCAACCAAAACACTGGCTTGCATCCATAGATGCTTCTCCAGCAAATCCTGAGACATCATTCACCCCTTGTACTAGGCCTAGACTAGGTGAGGCTGCAGCTGGAGTCCTGCGTCCAGTTTTGGGCTCCACAATTCAAAAAGGATGTGGAGAAGCTTGAGAAAGTCCAGAGGAGAGCCACGCTCATGATCAGAGGTCAGGAAAACAGACCATAAGACGACAGGCTGAGAGTCACAGGGCTCTTTAGCCTGGAAAAGCGCAGGCTCAGGGGTGATCTGATGGCCACCTATAAGTTTCTCAGGGGTGACCACCAGTTTCTGGGGGAACGTTTGGTCACCAGAGCGCCCCAAGGGATGCCGAGGTCGAACGGTCATAAACTACTGTGATACCATTTCAGGCTGGACAGAAGGAAGAATTTCTTTACTGTCCGAGCCCCCAAGGTCTGGAACAGCCTGCCATCGGAGGTCGTTCAAGCACTTACACTGAACACCTTCAGGAGCAAATTGGATGCATATCTTGCTGGGATCCTATGACCCCAGCTGACTTCCTGCCCTTTGGGTAGGGGGCTGGACTCAATGATCTTCCGAGGTCCCTTCCAGCCCTGATGTCTATGAAATCTATGAAAAAATCTGATAGATGGTGGAATTAACACGCATGCTTATTGTATCTCTGTAGTGAATAGGATTCCAGGCCAAGGACTAGAACATCAGTGCTAGGTGCTGTACAGTGGAGAACAAAAATGTAACCTTGCCCAAAGAGCTAGCAGTTCTTTAAAATGTTAGTAGGTTTGGGGGTAAAAATTGGTTCTACTCTATATCACCACTCAGATCTATCCCAGTTCTACCCCAGGCCTTTCTACGCAATTTTGAAGAACCATATTCACATCTTAGACCACCTTCAAGGCTACAGCAATAAGTGGCACTGCAGGTAGGAGGAAAGTTTGAAAAGACAAGCGATGGTAGTAGAAGGAATCTAAATGTAATTTGGAAGAAGTGGAGACTTCTGGGTTTTTGATGTTGATGTGGAAACTTCATTTTGAGGTGGGAAGGAAAAGGCTGAGGATGCAACCAAATACAAGGGTATGAGGCAGGTGTAAAAGGCCTTGCTTGGACTGCTCATAGTCAAAACTGTAGAAGATAATTCTGTATAATGCAGTTGACAGTCTACGTTCTCTTAGAATTCTATACCGTTCTTTTTAAGTAATGAATAGAAAAGAGTACAAGCATGATTGAAGCTTTGTTTATGCCTATCACCGTGTTGGCACCCATGAATCGGAAGATAAAAGGATGTCATCGACTTTGTGGCTTTTGCCTATTTTAAAGCGAAACATTGTTAAGTAGAGGACAGTTGATTTGAGACCAGATTTAGTTTTTTCATTTTCAGCAGCAATATTATGGAAAAAGAAGCGCCTGCCCCCCCCCCCTTTAAACCAAATATCTGCAGTGTCTATAATTCTGTTAATTCTTCTCCTACAGGCATTTGTTAAGGACGTGCATGAAGACTCCATAACAGTTGCATTTGAAAACAAGTAAGTGTAGTGCTGATACTGGCTTTGTACAGACTTTAGGTCTCTAACACTATGAGTGACTTATTAGCACAGGAATAACAGTATCTTTTAAAGCCTATTTTGTAGTACCTAAAAATGAACACTTAAAATATAGTCTGTTATGCCATGGCTTTTTAGAATAAGAGCTGTTTTAAAGAAAAGCTATGGTAAACAAACCTTTTTGTAAAGGTAAAAATAGACATTACCTAGATATTACAAACATGATTCACAAGATAACCCCATAGATTTCAAATAGGAATCTATAGTTTTAAATACATTGACCCGTTGTGGTCTTTCAGAGTTCTTTGTAACAGAAGAATTGCTCTGTTATTTTCCTGTAATCAAAGAATGAATGAAAACTAGGAGCTGGCCTTTTCTGAGGGGCGTCTTGAGTCTAAAAAGGTTGAGAACCACTGCCTTAGTGATATTTTAATTGTTAATTTTACACATGTAACTGCATCCTAAAGAGGTCCTTCTGCTGCATTTTCATTGTAGGTTGTATTAACTTAAAGTTCTTGAAGTGTTTTTTTTTTTTTATAAGCTTTTGGTAAAAAGCTTTGATGGGAGCAAACTGATGGAAGACATTTATGGTCATACCTTCAAAAAGAAAGTGAAAGTGCTTGAATCATTCTGGGTGTCTTTGTTTTGTAGCTGGCAGCCAGAGAGACAAATTCCATTCCATGATGTGAGGTTTCCTCCACCAACAGGTTATAATAAAGATATAAATGAAAGTGATGAAGTAGAGGTATGTATTCTGTTTTAAACAGTCCACTTTTTAGTAGGGGTAGAGGTGGATGTGGGGGGAGAAGCATGTCACCTAAGCAGCTGGAAAAAAATGGCAGTGTGGCATTCTTGTTCTTGATGTGCCTTCTTACTGATTCCAAGCACTGCACATAAAGTTGACTATGGTTTAAAGAGCTTATTTAGACAGTTGTAAGCCACATCTGGGATGTTTTAGGGATTAGTGTGTTACAGTTGTTTCCCTGCTCTCATGGAACCCTGTTTGTGTTATCAGCTGGCTTGTAAAACAGTGCTTAATTCCTTTCCAAGTCTACATTAATCAAGGAAACTGCTATTGTGATGCTGGCAGAATGTTCATATTATTTTAGCAAGAACTGGTGTAGTTGACGTATAGGCCTTGTAGTTTATGTAGGCACTATAGGTTAATAAAACTGGAAGATAAATGAGCGGCTCTATATAATAAGTATATTTGAATGTAGCTGTAAGATAACATTTACTAATTAGAAATATCCCATTATCTATGATGTTATACCTGCCAGTTCCATTGGTCTACATGCTCATGGTGGATTTTCAGACCTTTCCATAGGTCTGGGGGTGGGGGAACTGCCTGTAAGTTGTCTATCTTCCTCGTGTCCCCAGTTAATTGATGTGAACTGAAGAGATATGGCCATGTAGATTATGGAAACAAAATAACCATGTAGCTGTGGGGCCAAGTGACAAAATTTATTGATGCAGTGGGGTTAAGCGTTAATTCACGTGTGGCTGCAGGAGCACAGGATGATTTAATTGGGAGGTCTGGGGTGGGAAGTTGGTTCCTTTTTTACCATTATGTAATATTTGTGCAAAATTCTCGGATTCTATACAACATAAAACTATTGTTCCTTACAAGATATTGGCAGGGATGGAATGGGCCGGTAGTATATTGTTAAAGGCGAGGGAAGCTTTCAGAGGCACTCAGAACAATGGTCAGCAGCAGCTAGGCACCTAATTCTTTGTGTCTTTGAAGCCAGAGTTAATAATTGGCTGATTCAGATATAGTTCCATTACTTTGTTTTTCTTTTTGCCAAATATTAATTAAAAATATAATAATCATGTTTTGATTCAAAGCATTAAAATTGAAAAATAAGATACTCCTTTCTTAAGTTTGCCCATGCTTAATTTTTGCTGATATATCAAGTATAGCTTATTGCCACTTAGTAAATAGGCTGTACTGACAAATCGCACTTTTTTGCTAGTATGTGTGCCTGCATCAAATCTTTGGCTGTATAACTTTGTTGACTGGAAGTAAGATGTCCTCTTCTTTTAAACAGAGTTGGGCCAGCAAAATATTTTAGTGTAGATGTGACTGTACCTGTTTTCATTGTGTTAAAGGGTCTTTGTGTCAGTCTGACTCCATACCACTATGCACTGATGGTACCCCTTCGGTACTTGCACAAATTCAGGAAAGTTACAAATGAAACCTTTTAGCATGCCAGGAATGCTAAATGATTGCATCTTCCAGAGTATGTCTGAAATTTCATATTTCATGTGGTATTTGAATATGTACTTTGGGCCAAATCCCACTCCATTTACTAGACATTTTAAGGACATTTTTACATGTGCTCTGAAGGTGGGGGCTCAAAAAAGCTTTAGTTAAAGTAACCCTGCCGCCATTTTGAAACGTGGAAGCACTGGTACAGGAGACATGGAGGCTGGCTGGAGTGCCCTAATTAGCACACTCCAGCAGACTCAATTAATCAACAGATTAATTGAGTCTGTTCCTTTGCACTGAAATTACAGAGCATTGGAGCAGCCTCCCCACATGTGTAGAGGCACCCTTAGTGTCTAAGTATTATCCCATTCCACTGTGCTTGAGTGCTTGAAAACATATTACTTTTATAATCTACCTTCATCTCCACCTCCAGACTAAGTCCCAAAAATGAGAATGAGGTATTTCTGCCCCCCGCCCCCCATCAACCTTTTCCATTAATGGTTTCACAGGACTCATGTAGACTGACAAGTCTCACTTAAACATATTATGGGTGGAATGGGATATGGCCTCTTGCTTCATGTTTTATTGAACCTATATAATTCAGATTTTCCAGTTAAGTCATAGTATCAATCTGTTTTGGTTTTTATGATGTGTTTTTTATGTTAATCCTACACAGGTTTCCTCATTAATTTAATCCAGTTCTTATTTTAAATGTTGCACAACACACCTTTTTTGTTTAGGTTTATTCCAGAGCCAACGAAAAAGAACCATGTTGCTGGTGGCTAGCTAAAGTGAGAATGATAAAGGGTGAGGTAGGAATATACTACATATTTCATTTTTCTTTCATAAATATGTTCCCTCTTGCAACCATTTCAGCTTTGGATTTGAAGGTGTTTTTCTTTCTTTTTTCAAGTAATTTTTAAGACTATTTCAGTGTTAGAAAGCTTGATTAGGTCTTTCTTAATTACCGTAGACTCTTACCTGGCAATACAACAAGTGCAGGATTTTTGCACAATTTAAAAAATGCTTTACACACAACACAATCATAGCATAATTCTTTTTCTTGTCATTAAACATATGGCTTGGATGATTTTATTGTTTTTATATCAGTTTTATGTAATAGAATATGCAGCCTGTGATGCTACATACAATGAAATTGTCACAATTGAGCGTTTAAGATCTGTGAATCCCAACAAACCTGCAACAAAAGATACTTTTCACAAGATCAAACTGGAAGTGCCAGAAGATTTAAGGCAAATGTAAGTACAGCCTTTCCTGGTTTTTTATTTTGCAGTATTGCTTTTAATATTTCTTTTTGGAACTAGGGAAAGAAAGTGTAAATACATTTGTTGTTTTGAAATGTGTATTTTAATGTTCACCAAGTGAAAGTGCAGACTGTATAGATGTCATTAACAATACAATTTAGATGCAGAAAAGGCAAACTCTTTGAAACGGTAGTATAAGCCTGAAGAATTAAACTTTTTTTTCTGGGGTTTTCACAGTCCTAGACAATGTAAAACTGGGTTTTCTATTTACTCTTTGTGACCATGCTATTTACGGAACCAAGTAGATAAAACAGATGAACCTCATGAGACCTTAATATAATTCTTATCAACAAAAAACATGAAGATACTTACTTTTTTCAAGTTTCATTAATATGCAGAGTATATGACACATGACTGTGAAATTGTAATTTGTGGATTATTTTTTTTATAATAGATGAAGAATAGGCATATTTGTGCAGTGATCTCGGACATGAGAGAAACTACTTGTGGCTTTCTTATAGAAAACGGATATGTCATTTACCTGAATGTTTTGGAAATGCGTGTCCAAAAGTGTTGGTTGATACTTGTTTTGTTTGTTTGTTTTCGGGGAGGGGGTGTTTTGTTTTTTTACTGTACGGTTTTAAAAAGTAACCTTGTACGGGAATGGAGAAAATGTCTTACAGATGCTGTTGGACAACACACTTCAAACTTCAGAATTGTTGACTTAAAATATCCTTTAATGGCTAACTTGAGACTTCAGTTTCTTGTGGCCCTAAGTGTTACAGGTGTGAAAGGAAAAAATGGCAGATCCTGAATCTTGCTGTGGACTCTTTTCATCTAGTTTAAAGGCTAAATATACAGTCTTGTTACCTCTTACCTGTTTCTTGTAAAATGAAGTGCTTTTTCATTTTTGAACAGCCAGTATATTGTGTGCAATGTATTGCTTATAAACCATTTACTCAACAAATCAAATCATTTAAATACAGATCATTATTATAAATCATTTAATCATAGCTGGTGAATCAAATTTTTATCAGTGTCCCTAGATATGAGGTACATAAATACCTTTACTGATTTAGTTGTTCTTTATATTTAATTAAGTAATTACCATAATGCAGGAAAAACTATGCTTACAATAACCTAAATGAAGAAAACTTAGTAAATATTTTCCTTCACATTAATGTTTTAAAGCTTCTCTACTAGGAGGAGGGAATGGTTAAAACATTAAAGCAGTGTTACAGAAATTACTTCTTTAATAGTGAATGGTGGGGGGACTCTGGAAAGCTCCTTGTGAAAAATTATATGTCAGTTTATTCCAGTGCTGTAAATAGAGGGGAGACGCCATGAAAACTTTCCTTTTCTTCCCCAGTATTTTATAGATTGTTAAAGTCTAAATTTTAATTACAGAAATATGGTTGCATGACTATTAAACAGGACTGTTCAAGACCCAAAAAAATGACATGCGGAAGAAAATGCTAAAATCGTGGCACCCTAAGATATGTTCAAGGTTATAGCAGTACTGTATAGAAGTCATGATAAGCATAGTGACATTAGTAAGGTTTGGGGTGAAGATGCACTGAAGTAGGTGCTTAATGCGTGTCTTTTAATTCTGTAAGAAATAATCTGGAATTAATAATTCTTTAATTTTTTTTTAATAAAACAAATGTTTCTACTGTCAGCTAAGTAGAAATTTATCTTCTGTTTTATCATGAAATGACAACAAAATAGCCTTTAAAATACTTCATTTAGCACTGTTTCCCTCTTTTAAAAATAAATCTTTGATAGTAAAAATGGCAGATGGTTCTTAATTTTGCTCAGCATCTTCATAAACTAGTACATGTTTTATCACACATTTGGGGGACCTGGAATAGCTCTTTTAAAAAATATTCTATGTTTCTTTCAGAAAGAGATGGTCCCTTTTTCCCATTGTTTCTCCTCTTCGTTCTTGAAAGACTATGAACTTTGCAGAAAAAAGGAGTATCCCCTTTAGTGACTTAAATCCTTTATTAAAGAAGCTTCTTGCCATATTTTCATATACAAAACACCCTGAAGTATAATACCCACCTTGTTTTAGGAAGACAAAATGAAGAAAAATATTATTCTGGAGTTATGGCTGTATAGAGTAGAGACAAAGCCAGTCTTCAATTGACCCACCCTCCTTTTCCTGGTTAGGCTGTGAAATAGGAAGAGAGAAACCAGGAGCAGCTAACAAACAACGAAGTTGCCTTAAGAAAGGTTAGCTTGATTAGTGGAACATCAAGACTATTAAAAAGGAGAGGAGGGTGTTAACACTTGTGAAGTGGAGAACAATGAGCTATTAAGTCAGCTGACTCCATTAGCTGCCTGAATAGGAATACCACAGCTGAGACATTTTGGAGCAGGAATCAAAGTAAGGGTGCATCTGTTCTGCGTTGGAAATCAGCTTCCTCTTTTAAAACATGCACTCCAATTTTGAGGGAAAAATTTGCATGTTGTGTGCAAGAAAATCTGGTATTCTAATTATTCCTCCTGAAGGTGCTAATTCTGTTTATCCTATCTACTTGTTCCAGCTGAATTAAGGTTTGCAGATAGCAACTTTTGTAGGCATACTAAATTAATATGTGAAGAAAATATTTTACCATTAACCACCAAAGCTGATAAATTTCATGGGTGATCTACAAATGGGTCAGACATTCCATAAATATGTAATATGTTTATTCTTAGGTGTGCCAAAGAATCTGCTCATAAGGACTTCAAAAAGGCAGTTGGAGCATTTTCTGTAACATACGATTCTGAAAATCATCAACTTATCATTTTGGTAAATAATACATTGGATACGATTAAATAAGTATTAGTCCTGTTTTGAAGTGTGCATTTGTCACATTTTCTTCTCTTTTATGTAGTCAATTAATGATGTTACAACAAAGCGAGCGAATATGCTTATTGATATGCACTTTCGAAGTCTTCGTACCAAGTTATCTCTGATATTGAGGAATGAAGAAGCTAGTAAACAGCTGGAGGTATGTTACTTATCTGCCTCGGATAACCTACCTATTGTCTTAATCACTTGTGTGTATTTATAGTTGGTAGAGTTCTCTTTCTAATTTATTTTTTTTAAGTGAAGGTGGTGTCATTAAGTACTGATGATATTTGCAGTCTCTGAAAGAGGAGTTCATCCTTTGTATCTTAATGTTTTAAAATGTGACTCTCCTCCAGTTTCTGTGGAGTCAGCAGAATGAGGTATAAGCATACGTGTACGAGTATTTCTTTTATAGGGCAACCATGACATAACAGCTCTAGTTAAAGAAAACCTAGATATTTGATAATTTTAATACACTTGTTTTTAAAGTAAGTGGGAAAGGTTATGGTATGATGTTAACATGGATTAGTGCTGGTAGAAGAAGAAACAGGTTTTTATGAAGAATTTTTAAAACGTTGAAAGTGAGATGGTATAACTAAAATAGAAATTCCTAATTTAGAGGGTGGCATGACAAAACACAGTGATGAATGGGAGAAGGAATTAAAGGAAATGGTGAAACTGATATTGGCAGAGCATAAAAGGAAAGAGATATTATCATCACTGGATACACTGTTAAAAAACATCTTTTTACCACAGTTTGATTGTCAGTTTACCTCTGATTAAACGGTGGGTTTTGAGTGGTAGGAAGCTTATTCTTGCTTGCATGTAGAAAAAAAGTGAGCTAAGGAATATGTACATCACAGTAAAGTAGTACGAAATAGTTTTCTTATCTATAAACAGTCGTAAAGAGAAAAAACATGCAGATAAAATAACGAGCTAAATTGACAGTGTTGTTACGATTTGACATTTTGTACTGACACTTCTTTCTGTTCGAACCTAGTGTGATTTGTTTTTCTAGTTTTCTTAACTTAAAATGGGGTGAATCTTGGCTCTTACAAAATATTGTAGTGCATGTCCTCACAACTCGTGAGATACTTTCTTACAAATTCACCTGCATCTCAGTAATGGTCTACTTCCCTCTCTTCCTTGCCTATGCAAATATCCTGCTTCAGGAGAAGTGACATCTTCTGAAGCACTGCTCAGCTCAACTACCTAGCTGGGAATATTAAAAATAATTCCCTTCTTACTAGTTGCCCAGTATGAGCATAGATAATCAGCTGTTGTTGTTGTCCTTCAACTCCCACCATAAAATCTGGCCATTGTTCTTGCTGTGACTCTGAGTCTTCAGTTACCACTAAAGTTCTAGTTGCATTGCCTTAAAGGCTAAGTACAGACAGTCAAAAAGCCCAAGGCTGAATCAGTTCAGTGTTTGCAGGTTAGTCTAAGCCAGTGGTCTCCAACCTTTTTAAGTAGGAGATCTCCTTTGCCATTTAAAAGCAACCCAAGATCTATTGTGCACAGCTGCCACCTTTCTCCCTGCTCAACATATAACTCTGTGGAGGGAGGGGCAATTGAGGCAGAGGGAGGAAAAAGTTATTTGTGGGGGTGCCTCCCCAAGAGGTAAGTCCCACCCAGCCAGGGCCCCACTCACCTTACCCCTGCTCCTGCCTCTGCAGCACTGTCCCTCACTGTGGGAGCCTTGATTATGTTCCTCCCCCCGCTCCCCCACAGACTGACCTGCTGGGCTGGGGCACGTGTGTGCATGCATACGGGCATTCAGCCCCTTACCCCAGCCTCAGATTGACCCCCAAGAGGCTCTGAGATCTATTGCAGTAGCCTCAAAGATCTACTGGTGGATCAAGATCCACTGGCTGGTGACCACTGGTCTAAACTGCACAGATTAAATTGAAACAGAAGTGTACAGACATTACCTTTGATTCTGGAAATGCCGCCACATGCCTGCAGTGTCTCAGGCCAGAACCTGGGGGGGCACAAGAGCATGGCTCTCTGGCTGTGTGTTCACTTCTTCTTGCTGCCCCTGTGGTCTTTGGGATTTGCAGTCCAGAATTACAGCAGCAGGCCTCTGCAGGGTTGCTCATCACTTTCTCTTCCTGCTTCAGGTGCCTCTGGGATTTGCACTCCACAGTTGCTGCTAAAAGTACCTCTGAGCAGGGGAAAGTTTGTTTAACTCCTCTCCCTGGCCCCAGACCAGCTGGCGTGTGCCTGGACCAGGGCATTCTCCTCTCCCCCCTCATTTCCTGACCCCTTGTCAGCTAGCCCTTGCTGCTCCATCTAGAGGGTGGGGCCAGCCCTGCTCTCTGGAGCAGACAGCACAGCACAGCACAGCCCACCCAGGGCTGGAAAGCATGCTGGGGCGCTGCAATTTAATTTGAACTGGGAAAGGGTCTGGGACAGAAGTTTCATTAACTGGTTTGACCCAAATCAGTGAAGCCTGATAGTACATTCAACCAAGCTTATCTTTAAACCAATTTCAACCATTTTAAAACTGGTTTGTGTGTGTTGAGCTTCTGTTCTCTTACAGGTTTAAACCAGTTTCTGATCACTTAAACTAGTTTATGTGCAACTTCTGTCCCTAGCCATAGAAAAGGTACTCTGTGCGTGTGTGTGACATTCAATGTGAGTATCGATATAGTGACTCGGTCACTAGTCGCTACCTGAGTAAACAGTCTGAACAATCACTAACTCTTTTTCCCCGTGCTTCAGTGAGTCGTATCCAATCTTTTGTTCTCTTAATGTTCTAGTTGGAAAAAAGTTGTACTAAGTATAATTTCTTTCCTGGTGCTCAAAAATCACCTGCCAAATAAATGGCTTCCTGCCATTCAGTAACTCATGTAGTCAATACAGATGAGGTATAGCAAGGGTTACCAGCCTGCAGCATGAGTGCTTCAACTGGCATGGGTAGCCTCCACGCATGGTAGTTGGTAGATTACGGAGATGGGATGGGGTAGGGAGCAGAAAGCAGGGCAACAGGTTGGACAGGGAAAGAAGTGGAGTGGCTCCACACTTGAGGGTGTAGGGTTAATTTGACCCCCACTGATGTATGGCAACTCAAAATGTATAGTTCCCAAACATATTGGTACTTAAGTATTATTCCTCAAATACAAACTTGTAGAAATCAATATTTATAAATAAATAAATTTATTTTACTGAAGGCTGACCTTTTGTTCTCAAAAGAAATACCTCATTTGAGGTTATCATTCTTCATTCACCTGACTTCAAAATTTGGGAAAGGCTTTTGTCAATGTGTGCGGTATAAGGCTTTAGACACAGCCCCACACAACATTTTCAAGTAAACAGGAAATGTGGGCTAAATAAAATTAATATTAGGTGGGTATATCCTGGGTTATTTAACCAATAACAAATAAACTATTTTAAGTGGAGCAAAGTCACATTAGCAGGAGGTGTTTAGGCTGTTCTCTGTTTCAGTTTTTTGTTAATAACTTGGCTGCAGGATTGAGTTCACAAAAAAACACAGAACTAAGAAGTTGCAAAGACTTCTTGGAGGATATGAGTAAAATTCAAATGGATCTTGATAAATTGGAGAACTGGGCTGTAGATGGCAAAATATAATTAAAGACAAATGCAAGGTGCTACCTTAAGGGAAGAGAGAATGAATATACATCCATATCACAAAGGGGATAACTTCATTCCCAAGAAGGGTTTGAGCATTATGGTGGATCATAAATTGAGCTGGAGTTACCTCTGTGGTGGTGTTGCTGTTGCGAAACAGAGAAAGCACCCAGTAGATATAGTTTGAGGCTACATTAATAGGTGTACTGTGTACGAGGTATCAGAAGTGCTAGTACCACCTTGCTCAGTGCTAATTGGGCCTCAGTGGAGAGTTGTGTACGGTCTGGAGCGCCTCATTTTAAGGAGGTAGAGAAATTGAGAAGGGATCCAAAGACAAGTGACAAATATGACGAAGTGGTTGGAATGCAAACTGTATGAGGAAAAGTGGGAAGAACTAGGTATGTGAGTCTGGAGAAAGAGATTAGAGGCGGGTAGGGGGCAAGATAGCAGTCTTCAAACATTTGGAAGGCTGCCTTAAAACAGGGAGAATAACTGTTCTTCCTTTCCACATGAAGCAGGAAACTAAGAATAGGTTTAAACTGCCACACATTCAATTTAATGCAAGTCTCAGGAACTGCCAAACTGTAATAAACACATGACGGTGGCACAGCCTACCCGGGGACACTATAGAGTCTCCTCCCTGGAGGGTTTCAGGAAGAGCCTGGGTAGGCATCTGTCTGGGATGGATGCACTATTCCTAGACCTTCTAGATCAGTAATTCTCAACCTTTTTCACACCAGGACCCATTTAGTATAATTTTCAGCTGGGCATAACCCACAACTCCCTGGCCCTGGCCCACACAGTCTCCTGTCTCTCCTTTTTCCCTCTCCCTTCTTCCCTGGTTGCTGCATCTGGCCCTGTCCTTCTCCCCCTTCAATGCAGGCTGCCAGAACTGAAGCCTGCACAGGGAAACCACACAATTCCCTGGGACCACCCCGCAACCCATTACCATGTTCGTGCAACCCACTTTTGGGTTGCAATCCACAACCCTTGAGGTCGTTTCCTGTGATTCTTTGCATTTGCAGGGGGCATTTTGGTTTTTGTTGCTGTTTTTGTTTTGTTTTCCGTGTGTGTGTGCTTGGAAATCTCTCTCTTCAGTTTAGAGAAGAACTGACATGGAAAAATGGGAGGATGATTTAGGTACCTGCCTGACAACTCTGTCACTTAAATGACTGTAAATTCCATAAAACTTATTCCATAAATGTTACTGTCTTTTACCTTTTTTTTTTTTTTTTTCTTTTAGAGCTCGAGGCAGCTTGCATCACGATTTCATGAACAGTTCGTTGTACGTGAAGACCTAATGGGTCTGGCCATTGGCACTCATGGTGCTAATATTCAGCAAGCCAGAAAAGTACCTGGTGTGACTGCTATTGATCTTGATGAAGACACCTGTACATTCCATATTTATGGAGAGGTAGGTTTCCAATTAAGACTCGAGCAGTTCTGTAAAACGTACCTAGTCTATCCAAAATTGGGGAACTTCCTTATGTCTCTTTATTTCTTAGGACCAAGATGCAGTAAAAAAAGCTAGAAGCTACCTAGAATTTGCTGAAGATGTCATACAAGTCCCAAGAAATTTAGTAGGTATGTTGGTTTTGGTGTGTAACTCTGAAATGATGGAAACAGCTTCTTTTTTTTTTACCTTTGAGGAGCAATTCAATTGAAAGGGGAAACCTGTTCTCATTTTAGTATTTTGTGAATGGGCTTCAAATTATTTTAGAATTTGTCCATGCTTTGAAATATTTTGGTAGAAATATTCATTAGAAAACATAGCTGGAGTGAGGAACTGGATCCTTAATATCTTTCTTATAAAATACAGTAATTTACCCTGCCTAAAAGATAAGAAGCTACTGGTCAAAATGGCTAATGGCCAGAAGATAGCATGGTTTTTCAGAGACATCCTACTAATTGCAATTATTTAAAAAAAAAATCAGAATAAATACTGTTACACTCACTATTTATTTAGATCACGTATTCAGTTGTCGTCTTTCATGCGGTTTGACACTTGTTTTGGTATACTGAAAGTAGACAGAGAAGACTGGTAAAAGCAGGATGGATGCTAGTTTAAGCAAATGATGTAACTGATGTATTGTGGGAAAGTAGATTCTGCTATACAGAAGATTGGTGCAATTACACACAAGTATTATTTTTATAAAGGCAGATATATTAGTAGCATGTTTAATAGATGCTCAGAGTGAAATTGATTTTTAAAGTGCTTTCTCAGCTTTCATACATGTACCTCTTTTTGAGCATGGTGCTTTTCTATGGAGTTGATTTGAATATAGTAAAATTTACACTTTTTTTTTTTTTTCTCAGCTGTATGTTTTGTGGTGCTATATAGAAAGATTTTGGGATTTAGGCTGGGCTTTTAATTTGTTTTTGCTCCATGTATTTGGAACTTGAAGAATAAAAAACATGAAAAAATTCTGTATTTGGTACAAACATTTATTTTCATTTTTGGAACCATAAAAATAATACCAGTGTCATTTTTCCTACTGTCTTTTAAAAACATACTTTGAAAACAGATATATTTTGCCAAACACAGTCAAAATGGAACTCCCAGTCTCCCCCTGAGGATTTAATTAGGATTACTTTCACAATAGTATATATTTATAGCATGTAATATAACTGACTAAATTATTTTCAATATGAACAGATTAACAAATGTAAAATCACATAAACATTTTAAAATTTATTTCCACATGGAATACAAAAATGGGAAGCTGAGTATTCAGGACAGGTCACTTCAAACAAGATATTTAGACTTAAGTAGCATTATCTTTGTAGATTTAAGTCACAGCCATATTATGCAAATCAAGGGATTTTGTGACTGAATTTCCTTTGTTCTCTTCTAGGACTATTTAAGAGTTCTGTTTGTTTTTTCTATGTATAAATATATTTTAACTTGAATAACTTAATACTATTTATCTTATTTCTGTCAGTGCTTTGGAGTGGTTACCTCTTGAAGGCTCAGATCAAGTGTAATATCTAGGTTTATGTAGACATTTTAGTTTGTAGCTGTTATGAACTATTGGATCACTTGTCCATCCCTTTTATTAAACCATACCATTATAGTATGGTAGTACTTTTAGATTGTGGGGGAAAAAGCCTAAAGATGCAATGTTGTTCTGTGTGTTCTTTCTGTAGGAAAAGTAATAGGAAAAAATGGAAAACTGATACAGGAGATAGTGGACAAATCGGGTGTTGTGAGAGTGAGAATTGAGGCTGAAAATGATAAGAATATTCCACAAGAAGAGGTATGTTCATAGTAAATGTGATCAGTGTATGTGTTAATTGATGATCATGTTGTTTTAATGCACCAGTTAAAAAAATATATATATCTTCCTGAGAGCAAGGTGGTGCACTCAATGTTCTGATCAAATTATTTTTTCCTATACTAGAGCAGGGGATCGGCAACATACAGCCCACAGGCCAGATTTGGCCCCCCAAGCTTGTTTAAGTGGCCTGCCAAGCTCCAGGCCCCTGCAGACTGCAAGGAGCATCCTGAAGTTCAGAGCGCTTCTGGACATGCAGGGGAGGTATGGCAGCGGCGCAGTCCATTCTGCACCATGTGCCATGCTGCTGCAGCAGCAGGGACTGGGACAGGGCGCCAGCACGTCCCCAACCAGCCTGGCATGTGGTGCAAAACGGCTTCGGGATGCATGGGGGAACCACGACCGCCGCGTGCTGGGTTGGTCAGGGATATGCTAGCACCTCTGTCCTAGTCCCTGCTGCTGCTTTAGCTGCAGCCTGGTGCATGGTACAGGAAGGACCACATGGCTGGGGCCATTGGTCCTCCATGCATTCTGAAGCCATTTTACACCATGCCCTCAGCTGTACAGAGACATGGCAGCACCTCTGTCATAGTCTCTGCTGCTGCAGGTGCTGCCCAGCATGTGGTGCAGAATGTGCCATGCAGCTGCCACAGCTCGTTCACACATTCAGAAGTGTGCTGTGCTTTGGGATGCTCCTTGTTGGTTGCTGGGTCCTGGGGCTTGGTGGGTCATGCACTAGTGAGCAGCTGCAACAGCAGGGACTGGAACGAGCTCCAGCATGTCCCCAACCAGACTGGGACTGGCAGAACAGTCAGGTAATATCCATGTGGGGCTGTGCTCATAGATCGCAGCAGGTGGGATGCTTTGCAAATAGGAACCTTTTGCTGGGGTTTTGGGTGCAGGGTGGGACCTGCCTTCAATCAGTGTACGAGCAAGAGCTACCTGCCCCCAACTCCCCTTTTGTGTGCATGGCTAGGGATGTTTCTCCATAGTGATAGGGGTGGCTCTAGTGGGTGCTCTGTGAGTCTTTTTCCCACTGCTGAGAAACAGCAAGAAGCTGGCATGAGTCCAGTAGTCCTTGTACAATGTGCTTAATGAAGGAGCCACCTGCTGTCCCATTGCTGTTAAAGATCGCCCCCATAATAAATTATACACTCCAGCCCTCCTTGTGACTGGGCTGTGTTAATCTGAAAGGTTGCTGACAACTGTACTAATCTCCAAAAGGAAAATTTCATCTGATACCAGTACAGGTTTTCATGACGTGCTGCTGTTGTGTAAATCTTGTTTTTCAGCTAATATAGAAGTACACCTTTTCAAAAATACTTTTATTCCTCTTAAGTAGCATTAATACAGTTCTAAGAAATTAGCAGTAAGTTGTAAAATACTCTGTACTCTATTTTTGTATTCATTAACTATTTGCTTTAAATTTGGTGTCTTCCCCAATTATACATTTTATTATTTTTGATGAAGCAGTAAAGAGGTTGGTTGCATTTTTATTACATCCTTTTTCCAGGTACTATATTTTAAGTTCATAATAGAATAATGAGTGAATCTGTAGCTTAAAAATTTTGGATATTTGTTGTCGCTGCATGTGTCAGGTTTGCCTATAATAGTGTATTCTAGGAATAAACAAATCGGTACAATAGTGAATGGTTTTGAACTATGTTCGAAGGCTGTACAAATGCTGTTTTCTCCAAATGTAAGTTGTCAAAGGTCATATTCTATGGATATAGCAAAACCATTTTTAAAAGCCTTTAACTAAAAAATAATACATTGCATGCAGCAGAAAATAGGAGACTTAGGTTGTTATATAAAGGTAGAGTTACGGTCTTTAATTACTTCACTTCTGTATTTTAAATGGTGGGATTTCCTTACGTTCTTTTATTTTGGTTAACTTCAGCTGTAAATTTTCTGAGTTGCTAATTATCTAAATCAGGGGCATGCAACCTTTTTTGGCTCTGGGCTTCAGTGACCCAACCAAGTCAGAGTGGCAGGTGCTAGGGCCTATGCACCACCACTGCTTGTCCCCAGAGCAGCACAGGGAGAGCACCCACAGCTGGCGGGCCGCATCCAGCAGTTCCACCTAGTCTAGGTTGCTGGCCCCTGATTCTGAGTTACGTTGTTTGGAGAATTATGAGCGCTTAGTTCATTAGTTGTGACTGCAGTGGGAGCTTTGCCTGAATGAAGGATCTTGTTTGCCTTTTAACGACCATAGTAACCTCAATCCAAAACGACCTTGAATTTTTAAGGTGCCCCTCCTCCCATAATTAGATTCTATACATGGAAAATGTATACATTTTGTTATAGTATTTCAGATACGGAATCTAAATATGCGGGGTCATCTTAAATTTGTGTCTTGCCAAACAGCAAGGGGAAATGGAGCGCGGGGGTAATTGCAGAAAATAGGAAGGCACTGGGGGAACCAAGTGGTCTGACCCTTGCCCCCTGCTGCCTGTTCGCCCAGGGCCAAACCTGCCCCATTGCTGCCACTGCAGCATGGCCAGGTGGGCTCTGGAATGACCATATGCTTGGGAGCCTGGGCTGGGGAGGGGATTTGCAGAGTGCAGTGAGCTGAGGTAGGGTGGGAGAGGGGGCAGCAATGCTGACCCTGAGCCTGGGTTGGGGCAGGAGCTGGAACTACAAGAACTGCCCAGCCCCCTGCTCTGCATTTATGTGTGAATCCGAGAGAAGGGGCCATTTTCCTCCATAGTGGAGGGGAAGGGTGTTGTCTTAGATTTGAGTAAATATGGTACCTTTTTTGCTGCACCCCTGCACTGTAAATTGAAGAAAGTAGGGAAAAATGTATGTGGAAGGTCACTGTATGATTGAAAAGTTGCGTATCGTTAGAGGGAACATTTTTGCTAATGATTCCTTTTACGTAGTTAGAAAAGTATGAATTGACTACCAAAACACAAGTTAGCTCTGTAATACTGTTAATAAATTTTATCAAGCTAGGCACAAAACCTATTTATCACCTTTTACTTTTCCTGTTGTTGAACACAAGGTGATTTTTTTTTTTTTTCCCCTCTTACAAAGCAATATTTACCATTAGTGGAATGTATGAGGTTATAGTTTAAAATAGCTGCGAGGAAATAATTGCGGGTTTTATTTTTATCTCTATCCATATTATATTGGATTGTCCAGTCAGTGGCAAATAAAATTATAGTATAATTGGGTCAAGTAATTGCCCACCCTGTTATGAATATTGTTCCTGTGTCTTCTAGTCCTGCTTTAATATTAATTGAGCTCACTTTTGATGTATAACAGTTTACAGAATATATCATTGCTTTTCAGGGAATGGTACCATTTGTGTTCGTGGGAACCAAGGACAGCATCACTAATGCAACTGTGCTTTTGGATTATCACCTTAATTATTTAAAGGTGAGGAAAATATACTGCCACCAAAGCTTTTGTAATAATACTGGTTAAGGAAAAGGAAGTTAAAATCACGCTTCTTTGAATTAGTGTTGTTAAGTATTTGAAAATAAAAAACTTTGAATGTTCTCAGCAAATAAAATTACTTGAATTCTATTAGTTGGTTATATAAAATGTATCTTGATTGCTTGAGTATTTAGGTTTTGCTTCTCTTAGATCTTATTTTATCTCAACTGCTTATGCAAGTTAAGGAAACCAGCTTGTTTGAGGGGTTATCTTAATCATATACTGAGTAAACATGTATCAGTGTCTAGTTTCCTGAGAAGCTTCTTTAATTTTTATAGCCATATTGAAGGTCACACAGCAGCTGACAGCAGATAGTAATACACTGACACAAGTGGTTTCCCAAGTGTACCTGCCATTTTTCCATATAACTCAGATTGTGTAAGTGGAAAAAGATAAAGCAACTAAAAGAGGGGAGAGCAAGAATGTGAAATAGGTGCAAAGAAGAATAAAATTATTTGGATCTGATAACCGGACTATAGTTGATGCATTTTTTGAGACCAGTGTTTGATAAATTTAAAATAATTAGCCACAATTCTATCAATAATATAGCTGAAATAAAAGATTAAGTAGTGGATGTAATCAAGGATATAATCCTTGTTCTTTTTAGAGCGATAGTTGATAATGTCACGGTGTTTACCTCAATATACCGGAGTTGCTACCTAACAGAGTAATGGTGTCATGGCTAAAAAGTCTGGCTGTGGAACAAATGTTAATAAGTGATTTTAAATAGCATGTCTCGTTTGCCTTCAAGTTAGGTGCCTCATGATTTGTTGTTAGTAATCCTGTTAAATCCATTCTTTTAAAGGATTGAAGGAAGGGGTGAAAAATATAGCCTCCAAAGGCACAAAACATAGGATTAAAAACAGTGAATAGATTACATTGTAATAGATAAAGTGAAAACAAAATTTCCTTCACACTTTTCTTATATAGATGCCATTAGTACCACTGCATTTTGTGAACTCTGTAGAGCAGTGCACACTTGGACCATAAGGATCTTTCTTACAGCTTTGAACTTTCAGCATCCGTGGTCCGAGTACCTTCAGTTCCTCCTTTCCTTTAGTCAGCTGCAGACATGATCTCCTTACAGAGAAAAGTTTAAATTTGTTTCTGTTCTTCCCATTTTAAAAGTTTTGCAGTTTAGCTTTATATGTTGTTAGCTTTGCAACGTCATAATGTTTCCTCTAGTCTGCAGCACTGGGTTGTCATCTTAACAGTAAAACAGAAGGTAGCGCAAGTTGTTTCTTTAATAGTCCATCTGCCCTTCCTCTCGCTGCCCAGATGCTCTGCCTTTGGTGGGAGGACCAGAGACTGGCAGCAAAAATTCACTTAATTCATTGTCAGTGCACTTACAACTTACTCTGGTAAGAGGATAATGGCTTTTATTAATCTTCTGCTCTTCTCTCTGAACCATTAACAGCTAGATATTGATCCATACTAACAGGAAGTATTATTGGTTCCCTTTCTTTTGGCTTCCTTGTCACTTTGTACAGAAAGCACAATAAGACTACAGCTCTGAGCTTGCTGATATAAACCATATAACCAACTAAATGAATTCAAGTAAATTTTATTTGAATTCATTTGAATTTCATTAGAGGGAACATTTTTGCTAATGATTCCTTTTACATAGTTAGAAAAGTATGAGTTGACTACCAAAACACAAGTTAGCTAGAATAAATTTTATCTAGCTAGGCATAGTAATGTCTCCAAAAATAGTAGTTAGAAGTCATGCAAGTAAATATTTAAGGGTTTAGCATTACTTTCCATGCTCTTTAGTCTCCAGTCTTAAAGGCTGGTTGTGAATGAATTTCCTCCTGATTTATTGTGCAACCTGTGAGTTGCTGGCGAAGTACTTGCTGTACTAGATGAGCAGTTTGAATAGCCTGCTTATGCCTTCCTATCTAAAAAAAACTTCAGATTATTATGTTCAAACTCAGGGAAATGCAGAAAATCAAAAGGTAGTGCATTAGGTTGGTCAGTATTAAGCAGTATCAAAAATTAAAGATTATGCAAGCTGTCTTGCTTCTGGAATAAGAGCCTCAGATCCTAATATTTGGGAGAGGACTTTGTATAAAATCAGTACTGTTACCTAGAAATCACTTCCTGTCATGTATAGTGCATGTTGTCACATGCCTATTAAAAAATCCAAATCTGTTTTGAAATGAATTGCATTAAGAAAAATGAAAATAATGTTACTATCCAAATATTAGGAACAAATGACTTTGCTCATCTGTAATTCCTAAAGGTGTCAGTGTTTGAAGGTTTGATACATTTGCTATAGACTAGAGGTAGGTAGCCTTTTCCAACTGCAGGCTAGAATGCCCTATCCCGGGTTGGAGGAAGGTGGGCGCTAGGACCTAATCTAGCCACAGCCATGTTTGTCCACAGTGGCACAGGATAAGCACCCAACAGAAACCTGCCCTCAACCACTGAAAGCACTTGAGGCTTCATGTCCATGGGCCAGATGTGGCCTGTGGGTCATAGGTTGCTGACCCCTTGCTGTATACAAATCAGTCAACAGATTTTGACTAATTACAAACTGTGTTCCCAAAGCCAAACAGCTCCTTTGTCTTTTAATATTACTCTTGGCAAAAATATCTCAAAGACAAGAAAACTTTGTAATAGGTTTCCACATTTAGTTAAGTGGTTAACAGTGGGGGTTTTTTCTAAAGTCAGGCAGAAGGTTAAGCAGGGTGGCACAGAGGCATGAGCCTTTATAGACAACAACCTATTGTATGGTATCTCTCTGAACCGTTACAGCAAGGTGTCACCTTGGAGCAGGGCTGGGCAAAATGCGGCCTGGAAGCCAGATGTGGCCCATCAGGCCATTCTGTCCAGCCCACGGGGGCCCCTAAAAATGTAGAAAATGAATATTCATCTGCCCCTGGCTGCCAATCATGCGGCCCTCCAAAGGCTTGCCAAAACTCAGGAAGCGGCCCTCTGCCCAAAATAATTGCCTGCCCCTGCCTTGGAGACTACTTCCTGCCTGTAGTAGTAGTAATTGAATAAAGACCCTTCCTATGCCTGACAAAGTTGTGGTTGTGCCTGAAAGCTTGCAAAAAACAATTTTTCCAACTGTTTAGTTGGTCTGATTTTAAAAAAAACAAACAAAAAAAAAACTGCATCTACCCAAAGAACCTCATCTGCCTATGTCCTTAGACCAATATGACTACAACAAATGATTAAAAATAGTAATTTTTTCTAATTTTTTTGTTTTTATTAGGAGGTGGACCAACTACGTTTGGAAAGATTGCAAATTGATGAGCAACTCCGACAGATTGGAGCTACTTCTAGACCACCACCAAATCGTACTGATAAAGAAAAAGGGTATATGACTGATGATGGTCCAGGACTTGGACGGGGTAGTCGACCCTATAGAAACAGAGGGCACAGCAGGCGTGGTCCAGGCTATGCTTCAGGTAGGGATCAGGAGTATTCCTGTAATTTAAGACTGACCTGCTGGATGATCTTTTAACAAATAGTACTTTGAGCTTTGAATGTTGCAGGGAAGTGATAGTTCAGCTGATATTAACCAAAGGGTTTTTAGTATTTGAATACTGTCCAGTTGTCTTGTGTGGGGGAACATGAGATTTAGTTTTCAGATGTCCTCAGACATGACTCTTGTCTGTCTCCCAATGTCTGTGGGGGGGGGGGGGAATAGTAAGCAAATGGACTTGATATACTGAAGTAACATGCATAGTCAAGAATTTGCATGCAACTCGTTCACTGCCAGATGTGTTCACTAGTATTGTCGGTCTGTTTTTTCCAGAACTGAGAGTGCTACTTCTGTGACCCAACTTATACTTACTTATGATGGGACAAGAACTTTAAATAAATATATGAGCCATCTATTGCAACTTTGTTTTGTTCTTTTTTTGTTCCATTGCACCAAAAATAGACAATCTGTGTTTCTTTTACTTTGTTTGGTAGGAACCAACTCTGAAGCATCGAACGCTTCTGAAACAGAATCTGATCATAGGGATGAGCTTAGTGATTGGTCATTAGCCCCAGCAGAAGAAGAACGGGAGAATTACCTTCGCAGAGGAGATGGGCGAAGACGTGGAGGTGGTGCACGAGGCCAAGGTGGCAGGGGACGTGGAGGTTTCAAAGGTAATCTAATATTAAGTTTTTAAAGAGAGGGAATTCAGTGTTAGATTCTTGATTCAAGTAGTCTTCTGTATTGACTATTTCATTTCTATATAATGTTCCCAAGATGCTAAAATTTGACACATTTGGGTGCAAAATAAATAAGTATAAAATAAATTAGTTTTACTAGACCACTTATATAAATCAAACTTGTTCCTATACCTTACCCTTGTTAATTGTTAAGTGGTAATAAGAGTATTGTGATTGCTTTTATATCTATTTTCCTTGACTTCTTAGTTCATATGTTGGAACAATCTGAGATGTACAACCTTGATTGAGGATTTGGTGCATTCTTAATTTAATGTTTGTAAATTGCTTTGAAGGGGAAAAGTTTTAACTATTGAATTGCTTTTCCCAACTTTATTTGAGGTTAGAGAGAATACTCACCACTCAAATATATGCCAGAATACTAATAATCCAAGAGGAAAGATGCATCATGGATCGTAAATTGTATTCCCACATACTGGTTACGGACCATATATCACGTTTGTCATGTGTTCCACATACCAGCTGTATGGCTTTGCTCTTTCGTCTGGTTTAGTAGGAACTCCATTGAATCAGTCACCTTCCTAATATAGCTCGTAGACTATACCTTCCCCTCTAAGCCTAATTCAGCCACATTGAAGCCAGTGGAAAATTTCCAGTTGACTTTGGGCTTTGGATTATACACTAAGTCAGAGCAAGTTGTCCTGCCCATTGCTACAGCACAGTACCTACCACAGCACAATTATTGTTTCATAAATCCCTTTACCCGTCTCCTCCTCTATAATGTGATGCCATTGTATGTAGTGATGATTCTCAACCTTTTTAGACTCAAGGCACCCCTCCCCAGTTGCATGGCATTCCTCCACAAATGTTGTAAATTGAACGACATCTCAGTTCAAAAAAAGAAATTTATTTATCACAACGCTTACTTCCTTGCAGTGGTGGTGGGTCCAAGCAGGGAGAGCCTGCCCTTACTTGTTTATCTGCCAAATTTAGTGATGTTCTCTGGAAAGGGTAATGCTGAGTTTAGAAAATACAGAAGCCATTCACAGAAAAGACTAAATATATAACGTCCTCTTTATACATATTTTTGTAAGAGAAATATCTCAACTCTTCAGCACCCTCCCATAGATTGTCTCTCGTCCTTCCCAGTATTTTTTCTATATACTGTACTGTGGCCCACCAGGAGGAGTCATTGAACCACTGATCGTTCAGACTATAAATAGCAGTTTTATAGCACTGTAACTGCTGTTATGTTATGTAAATAAAGATTTACTTTTTAAGCTAAAACATCTCCATAGTGAATGTATGCATTTAATTTGGGTAGAGAAATAAAAAGTTCTGAAGAGTAACTGCTGCTTACAAAAAATGACAGGATTTCTCCTTACAGGAAACGACGAACAGTCTCGAACAGATAACCGTCAGCGTAACTCTAGAGATACTAAAGGGAGAACAGCAGATGGATCACTTCAGGTAAATTTTCTTTTCAGATATGTGCACTATCTAAATATCATAGAAGCAATATTTACCAATTTACCAATATCAGCCAGTTCTAAACTTCAGATAACACTCACTTCACTGAATGATCAGTGGATTCCCTGTTCTCGAGCCAAGTTTATAAGAATGTCATCTTTTTTTTAATCTTGCAAGTTTATATGGACGCAACTTGAGTTTATATGTTACTGTGTAATATACAGTTGTCATATATAGAAAATATAAAACGTTTACAACCTCTTAGCCCTTTAGAATATTACTGAATTTGATAAGGGTGTCTTTAAAGATGAGGGAGAAACTTGATCTGTGAACATAGCTCAGACTGGCCACATCTCCTAAATTATCACCAAGTCTGACCATTGTTTTAGTTATTTCATAGATTTCATAGACATTAGGGCTGGAAGGGACCTCGGGAGATCGAGTCCAGCCCCCTGCCCAAAAGGCAGGAAGTCAGCAGGGGTCACAGGATCCCAGCAAGATATGCATCCAATTTGCTCTTGAAGGTGTTCAGTGTAGGTGCTTGAACGACCTCCGATGGCAGGCTGTTCCAGACCTTGGGGGCTCGGACAGTAAAGAAATTCTTCCTTATGTCCAGCCTGAAACG
>NW_017728924.1:6064442-6093067 GCF_001723895.1 Crocodylus porosus | reverse complement strand
TTGGGGGCTCGGACAGTAAAGAAATTCTTCCTTATGTCCAGCCTGAAACGGTCTTGCAGGAGTTTGTGACCGTTCGACCTTGTCATCCCTTGGGGCGCTCTGGTGAACAAACGTTCCCCCAGATCCTGGTGTGACCCTGTGGTTGGGGTCTTGTCTCGTTCAGTGATAATTTCAATTCATTTTTAATCCTTTTTTTTCCAGGTTTTTTTAGTACCTCTTCCACTTACCACAGACATGGTTAACCATGCTATCCTGAAGTCAGGTAGAAAGTAGGACGTGGGTAGTGCTTTAGCCATAACTGGTCCTGAGAGGCAACAACACACTTTGTCAGATGCTATGAAGGCACTGAAGTAGGCTATTGCCTATGAGAGCTCCTACCTTTTGGAACCAGTTACTCTAAGGTGCCAGCTTGCCCTACCTTTCTCTGCTGAGTGCAAGGACAAACATTATGTGTAGTATGATATACGCTCTTATGATCATTTTGTGTTTGAGCTCCTTGTAGTGTCATAAAATAAGACATCTTTTAGAGAGGAACTTCTTGGTAGGACTGTATTTTGTAGCACAAGGTATGATGCCTCTACTGTTACTTACAGCATGACACGGGTCTCTAGGACCCTTGGCATCCCCCAGAGTGTTTATTGCCACTTAAGCCTGGCCGTAACTGGAGGAAAAGATGAGCTATTGCTGTTTCCTTCCACATGGGAAAATGGGAAGCCACTGAATGGAGAATTTGAGATGACTCTCTTGTTCTTTCAAATGCCTTCCAAGCAAAGGGAGGATCCTAGTCTTGAGCGAGGTGAAGAGCTTTTCTGGAGTTAATGCCCAAAACTGGAGGTGCTGGTTGGATGATGACATATGCTGTCTTCTACATGTACCTGAGGATATACAGGCTTTATTTGCAAAGTTTTTTGATACAACTACACGATTTACAAATGCATTTCTTTTCCTCAGTAATACTTGTCAAGAAGATAAATTGAGATGAACTGAAAAAATGTTCAGTCAGGGGAGAAACTAACTTTTTTATCAGCATATCAGGAATTTTTACTATGCTGAGAACTCTTTCGAGTCATAATGCTGGGGAATCCTGTATACTGGCTGATCAGAACGTAGATAATTTTTAAAATTTCATATAACATGCCAAGAATGGCCCGAAGGATTTACAACTATCACAGTAAAAATCTTACATTTAAGATGCTTCTGTAAAATTCTTCTTGACCACTTAGAAAGCCACATAAATCTTCTAGATGGATTACATAAAATCTTGGCAGTGTGTGGCCAGTTAGATAATGTAATGTTGACCGCCAAAAATAGTTAATTATCTTCAATTATGAAACCTGAAATAATTTTTAAAATCTTACTGACTTTCCAATATACAGAGTTTTAATTTCACTTCTTCCTTATTTAGCAGTAAAACTCTAGCACACTTGAGTTTTACTTTCTGGTTCACCTGCACTAATGGAATGCTTTGTGGTGTTTGGTTTCCCTGTGATAGATTGAATGTAGACATTTTAAAAACAGCAGGTGATGGATTTTAAAAATAACCAAAGGCCATTTCAGTTCATGTTTTCTCAAATCTAGCTCCCTTTTTAAATACAACCTGAAAGGTAAGGCCCAAACTACCAGGGATTCACCCTTTTAAAATTGTTGACCTGGGGAATATTTAATGGGTATGCTTTATATAACTCTGACTTGTTTCAGATCAGAATTGACTGCAATAATGAAAGGAGTGTCCACACTAAAACATTACAGAATACCTCCAGTGAAGGTAGTCGGATGCGCACGGGTAAAGATCGTAATCCGAAGAAAGAGAAATCGGACAGCGGGGATGGTCAGCAACCGTTGGTGAATGGAGTACCCTAAACTGCATAATACTTAAAGTCATATTTCCTATACTGTTTCAGTAATTCTTATTCCACATTAGAGAAACTTGTTAGGCCAAAGACGAATAGCAGGCAAGATGGCGCAGGGCATGAAGTGAACATAAAAGTTCTGTTAGCCTTTTTTAACATCACCAGTATGCAGTTGTTTTCAGAATAAGAAGTTATTCAAATATTTGCATAAAAATATCTGAATTTCTGAAAAATGCTTTCAAGTACGTATTGCACTTCAAACAATGAAAGATTCTTTTTTGTTTGTTTTAAAAATACTGAGCTGTGCATTGGTATACTTTCTGTTCAGTTGTACCATTTTAATGCATCGGGTCAAAATCACTGCTCAATTTCAATTTTCAGAATAAATAGTGTTTGCAGTAATCAAATTGGGCTTCTGTTTTCAATCTTACAAGTTCTTCATAAAATGCTATGTTGTTTTATGTCCTGTGTCAGTTCACGTTTTGGTCCACTTTTTCAGTATTTTAGTGGACCCTGAAATATGTGTGATGTAACAATTGTCATTTTCATTAGCAAAAAAGTTGTATGATCTGTGCCTTTTTTATATCTTGGCAGGTAGGAATACTATATTTGGATGCAGAAATCAGGGAAGATGAGTTGGAAACACTAAATGTAAAATATATGTAGCAAACCTTGTCAGACATTAGTACTTTATAGAAGAGTGCATGCTTTCCATAATTTTTTCCTTACATAAACATCTGGTTAGGCAATTATAAGAATAGGAAATTTATTTTGCACTGAAGATTTGGCGAATAGTGTTATTGAGACAAGGGGTGTAATTTTTTTTTTCTTCGTAGTCAGTACAGAAGTTTTTTAAAAAATCTTTCCATTTGTGGAAAACTAAAAAATTCATTGTTACTGAGGGAACAAATGTAACTTGTTCACAAGATAGTAGTGTGTGCCTGCTATTTGGCCAGATGACCTTTAAAAATGCTAACCTGTTTCATCTTCCCACGTGTTTAAAAGTTTAATTTGGGGCTTATCTCAGGGGAGATAGGAAGAAACTTACCATGTGTGATACCCTGTAAGGTGCAGGTGTAGTGTAGCTAGGTAACATTGGAGGCAGGATAAATTCTTCATAATTTTTGAGGTACAAGCTCTGATTCAGAAGCTAGTTGAAAGGTGTCGCAGAACTTGTTACAAAGTACAATAGTACACAAAGAGGGGACGGGGTAGAATTTAGAATTGTACTTTTTTTCTTTTATTTCTGATCATGAATTGAAATTTATTGAGCAAAACTGTGTGAGGACCTTCATTTTAATCCATTTTATTAAAATTACTCCAATAGGAGAGCCACTGATTATGTACAGAACTGTACAAACCTGACCTTGCCTCTGATGTATTTTGTGAGTTTTGTTTCTTTGCTTTTTTTCTTTGTTTTTTTTTTCCTTGCATACAAGTGAGCATATAAAAATGGCAACAAACTGCACATGATATAACAAATATAAAAATGTCTTAAAGTATTGCCAAACATTAATGTTGATTTCTAGTTATTTATTTTGGGAATGTATAGTATTTGAAAACAGAAATTGGTACCTTGCACACATCATCTGTAAGCTGTTTGGTTTAAAATACTGTAGATAATTAACCAAGGTAGACTGACCTTGTAATGTAACTGCTCTTGGGCAATATTCTCTGTACATATTAGCTACAACAGATTGGATTTTATGTTGACATTTGTTTGGTTATAGTGCAATATATTTTGTATGCAAGCAGTTTCAATAAAGTTTGATCTTCCTCTGCTAATTGACGTTGATGCAATCCTTATAAATGATTGCTTTTTTTAAAGAGTCAATTTATAACAAGTAGAACTTATATTTCTCTGTTAAACTTTAACTGTAGTTATTGTTTATTTCCATTTGTTGTAGAAAGCATTACCAGATTTCAAGTTTGGTGATAATGCTAAGAATATGAAACCTCACTGGTGAAACGGTACAATACATGCTGAGCTATTACACTATATGCACTATATTTTTTACACTCAATAGTTGAATTCAATAAGGTGCTAACTAGGATTTATGTGAAATTGCTAGTTACTAATTACTAAAATTGCAGTTTGATAGGTTAATTACATTCCATTTTCAAGTGCATTTTGGGGGTAATGATATTTTACAGTATTTCTGTGCTGAAGTTGAACGTGTATCCCTTTCGATTCAAATTCCACTGTTTTAAATGTTAGCAAGTTTCAAAAACATAAATTGTAAATCTAAATGTAAAATTTTATTTTGAAAAAATCATGCGTTGTTACAAAGCTTGAAAGTGCAACAGATTGTCTGATGCTTGGGTTCAGATCCTACTGGTAACTTATAAAATATGGTCTAATGAATTAAAATTATTTTAAAAAATAAAGGTTTTTTTAAGATTGAAAGGTATTTGTGAATGATGATTAGGATTTAAGTTCATAGGATTAAACACAAATTCTGTAAAGTAACAAAACATCTATGAAACCAGGGAGAGAGGTTCCCCACCTCTTTCTTCTTTCTCAGTATTTTTCTTTTTCTTTTTGGTTTAGGGGAGAAAAGGGTTGTCAGGGTTAGCATTAAGCCTCTCCAAGGTATTGAATAGAGAGGTGTCAGGCAGAAGACAGGGCAGATTCCTAACCCAGTAAAACAAGAGATGATGCTACTTCCGCTTAGTATTTTTGCTTGCAAGAATCAAATATTCAAGTTGAGCTTCTGTTCCTGCCCAGTTTGCATCTGTGCTCCAAGAGATTATATTTTGTGCCTTTGTTAGCCACGAACAGGATCTAAATACAGAGAGTGTAATATGATTATTAGCGTAGATGCCTCATCATTCATAGAAGTTATCTTGAAAGGCTAACTTATTTCCTGATTCAGCACACTGTGCAGCTCTCCAGTGTCAAGTCTGGGACAAAACTAGATTAATCATTCCAGCAAGTATTCTGAAGCACACCAGGAACCTTTATTTAGCTTTGCAAAGTCCATGTTCTTTATCAGTCATGAACTAAAATTGGCTTACAAAAGTTTTACGCTTAATTTTTTTAAGTTACTGAGCGGCTCCATAACAGCAAGACCAAGACTGATTTATTAGAAGAGTTGCTCAGAGAACTATTCCTCTAAAAATAAAATAAATATTAGGTCATTTCATGCATTAAAGAAACAAGATTCAGCATAAAATTTCTGAAATGTAATAAAGTATTTACTTTGTTAGTCTACATTAGAAATTAGAATAGAGTTTTAAAATTACTAGTAGGATAGCATTTTCCCCTGGCTTCAGTCGCAACCAGGAAAGTCAGGATGTTCAGAGAGCTTTACTATTTTAATGATGTTAGGACTAAATTATCTTAATATTCTTCAAATTTGTGTATGGCATTAAAACCAGAGGTCTGTCCAACTGAGCTCAAAATCCGTCCGAGTGGGTCTGTGATTACAGTACATAAGTTTCAGGTATCTTGCAAATATCAGAATGTGCTATCTCAGTATGGCCTTTGAATCTAACACCCAGTTCAGAGGAGGAATCTTGCCTTCACTTTCAATTAATATTTTTCAGCTCTGTCTTCTAGAGGGCTACCTCTCTATTCATGTGTCTTCTAGAAACGCTGATGTGGTTAGTTCTCAGAGGCGATAAAAACATGATAATGGAAGTGGTGGCTCTTTTGAATTTATTGCCTGTATAGATGCGCACTTATCTCAAACATCTCTCATGGTTCCAGATGCATACAAAGGCTTTCCTGAATCTTTGGAAAGAAATACGAAGCAAATGGCTGCCTTCTATTTTGTAACCTTTCAGTCCTGTGTGCAACAGGTATCCAGGGGACACAGCTTTCTATGGGCACTGATAGACGTAGCAGGAGGGAGAGAGGGGATGGGGCACTCCTTACCAGAAGCAGCAGCGCATTACTTTGACCCAGTTCTGCAGTATCTGTCTAGATCGGGAGCTTCAGCAGGGCTTTTTGGTGCTTATATGTAGGCTGATTCAATCAACTGTTAGATAAAAACCCCACTAAAGTGCCTAATCTGCTCAGACACTGGGAAAGCTACATCCAACTAATGCATGATGGTCAGAAGTAGAGTAGAGTAAAGCACCATTTTTGTTCTTTTCCACGTCTGCAAGTAGCCTGTGAGAGTGAGTTATTACAGAGGCTCTGCACGCTGCGCTGTTCCAGAGTATCTGGCTCTGGATTTGATTCTGTAGGTGGGTGGGGGATGTCTTTGTCTCCAGCAAGGGCTAAAGCACTATCAAATGTAGCTTGCTCCAACAGTTTCCTCTTCCAGAGCCTGCAAATGCTCCTCTAAAGTACCCTTAATTAAAAATCTTGCTTTATCCTTTCTTTAGGCAAAAAAAAAAAAAGGAACCAGCTGTAGCTGGGTTTTACAAAAACAGCATCATTGTAAGGTGTGTGATGTAAGGCTGGTGAATTTAGCTTCGGTCATCAGTAAAGAACCTGCGGTAAAATGGGGAAGATTCGCGAGCCCAAAATAAAAACCAAAATGATCATCACAGCTAAGAAGTAAGCAAGCAGAAAGCATAGGGGTGACTTTTATTTATGTATTTATTTATTTATTAAACCTTTGTACCAAGATTCACAGATCTCTTGCAGTGGGTTCTTCACCTGTTTACAGTTTGGTGGCACAGTCAGTCTTGTCACATGACGAGGGGAAGGCTCTATTACCTGAGGTTGCCTCCAGGTTTTTCTCTCATGACAAGTCACCTACCTAGCCTGATCTGTGGATTTTCTTCAGAAATCTTTGTGTTTTTTAGACTAAGGAGTTTAGCTGAATATATTTAATTCCCAGCTCTGTGTTGCATTTGATTTCTGGGGGGGTTGTGCCCTCAGCACCACTCCTGAGCTGATTACAGCTTCTTGCTATCATCTTCCACATTTGTGCTAGCACCAATTCCCTGCCTTTGTCCGATTTTTAGTATCTTCCACCCTAACATCAGCACTTTTTTACAATAGATTCCTCAAAATTGTCATATTTGTACCTAAGAATATAACCAAATAAGTCATCACCTTTTACAAAACTCTATTTAACTTCAGTAACATATAACATGACCTTTACAGTATGGGAAAGGGGTCCAACTCATCTATTCTTGTCTCCTAACTTGTTTGTTGGGTAGATCTATAGCTTAGGATGAAGCTTCCCTCACAAGCCAGACTGGTGAGGGATGACTTGATTACCTCCCCCCCGCCATCTAGACAGAACTGGGGAAGCTGGCCAACAACTGCTCTCCCCCAGGTCTGTCCTGAGTGAATCCAGAGCATGCCTGAACCACTTGTACTAGGACCTGTCCCTCTGCTTGGTGACCTCCACTACCATGTTTTACTCTTTCCCTGCAGCTCACGGATGGAACCTACGAGAAAATGAGGATACTACCAGCACCCGACTTAGTAGCAAGAGTCTAATTGCCACCTCTGTCATAGCCCCCAAGGGTTGCTCCTGTCTCAAGCTGAGGTTTCCAAGAGGGGAGACCTGTTTGAACCTGGTGATCCCCATGAAATAGGGCTGCTGAGGAGGCCGGTCTTGAACTCCAGGCCCATCCTTTGAGCCAAAGGGACCTATGTGGGGGGAGATGTATCTGCCTTCTCGGCAATTGGAGTAGCATCAGCTGAATTCAGTTGAAGGTCCCAAGGAGATATGGGGAGGGAGAGGGTGGAGGTCTGCAAACCAAAGCCCACTGCTATCCGAAGTGTTCCAGACACCTACAAAGTGCATCACAACTGGATCCATGCAGGAAGTTATTACAGGGAGCAGCAGGTCAACTACAGTAAGTCTGCCTGTTTCAGCAAGTGGGGAAATGGGAATATCCCTTTTATTCTAATCTACTAGTGCTACCTATCCAAAGTTAGCTAAATTTTTTGTGTTCTAAATCAGTGGGGGAAAAACCCTTTCAAGATGACTTGTCTATTTAAAAATTGTGGTAGGCCAGTGGCGAACAACCTTTTTGGCAGGCCTTTGGGGGGGATGCTAGGGCTGGAAAACCCCTAATTTAAGACCCTGGCAGATGTTACAGATATGTGATTAATCTGTTAAACGCACCAAAAAATATTCCACAGATGAGTATCATTTTTGTGGCTGATTTCCATCGCACCTTAAATGAAATGTATGGCAGGGTAACAAGAGCCAGCTCAAGACTCGGGTGCAGTCCTGGGGTTGGGACCACGCTGGCGTCTGCAATCAGCTCTAGTGTATTCTCAGGATTAACTGTCTATCTGAGCCCTAGGACCGCAGGCATCTCAACCAGTCTAGGACCCTGGGCTCCATTTCCCTAGGATCCTGGTCTCTCCATGTACTGACAAATGACACAATTGGGATCTGATCCTTGATCCTGCTGTCAATGTGTAGCCTGGCAGGAGAAGGAATTGTTGGGATTGGGCATCAGATCCCATTGTGTAAGTGTGTGCCTGGGCCTTAGTCTCTGCTCTTCTGGTGACCCTTTTTTTGTGGAGGAGGAAGGGTACATCCATGACACACATCCCAAGCATCTTGTCATTATGACCTATTCCACGGCTAATAGAGATTCCTATTGTGATGACTGTTGCTGTCTCCCTATCCTATATCACTTGCTTTGCTGTCATTCTGCTGTGCATGAGCTGCTTGACTGAGATATCTCTAGGCACCATCTGCTTGCACCTCTTATGACTTGCGAGAAGGTTTGATGGGGAGAAAAGATCAGTATTGTGGGGAAACGGGGGACCTCCTTTCACCCTTTCCTGACTCTGCCTTTTCTTTTGTTTTCCCTTCCTCTCTGCTCTGCAGTTTGCATTATATTTTGTGGAATATATTCAGACCCTTGATTCCCTTTAATGAATCCTGTGGCATGTCCCAAAGGAAATGATTTCACACACAAGTCTTGGTGAAGGCTTTTACTGAGAATAAAAAAAAGGAAAAAAAAGTCCACAAACTTGTTTTAAATCTCTTCTGTAGTACTCTGCAGAAAAAATCCATCCTATTACTCAATGGTTTTTGTAATCCTTTAGCAGCGGAGCCCTTGCTATATACGGCTTCTGTGTTGAGGGTACACATAAATGTCAGCTCCCTTTTCTGTGTGTTTGTACAACAGCTAGTACAATAGGATTCAGGTCTGGGAGCCTCTAGAAGCTACCCCAACCCACATGATTGAAAGTGAGATTTGTTAAAAGTCTGTCTCATTATCCCAGCATGCTTTAATCTTGTTTTGAAAAAGATCTAGCTGAATAGAAAACAAGTAGCTTAGCCAACTCAGCTGTCACATCCTGCAGAACAGTCATGATGAAACTTTGGCCAAAACCAGTCCCATCCTAAGTGACTAAGTACCATGGGACCTTAAAAGACTAAAGACGATGATTAGGGCCTCATTTTATAGCTGTGTGTGAGAGAGAGTATTCTTGGACTAGATGGGCATGTGGTCTGACCCGGGTGGCAGCACGTTATACTTTCATCCAAAGCGCCACACGTTCTGAATGGATCTGTACAGATGTCTTTGGTCCTGAAACTCTTAACTCTGGATGCTAAACCTGAACTAAAACCTTTGCCAAGGTTTTCAAGAAGTGGCTAGTGATTGGGTTTCTCAGTTCTTCACTTCCTAACTTGAGGCATTTGAAGTAGGTTTGTGTTCAGAAACTATTAAACAAGTTCCTGACTATGGTTATCGCCTTTAAGTGTCTCGCATTGAGCACTCCCAGGTTAAAGCATCCAGAACCATTAATCACTCCTGAAAAAAAAAATACCTACCAGGCCTTGGGGTTTTGTTTTTTAACGGAGGAGGATCTTGCTGGATTCTTCCATCATCATACACAGTCCTATTTGCTACAAAAAGACAAAATCACAGAAATCAAGAAAAGCTTTTGAGGTAGGGTTACTTAAATGCATCCATAACTCTGTCTTTGATTTTAATATAGTAATGATGCAGATGGCAACCGGCAATCAGTTCTTGGGGAGCGGCATCTTTTTGTTGTATCATATCATCAGCCCAAGTGAGTACTGCAAAGAAAAAAAAGTTTTAATAGCAGCAAGCAATTTTACTGTTAAATATATCTACCCATCAGCATTGTTTTGGCTGCAATACAAAATGTGCTATTGACATCATGCAGCCCCATTTGAAATACATGAGTGCTGCACATATTAAATTTAGAAACATGCAGATTTCTCTCCACAAATTGTAATTTCTTTTGTGTATCTGACCAGGCTTTTGGTAAGAATCAGCTGTCTCCCATCTGGCATCATATCTCACTCTTTTTTTTTCTAACTTTGTTTAGAAGGGATTAACGGTAGTGCTTCTATTCTACAGTCTGCCTCAGCCCGTTATTTAGGTGAAATCAGGAGTACCACAAAGTCTAAGAACATGCTGAGCACTGTATAATGTATAGAACAGAAGCTTTAGCAAGAGATCTTCTGGCAAGCTGAGTTGTAAAGAGACGTGGCTTGAATACAGGCAAACGTTTTAGTTGTAGAGGTCTTAAGCATGAACATGCGGTTCGTGGTGCTGCAGACCCATCTGCGGCACTGCAAACTGCACACACTGCACGTGCAGGCCTTCACTGCATTGCTAATTTGCAGCACAGCAGGGAGGGGTTGACACTGGGAGATCTTGGTGTCAAAAAAAAACCTGAGGCAGAAAGAAGTGAGGTGTGCACCACCTGAACCTGGAGCCTGGCTGGCCAGAGACACATTACACCTGCCAGCCAGGCTCCGGGGCACCTGGATTCCCGCCACTCGAGCCTTAGGAGGCCCCCAACTATGTGTCACTGCTCTTTGTCTCTGGGGAAATGCATGTACATGCTCATCTGGATATGCCCTTTAAAAGGAAACACGGTAGAGCTGTTTCTCCTATGGGAATCCCATATTTCTATGAAGTAATAACCCATCCTGGGCAATCCCAGTACATTCCAGGAGCAATTTGAGCAGACTACCAACACTCTGGAGAAAGAGATGTTAATTACTTTCATAAACTCTTGCTAAGTTCAGTATCCTGTCATGCTGTAGTCGTTGCTACTAGCCTGGGCAGTTCACTCTTTATCTGAAGAAGTCCTGGGCTTAACTCCAGGGCTGTCAGCATTGAAAGCAGTAATCCCAGCTACTTGACTTCAAGGAGTAAATCCATATACTGGTAGCAGTGATAGGATCTTGTCACTTGTGGACCAGCCACTGGAGAGTGACATATACCACTAGTATTGAACCAAAAGATTGGAGTTTTCCATGAAATGGCAGCATTTTTCCTTGAAAAATGATCGTTAGTCAGCCAACATTTCAAGAGTATCTACCAATAATATTACAGCTCTGAGGTGCTGGAGCTCACTCCTGTATCAGATCATGAGTGCAGGTGGTTCCTCTCATTTGTCTCTTAGGTTTTATGCCTTCTCCCTTTTTTGAGCCTTCTGTTGGTGATGGTCTTATTCTGATGTATGGTGAACTTCTTTACCCATTATTAGTCCTCTTGTACCAAGAGAAAGGACAGTCGTTTGGTGAAGGCACTGCCCAGAATAATCTAGGTTCACTTCCAGGCTACAAATGGCCTGCACAACCTTGAGAAGTCACTCAATCAAAGAGGGAGCTGGTATTATTCCTTTCTCTTACTTCTGTCTGGCTTGGCTACTTAGAGCATGAACTCTCTGGGGCAGAAACTTTGTATTACTGTATGCCATTACAGTGTCTGTTGCAGAGAGATCTTGATCTCAGCTGAGGCTTTGGAGTGCTGTTATATAAATAATGAGAAGGAAATATATCTTTAGTCATATTGTACATGTTTCAAGAACTCTGCGCTTGTGTATGAACAATAATGCTCTTGGTCTTGACAATTTCCAGTTGAAAGGATTCTTTAATATAATTTAAATTTCACAGCTATAGTTCTTTGCTCATTTGGTTCATGAAGCAAATTGAAGTAATATAATTGAATACAACAGAAAAAGACATTTATACTTAACCCTGCTAGCCATCAGTAGACAAAATTCATAATGACTATAAATGCCGTCGTAATGAAAGATAATCAGTATGAAAATGTCATTGCATTTAATTAATTATGGATATTTTGATGATAATGAGCTAATCATTATGAGCTTTCAGGTTTTGCATCACCAACTCAGCATGTTTTAAAAAGAAGTGAAGTGGCACCCAGCAAACCTAAAATGAAACTAGAAGATATATCAGAAGCTCTGTTAAATTTCTTCAACCCAGTGAGTAAGTGTTACTGTGATCACTGAATGCTGAGAAGAGAAATATCTGAAACCTTCAACCCAATACCATAAGACTTTGTTAAAATGTCACTTAGCAGGTTGCTTTATATTATTTCCACATAACATTTTATTCACATTTGGAACAAAGGCCCATTTGTTTCCACTGCACTAATGCCCCCTAACAAAGTCCTTCATCTTAAGTGATGTGTTATCCTCAACCAGTTTATGCCGGACACTTTCAAAGCAATAGGGGAAAGAAAACAGTGGTGTGATACAGCTGTGATTTTTGCTATAGACACGGAAAGCATGATAATTGATACGACACGGTCTGATGCTGCATTCTTCATGCACCCAATACTGTTTTGATCCCACCAGGGGATGTTAAGGTACATGAACAATGTAGGATGTGAAGGGGATGTGCAGAATGCAGGACTAGTTCCATGATGACATCAGAAAGTCATGGGGGAAGTGAAGTGTCTGGGGGTGACACTAGATGCATAGGTCCTCAGACGGTGTAAACCTGCGTAAACTCTTAAAGTTGATGAAGCTAAACCAATTTATACCTGCTGAAGATTCATGAACAGGATAAGCAAGTATCTAGCATCATTAAGTGCCTGATTTCCCCCAGGGTTTAACTGGGTTGGACCATTACCATTAAACTGGATAGGTGCATGATCGAGGGGGTGATAAATTGGACTATGGCTGGAACCAAATAATCTCCCAGAATTGTAGGGAAAGTGTTGTATAAATAGGAGGAAGGGGTGTATTTGTACTTTTAAACTTTAATAGAGATGATCTGAATAATGATTACATAGCAATATTTTAATTATATTTCACTATTACCTTAGGTTCTTGTTACTGCCATTGCAAAATTACTACCTTTTAAGTACAAGCAATTAGTGGTTAACACTGAGACAGACGGGTGCAGCATGCCACCATCAGTTAGTTAAAACGTGTAGGGTTTTTAATTTTCTTTTATTTGAGAAGCTGTCCAATCAGCAAACTAAATTTGTTTTCCCCATTATTTTTCAAATCTCTTAAAATTAGGAAAAACTCAGCTAAACACTATTTAGATTATATTTTTCTGAATATCTTATTAATATCGTTGTTAGTGAAACAGCAGCAGCAGTTTAAAAATGTCGCGTCTCTCATGATCTTAGCTTCCCCTGTAGCTTTAGTATGGAGTTATTGTTCCATATCCAAAAATTAATCACTTAAGAAAATGAATGACATTTTTTGGGCAATGTGCCCTATCAAAACAGAATGAATAAGTTGAAATGCTAAGTTTTCTGTGTGTCAAGACATTGTTATATAATGGTTTGACTGAGCATTGTTCAAAGAACTGAAACATTCTGGTTTTTTGTAAGCTTGTCCCCCTAAAGAAGATCAAGCATTAGTTGCGTGCCCTGCAGGAGAGAATATTAACAAGACGACATGCCTGGAAAATAAATGCTGTCATTCCTCCAAAAGGAGGAGTGCCCTGAGTTGCTACATCCCACTCAGAGATGGTAAGCGTGCTTGTTCTATAAATTGCTAAGAATCCTTTTAGCCAAACGTTTCATCTGGTCAAAACCTGGGATTTTCTGTTCAGTTTCTTCCCTTAGTTTTTCAGCGTACCATTCTCATCCATGTAGTGCAGCGCTTATTGCAGTATTTGCATATAATGTAATATAAAAGACAATCGCTTCTGCCAAGCAATCTCAATTACTTGGGAAGCTTGACAAAAGCAGGCAATGAGCATTTCAGTACAATTGAACATAAGGTCATATATCTAGGAACAAAGAATGCAGGCCCTATTTGTCGGCTAGTGGAATCTGTCCAGGAAAGCAGTGACTTTTAAAATGATTTGGGAAATTATGGTGAATAATCAGGTAAACCTGAGCTCCCATTGAGTTATTGTGGCCAAGAAGACTACTGTGCTCATTGGGTACTTAAAGTAGGGAATATAATTACAATAAGTAAATTATATTACCACTTGGCAGTAGCATGACCATTACTAGCATCCAGTTCTGGTCTGCTCTTCAAGAATGATTTTTTGAGTGTCTCAATTTTTCCAATGTGACAAGTACTATGTTATATCTGGTTTCATTCTGCAGAGCTTTCAGTGGCACACTGGGCCAACCGGAAAAAAATCTTGCCAAACCCAAAATTTAAATGCATAAAATAAGCTATAAAAAATAACTTGATAGGGCCAAATTTTCAACTGATATAAACCAGCCTGCTTCCTCCATAATAATCCACTAGCTTCCAGAGGCTTAAAATATTGCTCCATCTTTCCGTTACACCTAAAAGAAATGTTTGTAAGTTAAAATATTTCTCATTTGATTTCCACTTATTTGAGGACATCATCACTGTAGTAATCATAACAATGGAAACAGCAAATCAAACTTAGGGCCAAGTTCCAAAACCTTTACTCCAGGTGTGTAACACCACCCTCCATTATTTTCCATTGGTATCATGGGAGTATCTTTGAGTTAAGTAATGTTCTCAATGAATCACACTGTCAGAATCTGGCTATTCGCTAGGGGCAAGACAAATTCATAAAGCCTTTAATAAAACTCATTCTCTGAGTTGGCTTTTATGTTGTGTAAAAAGACATTTAGCCACAGCAGAGAGAAACTGTGTAGTGAATTATAGCTCTCCCACTCAGTTTAGGACATGCACTCAAATGAATGTTAAAATTAAATATGCTTATTCAGCTGCAACTGCTTGATTCTTCATTTCATTTAAGCTTTTATTGTTTGGAAGTAAACATCAAGGGCCTACTATTTTACTAAATTATCTGCTTATAGATTAATTAGCTACTTGAATGCTCCAGGATGTACAACATATGTCCAAAGAAGATGCACACACTTATTGCCCTGGGAGCACATGCTGTGTGCATCATAACAATCTGTTGACAAAATCCAAGCACTTAGCAGACATTTGACTCAGGGCACTCGCATTTCTATAAGATGGTCTTTGGCTGCATACAACACATGCTTGGCCCTGGGAGTGTTGCCATTGACTTGAATGGATCAAGCCTTTAAAACAATCCTGCAGAAGTTCCAGACATCAGTATTGCAACATTGAAAGGTAATTTCTAGCCAAAGTAGGCCTGAGCTGGGAGCCGCTTAAAGTTTCGAGGCCAATCAATGGTTTTACATATCCCATTTTTGGGGGCACCTTTAAAGGCACCTGCTTTTCAGGCTCTAGGCACACCTGGCCACTAGTGACTTTTGAAAATTGAAGCCTACATCTGACCTTAGTCAAGTATCTGGGCAGTCTGGATTCAGATCAGATTCCGAACCTGATCTTTCTGACCGGTGCCCATTTCCAACATCTGCATATTCTGTTCATCCCGTAGCAGGATTAGTTACACACCTAGCTTGCTCAATAGCTGTTGTTCTCTCTAGTGTATCAGCAAAGGAGGCTCCAATTTAGCTCTCTAGATCATGCATCATTAATGCAGCCTTGCATCAAACCAACAGCACCCCAACAGACACTGCGACTGTTTGGCCTTGGATTTGGAGGAGTGGTTATTTTTGGATGTCTTCCACTTTGCTGCTGTACTTATTTGCAGAGAAGGTAAGAAATTACTACTTCATGCCGAACTGGATACATGCCACATTATTGAAATAATTTGGAAGTATGGGTGGTTAGACAAATGTAAAAGTGATGAGAGGAAATGCAACAGAAAGAAAGCAAAGGTCTGTTATGTAAACATAAAAAATGGCGGGGTTAATTTGACTTGGAAAGAGGTCAGGTATCAAGTCCAGGCATCTCTTCCAAAGACCAGCTATACATCATCAGGACCTAATCCTGTAATTGTCCTTCCTTGGAGGAACCTGCCTGTCATTTTGGAGATTCATTGACAAAAAGCAGATCCAAGCAGGCACAGAAGTCTGCCTGATGACGCCAGGCTTCTGTTGAAATACAGGCCTAAGCTACACTGACCAAAACTGAGTTCTTCTGTAGGCAGGTGTGCTGGCATGTTGAAACCTGGTTTTAGATGGGTTTGGTCTCCCGACCCACCTTTGGTTTAGCAATCAGTCCCCTCTCCCAACTGTATAGGCTCAACTATAGGTGTTAATTATTAAAAGCATCTTACCCTTGTTCCCCTTTTTCATCTGGGAGTAAAGGGGCAACAACCACTACCAGTCATGAACAACAAAGGTGTCAAAAAGTACTAGAAAAAATATAATAAAATATAATAAAACAGCCCACCACTTAATCCCCTTGCAGTGCTACAAATGTAATCCCAAGTGAAGTTGTATGATGGTATAACTAGCAATGTTCACTTAGGCTGCTCAAAATGCTATCTCCTAGCCAGAATCTTAGATCCAAAGGAAAGTGCATAACACCAGTAAAAGTGAAGGAAAACTAAATACTTCCCACAGGTAGTGCTCCTTATCAGTTTATGATATACAGGGAAAAAGAGGGGAATGAGAACTAGCCCTCTACTTGCCCAGCTCTCAACTTGCTGGTAGAGGGAAAACCATATTTTTACTTTCATCGCAGCCAGAAGGCATGGTGAAGTTCTTGCTCAGGAAATCTGGGAAGAAAAGAACGAAGAAGCAAAAGTGACTTGAAGAGGGAGATGAACAGAAACCTAGCACAGGATAGAATAAAGCAGAAATTGTATCGTGAGATTCGTGACAGGAGGGAAAGCTAATGAAAAGACGGGAGGAAAAAAGTGACATGTAATGAGAGCGGCTAAGAACAAAAGTGGAGGAAAAATTATGTCTAAAGCTACTACATAACTTCTATTGAAATGTCTGAAACCTTTAAGCTATCTGAATATTAGTATGTCACTGCTTTGCAGTGTTGATACTACTGTGTGTGTGTACATGTATGTGTGCATGCTCACACATATGTCATGATAATGGGGATAGAGCAAGTTACACAACGTCAGTCATCATTAAACTAACATTTAGCATAGTTTTGATTTATTTTTCTGAGACGGACATTACTGAATAGCTAATCCTACAGGTAACACTAGTAGCTCAGTGACAGAACCGCCACTGCCATTTTTTCTTTACAAGAATGTTTCTGAGGTGTCTGAGTTGCTGAACTAAAAAGATGGCAAAAGAAGTGCCCGTGCTACACGCACACATACGCACTCTCTGCTAATATTGCTTCTCGCCAGATGGCTATTTGCAATAGAGTTCCACATTCAGACAAATCCTGCTGTGCAAAATGCCACATTGCAACTTCCACGACATTCAGCAGCTGATGTTCAGAATGCAGATCGCCAGCCTGAGCAGTCAGTGACTCTGAAAACAGGAGACAAAGAATTAGCATGAAATTATCGTCAAAAAATTTCTGGAAAATGGATTAATGTTGGTTCGTTTTGAGAGACTTCCCATTAATGTTTAAATGCTCATCTTTGTGGGGGGGGGGGGTTCATTATACAGTGCAACTAGGAATATTGCTGTTGTGCTATGAGTGTCTTTTTAATGCGGTGATTAACCAGATGCTAAATGGTTTTAATTTCCAGCTTCATATATTTGAGTTCTAGGAAAGAAACAAGCCCATAACATAGTAACTTTGAGGGAGTTCTGCTAGTTTAAGGAAGCTCTTGATAAAGGACGTGGTTTTGCAAAACTTTCTTCTAATGTCCTTAACCTTGGTAGTGGGAAAAGGAGGTCTCTTGGCTTCTGTTGTCTCAGTGACCTGGTTGGGCAGTTGTCAGTTTGTTCCTGCAAGTCATGTTCAAGCCCCTTGGGGAAAATATTAGTGCTACAAGCAGTGGCTTCTACTTCCTCTATTAAGACTCTTGGACCTTTGTGCAGTGCATTCACTCTGGGCATCCCATCCCTGACCTCACAGTATGCGTTCTTAGACAAAACATCTTTAATAATCAACTTGAATGCAAAATTGCAGAACAAGACATCTTCTACAGACTGGATTGTATTAAACCATAGTTTAAACAGGGACTATGGATTCTTAACCTATTACCTGGCCTACCTGTTACCTCTGGTGTTCCTCCAAGTGTTAACTGCTTTGTTCATCTCAGCTGCTCTGATCAACCCACTTTACTGCCTCTCCTAGCAGTGTACCCTCCCCCATCCCTTCCCTTCCTGTATATAATCTTTTCTTCCTACAAGCGTATATAAGAAAATAGGTTCTTGTCTACGGAAGTTTATTGCTTTGAGTGGTCTCTGAGTCACTGCCCTACCTCCTTCCTGGACTCACACAATACACTTTTCCTCTAAGCCTTTTGTAAGCTTCCCATAGAGCGCACAGAGAGTGAGCTCCTGCAGAGGTGAACTATTTACCATGCAGGGGTGTTGCAGGAGTTATGCACCCACCACACTGCATCTACCTCAAACTCTGCAACCCATGCTGCAGATCTGCATCCATGGATCTCACAGCCCACAGGTAGAGAGAAAGAGCAAAATTAATATCTCGCATTTTTTCCTTCTTGAGGCACAGGTCCAGTTCTAGTTCAGCTTGCCAGTTCGCTGGCTCTTTTGCAAGATCCTACCTTCTCCCAGAACCACCAAGCAGCTGGGCATGGCTAGAAGTGATTGCTCATCTACTCCAAAAACACCCTGGACTGGAGATAGCAGAAGTTGTTCTTAGCTACCATAGTTGCAGTGGTTCTTGAGGAGTTACTTCAGGAGCTGGAGACCACTAAGTGGAAATGTACTTTGGTTGCTGGCCATGCCATCCTATTTGAGGAGGGAAGACATGCAGATCCTAGATAATTAATCAAGCGGAGTTAATGAGAATCTGCTTTTTAATTTTTTTTTCCTTTTCTCTTTTTTTTGCTCCCATTTTATCAGTCTCTTCTGGATGGACGGTGCACCCATATCTTTTGCGTTAAACTTCTGGACTCATTTTGCTTCATCTGATTCAAAATTAAGCAACGGCAATTTGATCATCCTAGTTTAAAGAAACTTATAATAACTTAAGTAATTGATATAGATGACTCTGAGACAAGACTGGTAAGAGACTCAGCTAGTGTAAAGCAGAAAAGTCCTTTAGATGAAAACCTGTGAGAGGGGAAGTCTTATCCATGTGCTTTCCAAACCTGAAACACCTTCAAATTCTAGTGGAAGGTCTAGAAATGAACTTTTGGCTCCACTGAATCAGTAAGAGTTTTGTCATTCCCTTTCTGGAGCCAGGATTTCATCCTAGATCTCTATAATCTTTGTCCAAGTTCCTTTTTTGGAAAGCACCCAATTTCAGCTACAGGTTTAATATCTTACAGTCCTTGTGCCAACCCTCTACGAAGACCAAACAAAGAAGTGGAGGAAATTGTGAAGAAGCAGAAAGAGAGGCATAAAAACATTGGTAGTTTTTTACTGAATTTGCTTAAACAAGATGCAGAGGATCACAAGAGCAAGAAAAAAGGTAGCGAGTTGACCTCATTTAGTAGTTCAGCTAAATGATGGTTTGTTTAAAGTACTCTGATACTTTTTGCTTAACATTATTATCTAGGCACGTATATGATATCCAGCTAGTAATAAACATTGACAACAGGCCTCTGGTCCGGTAGACCACGCTTTCCCAGTCACCCCTGTTATTTGGCATGGGAGAGAAGGTGGATCTGCAGGGTCATAAGGGAAAAATCTGTTCTGACCCCTCAAGATAAAGATTTAATTTTAGACCAAATCCACGGCTGCTAACGAAGCCCTGAGTCTGCAGTAACTCTTGGTACTCCTTCAGGTAGATGTGTGCACTGTTGGTCTTAATGGTCTGCCCCCATTCTTCCTAGTCAGCAGTGACATAACAGGTACTTTCTGTGCCCTGGGCATCCATGGCAGCAGGGTCCAGGTGGGCAGCGTCAGCCACCACCCCTCTAAATTGGTGCCCCACAGTCCCCCCTCCCTTGTTATGCTACTGCTGGTCAAGTACACCTCTGCATTTCATGGGTGCATGGCACAGAGAACTGAAAAGTCAGGCTTAGCTGCTCACCAGAGGTGAACTAAATTTTGCCACCTTTACTCAGCAGTCTGGAGAACCTTACTCCTTAAGTAACTCCAGTAAAATGTAAAGGACTGCTTGCATTGTGCTCCTCACCAGGGGTGTAATGCTGTCAGAATTGCCCAGAGCATCACCTGCTCGGACAAAATCTGGGGTGGAGCCACACTCCAGCTCTAAGACTGAAATAAAACTAATGTCCTACATCCAGGACTTGCCCCATGTCTGGATGTTATGTTGACACAGGCTTCTGTTACACATGAGGTTTGGGCTGCACCTCCTGTATGTCTGAGTGCATGCGGGTCCTCTTGGCACTATAAAATTTAGCCCCATGGCCCTGCTGTTGCCTGACCACAAGGGTGCCAAAACATGGTCTCTCCATTTAATAGTGCAGTACAGTGGTTTTCAACCTGTGGTCCGCAGAACCCGGGGGGTCTGCAGACTATGTCTAAAGGGTTGAGAAAGATGCCTATGATCAATCAAAAGTGTGTGGATACCCATGCTTACAAGTCAAAGGGGTCTGCATCTCCATTTGACATTTCCACCTCCATTCAAAGTCTTTTAGGGGTCTGCAAATGAAAACACCTTGCAGACCACTGGTGTAGTAAGAAAGGTACTACCACGGCCATCAGACAAATGAAAACACACACAGAGGCAAGCAGTGACTTGTAGCAATGCAGATTGTAGAATGCTTCCTGAACTCTGCCTTTACAGCCTGTTTTATCATTCTCCCTCATTCATAGGAAAACTACCTGCTGATCTTTAACAGCACGGAGAAAACGAAGATGCCGGGATCACTTGAGTGTGTTCAAAAAGGATGGGGGGTTTTTGGTACTGTGCTTCTGTAGTATCAGCCTCCTGTGATAACTCTGTGTTGACTTTTTGCACCAGACATGCTTTGTATTTGGTAACCATGCAGCATTATCAAATTGCCATCCTCTCTCTGCTTTAACTATTGGCTTGAAGAGGCACCCTTAATCCTAAAAAAAGGCGTAAGCTGTCGGTGGCAATTCCTCAGTGCTAAAAACAGTCTTTTATTAATAACGTATAGAGTCCTCTTATCTTTTGGGGCAAGTAAGAGTCCCAGGGAGGTGGCTTTTCCAGTTAAGAGATCAGCTGTATTAAAATGCTCCCTTGATTAGGAAGTGGTGGTTGCCATTCACTAAACTGGCTGCCAGCATGACAACCTACTTAAACTCATTCTGATTGTTGTAGATACCATAGTAGTAATGAGGATCATCCCCATAGTTATATTTAAATAGAGGATTAAAGCAATTATATTTATAAGGACGAGACAAAGTCTTGGCTGGGATGATGTAGTTGGGGCTGGTCATGCTTTGAGCAGGGGGTTGGACTAGTTGTGACTTCCTGAGGTCCCTTCCAACCCTCGTTTTCTACGATTCTGTGACTACAGCAGAGATGTTAAAATTTGGATGTAAACCCTTCTCACAACAGAAGGTTTAGAAAATTATGGTCATTCAATAGTAATGCAAGTATTGGTCCCGTTCCTGGATATTTACATCATTTGGTTTGTGTACAGTGCCATAGTTGTCAAGAATTTGGCTCTTTTTCAGAAGGAGGATGAAGAGTTTTCTTTCTACCTCTCTGTTTCTACTGGTGATTCTTAGGGACTCTGAATGCCCACCAATTCCTCGGATTATGAAATCATACTTGATCACAACTATCATGTGAGTGGGCACTTCACGAATAGGTGTAATATAGTGCTGGGATGGAGAACACATCTGGGTTGCTTTAGGTAGGAAATACGGCCTGCTGAAATGATCAGGGATCTTACTACTGATTGTGCACAGCTATGAACAAGACCTTTAAAACATGATATTGCACCACTGCTGGTACCAAGTGTGTTACTGTTGTCAGAGATGCTTTTAGGTGTTAAATAGGGAAAGAAAGGAGCCTAGTTTTTGTGTCGCATCGGGGAAGCTGGGGCAGGGGGGGATGGGGGAGGGATGGAGGGAATGACTGAACCAGGCTCTGTTTGCATTTTAGATCTGACTTCTACATAGTGTGCATGCTGTTCCTGGATGCTGTTTACATGAATTGTGATGTATGCCTCTGGGTAGCTTGGCTAAGATACAGAACAATCCCTTAGTACCTGAATTTAGGGGCACTGTCATAGTGGAAAAGTGTATGTGACAAATCCTGGTGGCTGGTGGTGATAATGGAATACAGACCTGCACTGTGGAGGAAGTCAGGCTTTCATTTGGTGCTTTGTGATTTTGATTTGAAGGGTGATAAACTCCTTTTGTTTAGATATCATTGACAGCACAACCGCTTTCCATGTCACACAACGTTTTGACAAAGAGAGACATGCTGGTAAAACAACTGTATTTAACAGCAAAACAGGCAGCACAGCTGCAATAAGTATGTCTGGCAGCACTGGAGTAAAATTAATGTAAGCAAAATATATGGTCCATTGCCAGGCACTACAAGGAACAGGACCATGGTAGAGCTGAGTTTCTTCTCTCTCTCTGGACTACAGTCTGGAGCACATTGGCTTGGATGGCCAGGAGAAGATGCTACGGTCCAACCTGTGGGGTCCTCATTGTGGGGAGGTGCACAAGGCCTGCATAAAATCTGCACAGCTCTTGCTGTCTTGGTTTCCTGCCATGATAGATGTACTCCCCCACTGCTTCCAGTGTCTCATCTGTTCTGACTCCTGACTGCCTGTAAGTAGCCTATTCCAAGCCAGCGAGGACATTTAGTTGCAGAGCTCCCACTGAAATAGTCCCTGGTCAGTGTTCATTATCAGCTCCATGGCCCTTATGTTCCCTGGGCACTCTTTGCTGGTCGGGTACGGTGTAACAACTCTATTACCTCCATTTCCCTCCAAGTCTTTCAGCTATTCCATCACACTTCCAAGCATCTTCTAAGTCAAGGAGTGCACAATACAAGGTAAGCGATACAAATTTCACCTACTCCAGGTGACCCAGCTTCCTACTGAAACATAAGGAAATGATCTCTGGACCTGCCGGGCTCTGTCCTCTGCAGACTCATTGATTACTGTTACCATATGTCCAGGTTTTCCCAGACCTGTCCTCGTTTTAGGTCCTCCTATCTCTGTCCAGATGGCTTTTTAAAATATCAACAGATGTCTGGGATTTTGCTCTGCTCAGCATTGACGTTTTTCCCAGCACTTCCCAGTTTGCCCTAGCCAGGAGCTGCTTGGAGCTGGGAGGAGCGGGTGGAGGGCAATTGGAGGCAGGGAGCATCATGTGCATCAGTGCATACACATGCATGCGGCCGGCATGCAGCCAAGCCGAGCGGTGGGAGCAGCCCCAGCAGCTGGATGCAGGGAAGTGTATGGGGGGGAAGGGATTGCAGGGCCAGGGCCTGGGGAGTGTGAGTGTGTATGTGTGTAATAGGTGCGTGAGGGGGGGCGGGTGCCTGACGGTGCTGGGGCAAACTGTCTGGGCGCTGGGGCTGCAGCAGGGCAGGGGAGGCGCCTGCTCCTTCAGCAGCGGAAGGGGCTGGGGGACCCTTTGTGGGCAGCAAGGAGCTATGTGGCTGAGCCAGTGGCACCGGGGCCAGTGCCTCTGCTTGCAGGGGCAGGGCTGCTGGGAGATGTTGCAGGGTTGCGGGGAGCAGGGGGCTGAGGGTTGGGAGTGAGGGGCACCCAGGGGGCTGTGGCTTGGGAGTGAGGGGCACTGAGGGGTTGGGAGCATGGGGCACAGGCAATGCCAGGGGGCTGCAGGTCAGGAGTGAGGGGTATCAGCAGGGACGGGGGGGCTGCGAGTTGGGAGTGAGGGGCACCAGCATGGTCTGGGGGGGCAGGGTACTGTGGGTTGGGAGTGAGGGGCATATCACTGCCCCCCCCAAAATTATATTACCCCTCCCCCCAACAGGAATCCTCTTTTTTTGAAACTGGAAATATGGAAATCCTGTCTTTGATCCTCTGAGTCTCTGCAGAGCACAGAGGAAAAAACTGCTGCTGCCCTGCCTGGGCTTGAGAAAACCTCAGCTGGCCACTGGCAGTCAAATGAGGCAAATGTCCTGCCAGGCCTGTCCTCTTGCAGGGAGTCTGTGCTACAGAGGAGCCTTCCTTGGCTCCCACAGTCAGAGCTTGACGTCCTCTCCTTTTCTTTCAGCCTCTCAACTGAGGGTACGCAGCCCCAAACTGTACTCCAAGCATAATGTAGAGCTAACTAGCTCAGGTAGAAGCAGCAACAATAGCCAGGAGCTCTGTGCATGCCAGTGGAGCAGGTCTCTGTGCTGGCTAGATGCTTCCAGCAGTTAGAGCCAGCTCAGGTATCTGCCTTGCACTGCAGTGTGCCATGTATTCATACCCTGAGCTGGTCTCCCCTTGCTTGGCTCCTCTCTTAGGATAGTTGCCTCAAGCATTGCAGAGCAATTAACAGCAGATCATTAACTCTTTTGTATACCCCTTTGAGGGCTAAGGGCCTCAATGCAGGCTGTCTCTTCAGTTCTCTAGACTATCTACTCCCTCCCTGGGATACAAGAAAGAAGTCACCCTGCTCACCCTCACTTTTTTGCCCTTAAATCGCTTACACTCTGAAAGCATCTTGAGTTAGAGGATGGCTGTTGCTTCTGCTTGTTGATGGTTTGCTGTGTACAGAGGCGAGTAACTTTCCACCTTTATACGAGGACAGATTGCACCACTGTTCCCAAGTCCACCTGTTTCCAAGTTGGTAAAATGATTTCTATAGATTTGTGAAAGGATTTGTATCCAAGCCCCCTTCCTGTTAATTATATCACGTACACAGGTAGCCCTCTGGGACTTGCCCACGCTTACACAAGCTATAATATCTTTATTTAGAAGATCATTTTCTCCTCACTTGTGACTTCGTTTTGCAAGTTTTAGCTTCTACTAACTAGCAAGATGTGTTACAGAAAGCATGCTGTCGTCACATATCTTTCCCATCTCCTAATTTGGGGATCCATTATCCCGCTTTCCTCCCCAGTGCAAGGAAGAGTTCCTAGTAGTCTAATAGTAGTAAGTGCTACACTTGTTTGGAAATGTAGCTGCAAAATCAAGTTCTCTATTTCTAACAGCTCCATTATGCAAGGGGTCTTTCTGATTTTGACTTTATTATCTTAAATTGTCTTGGTTTCTCTAGATCCCTCTGTACATCCCAGAACTGTTGGTAATAATATCAGTTTACCTGCAGTCACAGCTACGCATAACTGCAGCATGCCCTTCTTCCAGAATTGGTAGGTGCAAAACTGTGAGGGTAAACCCACTTTCTCTGTGCTTTCTCCTTAAAGAACTGGGTACAGCGCAGGTCAGCAGCAAAGACTATACTTGAAGCATATACATTGACTAGAAATGTTTCCTTTCTCCCTTCAAGACATTTTCCTCCAACCTTTCTGTGGCAGTTTGTGTCAGAAAGTGCACAGTGTCAGGTGTGCAATTTCCCAAATACAGTTTTGTACGTCACCCCCAAGAGCAGAGCTTTAGTCATGTGACTCTTTACAAGCATTCAGTAATGCCTTTTGGTGTTAAAATTAAGCACCACGAGATGGCACTGTAGGAAAACCTTTTTTTTCAGGGTTTTAGTTTTTCAGGGTCCAGTGCTAGTCTTGAGCAATTGCTGCTGCTCCGTTTTTTTTAAACTTCTTTATTGATTTTTGCCTTTTACAGCGTGGTTCATCAAGTCACAAGAAGGCAGATATTGTACAGTAGAGCAATGGTCACTCAGTAAAAAAGACAACATAATGCAGTATATGATGACATGGCGTTAGAAGCCTTGCAACTTATACAAACCTTTGCTTCTGGTTTCAAGTCTGCCCTGGGCTCTGCTGAGAGTAAAAAAAAATGAAACTCAAAGACTAAATAAATACACAGCTAAGTAAACTATCTATCTTCGGAGTAGCCAACTCCAATCAGCACTCTTCGTTTTATAATGTTGAGAAAAGGTTTAGAGCAAAGTAGCATCACTCTGTCGCATGATAAGCAACTGTGTCAGCTCTTGCAAATATTGATCTTTTTATCAAGTTCCAGCTCCTGGAGTCAGGAGAATCTCACATCTTAAAACGCAGGAAAGCACAATTCCCAGCCCTCAGAGTTGCGAAAATAACTTGGAAAACAAACTGTACAGGCTCAGAAATATAGTGACAAATAAAAGATAGAATGTAAAGCTGCCATTGGCTAGAGGGACTCTCCTAATGCAGAGACTTAAGGGAGGTGGGAAGGTGGGAAATGTAGATGTCCTCATGGTTCGTGCAGCATGTGAAGCAATGTAATAAGAAGGGGAAGATGTTAAGGTAAAGGATCTGAGTAATCATGTCCTCCAGTCCTGTACCAATCTGCTTCAATTCAGTCCCATCCTCTCTCTTCCTAAATGTTGTCATTAGTCCTAACTCTGTTTAAAATGCTGATAGCTGACACACCGTGGCAAAATACAATTAAAAAGAAATACATAAACAAACCCAGCCTGGATCCAACCTCATTTGCACAAATGGTTTGGCTGCTTGCACTGCATGTCATGCTAAACTGGAAAATACAAGAAATGGGACTATTATTTCCTGCAGAAGTTTTGCCTCTATTTAAAATAGTTCTGACCCTTGAACGCTGGATCCAAGCACTGCCATAATATGATCAGCAGCTGAATGTCACAATGAGGGTTTGTGTGTACACATCACCTTTTGTGCGCACACTCCCCCACTGTATAGGTGCAATCTCATTGCACATGTCCACTTAACAATCTCATTGCACATGTCCACTTAAATATCCATTCATTTTTGCTCTGGGTATAACATTTGCCCACTAAACGATGAATAAGTGCAAGAGACTACAAATTCATGCTAAAAAAACCACATCTTCCTTTGACCCCATGTCCTATTGTACAGTTGGAGGGATGCTTCCTTGAAGGATTTCAGTCTCCTCTCATTGTCCCCTTGGTAACTTGGACCCATGATTTGATCAAATATGTTATTTTCATGTTTCTTTCTTCCACGGCTCCTTTATATCAACCCTGTGTTTCACTTCCAGCACTGGATGGCATAAGAATTAATTTGCAATTAACAAATCTGAAAATGCAAATGCTTTTGTTAAAGTGCATTCTGCAGCTGTGATGGAATCTTTAAAATGCTTTTGATAATTAAACCATCTCTGCAGTTCACCTTTAAAAGAAGGTGATGCTAATTTAAAAAATATCCCTCTTCATTAACTGGTTGCTGCTTTGATTGGCTTATTTGTATATTAATCCCAAATTTGGACAGATAGTGCAGCTTCAGTTAATCAACAGGAAAAAAATTAGCTAAGTGTTGAAATAAAACACCATTTGGAGATGGAAAAATCAAAAAAGAACTTAAAATGTGGAAGATTTTGGCTTTTTCATTTTTTCTCAAGTTTTCTAGCTGAGACATCCTCAACTTAGGGGTCCTAATTATGGACATTGTTTAGCCCTTATGCTTTTTTTTTTTTTTTTTTTTTTTTGATAAGCAAACTATTTAAAAAAAAACCAGCATCTCCCACCTTAGGTTGCAGGTGTCTATCACCTTTCAGGATACAGACTTTCATTTTTATTACCCAACACAGAAACAATCATTTATAACAATACATATGAATTGGTGTATACTTCCTAAGGCTCCAAGTGTATGTAGGCACCGTGCTAGCAGCCGGTTCTGGCAAGGCTGTTTCCACCCATCCACTACACCTTGCTCTTTCCAAACCTAGAAATACAACCTCAGTCTTCAGTTGCAAGGATGACCCCGGGCAGCCCGAGTGATATATAGTCATGTTTGAATTGCGTGAGCAAGGGCAAGGATCTGGGGCACGCTCAGGAACATCACAGCTGGACCATGCTGCCACTGTGTAGACAGACCCCAATTTTTTTTCAAAGCGATTTGTAGCTTGATTAAATCCTGCTAACCTTTTGTTAATTCTTTGCTCCATTAATTGTGAGAGAAGTTGTGTAGCTTGGTCGCTTACATCACACAGCGTTATTTCTGTTCCCTAATTGAATGAGCAGAACTTGTATCGTCAGGTGCCTGGTGTGTGAACATTTACACAAAGAGTGCAAGTGTTCAAGTCCAGTGTTTGATTGATTGCTTATAGAGAGCAACCAAAAAGGAGCAGGCCAGAGGGAAGTCATTTAAACAAAAAAAAAAAAAAAACCAAGCACAATTAAAGGGGAGAAAACATTTGCAGTGTTCAGCCACCTCTAATATTAAGACTGGTGACATTTGCTCCCATACTTCCTCCTTCACAAGCCCTCAGGCAGTTCCAGAAACTGCAGATTACAAAGCCTGACGTGATCTGCTACCTCCTTGGTAGTACACCCAAGACTTTAGTTTTCCTGCAACGTTGTTTGTGAAAATTGAGTTGTCCTCTGCGCTCTCCTGTGAGATGTCTTTTTTTTTTTTCTTCCCTAAGACCCCAATTGGTGCTACTAACAATTTGGCCTGTTTTTCAGATTGATATTGCAAGCCCTCCTGTGGTCGTACCGCAAGTAAAGGAACATTCCTAATAAGATCTCCATGCTTCCTCCTCCACAGACAGGAAAGCAAACAGCTCCAGGCTTTAAACACAGCTGCAGAGTCTGCATATTCCTTCCCTGTGGTCCCTGTGGCCACTGGGGTTGCTGGCAAGTGGTGGGGGAAGGATCAGAAGATGCACAGAATGGGGGTAACCAGCTCCTAGTCACTTGTGCAGAAGAACATGTCACCCACTCTTTATGTAGGAGGGTGAGGCCAGTAATCATACATCTACTGGCTGCTACCCCACGGCT
>NW_017728924.1:6060757-6063487 GCF_001723895.1 Crocodylus porosus | reverse complement strand
CTTTTTTGAAGTCAAGATATATGACATCAATCTCTTCTCCCTTGTCCAGGTGATAGGTCACCTGGTCATAGAAGGAAATGAGATTGGTCAAACAAGACGTACCCGCAACAAACCTGTGCTGGCTATCCCTTAGCCTGGGCCAGTCCCTCCAGCCTGCCAATAATCCAGACAAACTGTAGAAAAAGCGGAGCATAATTCTGCGGTAGTTGCATCTTTGCAGTGCCCCACGGTTGTTTCGTAGGGGTCATTTGCTTCTCTTCTTGCAAGCCTTGCCTGCTATGACCAGGGGCGCTCAAGTCATTCTGCAATGTGGATGGAAACTCTGCAGATGGCTGCCCCAGAAATGACAAGGGCGTTACTTTGATTTGTATAAAAAGTCCCGCTGCATCCCTTTCCCCTGATTTCCCGGTATCTGATTTTAAGCGTGTGAAGCTAAAGGTATTCAATATTCTACCAACTGTAGATCATCAGCAGAGATGAAATGAAATGGAATGAATAAAGCAATCTTACTTTAGAGAAGCAGTCTGATCTGAAACATATGCCTGCCCTGCCACTTAACATAGAGTCCTTGCTCATTCTCCAGTACTGATTCTTATTGACTCTTCAAGCTTTTTCCATTTTCTTAGTCAATGCACTAGATCTAGTAGTTGCGCTTAAGATCTAAAACCTGAATGAGGAAGGCGAGACTCGAACAGTAATAGATAGTGTTCTGAGTTAAGGACCTGTGCTCAGCTGGAAAGACTGCACCAATCAAGCTAGGCTCACTACACTAGTGTGGACTATTTGCTGGGGTAACTCATGCCTCTTTAAGCCTCATTGTGCACAGGGGCGACCAGGGGACCTGCAGTCTGGCTACCCCCATGCAGTCAGTACTAATGCAGGCAAGACCTAGGACACTGATGGTGAGGTTGTGCCAGGCTGTGGTAGCAGTATTGCAAGGCAATCTGCCGAATTAAATGTAAACTGATAAACAAATGGCTAATTGCATGAAGAAATGATGGGCATAGAGGGGGCAGAGGGTGAGAAAATGACCTTCTGTGGAGGAGTAACTGAAGCTGAAAAATATATAGGCCAGCCACCTTATTAGGGATTTCTGAGTAAGCCCCGATCACCCTACCCCCATCTATCACTGGGGGTAAGGCAATGGGATAGTTATAAAAGGAAGGCATGGAAAATGTGGCTCACACTCCCACAGAGGCAAGAACCGAGATGCAGCCTTCTCCATGGCTGCCTGCACGGGGCAACCGAAAGTCTGCAGTCCTAGGAGCCTTTGCCTAAAATGGAGAAGCAGGTAGCTCCTTCCAGCATCGATAATGCCAAGGTAGGCATTTCTGAGGCAGGGGGCCCTGGGTCAGGCAGGCCTGCTGGGAGGTGGAGCCCTTTGAGGAGGTATATTTGGGATGATTAAACCCAGCTGGCCAGACACCAGGTGACTGAGGAGCACCCCTTTCTATCAAGTCTGAAAGCCCTGTGTGAAGAAGGTGCATCGTGTATGAAAGGGCTGTAGGTGCACTGGGGCGAAGCACGAGATGCTGGAAAGCCCAGGGGGGAGGGGGTGGAGAGGAAAGTAAATGTTGACTTGATGTTGAGCTGTGTTACTTTGGGGTTTGCTAATGACTGTGCACCCATAAGAGGCAGTTAAATCACCCTTCGTGTGGTGCTCAATCCTTCTTGGGCTGTGAGGGGAGGCCAGAAGCTTTAACAACAAGCTTTTTCGTGTGCGATGAGCAAGGCATCTTCCTTTCTTTATTGCTGTTATGGTGCTTTCATCCAAAAGGATCCCAAAGTGTTATGGTGGGGGGAGCTTGTTCCACCTGCTGAAATATAGCTCCTTCAAAGGTGGGCTGCATCAGCTAATTGGCTTGCTTTACAGCTACAGCAGCAGAGAGAGAGAAAAAAAAAAAAATCAGGCTCAGAGCACTAAGGAAAACATCCTTATGAAAATTGTAAGAGGTGGTTTAATGATCATACAGAATGAGGCAGAGCCTTGTTGGGGGAAGGGGGGTATTATTATTAAGGTCACACTTAAAAGGCTGTCACAGCGTACAATAAGATGTGATCCTTCCTTTCACCGGGCTAGTAAAAAAGCCGGACCATGGAATTAATCATAGCTAGCTACTGCTGCTAGTTAGCTAGCAAAAGGTTAAAAGCAAGCTCAATTTTACTGGTTAAAAATGCTACCAGAGTAGCATTTGCTCAAATGGTTGTTTTACACATGCAGTGGCGTCATCCAGTTTAAATCCTGCTGTGCTTCTTTGCCAACAACTGCTAGTGAACATTTGCCCACCTTCCCTGCTGCTGAGCAGTATCAGGATTAGATGCAGGGAGGCAAGCAGGCTTACAACTTCATCTGTTGGCACCACAGGAATGCAGGAGCAGAACAGCATGTCAGTAGGAAAAAACTTTCAAAATCATCAATTTTCAGGTCTTACCTCGAAATGGCTAGCTTCTGGGCTGGGGAAGGGGAGGAGGGCTCGGGGATCTTTCCTGAACCACAAAGCCCTTTTCCAATAAAGACATCTCGGGTATTTTATTTATTATGCATCCTGGACAAGTGCGTGGATGGAATTTCTGCAACACGGCACCAGGAAATAAAAGCTAAAAACGGATTTTGATTTTGGAGCAGGGCTGGTTCCTGTTTAGGTATTTCTTGTAACACTTTATAATGACTAATAATTTTCCAGGAATAGGTATCCTCTTACCCCTAGCAAAGGAAGCTATGATTTCCAT
>NW_017728924.1:6044421-6060657 GCF_001723895.1 Crocodylus porosus | reverse complement strand
CGGGTGTCTCTTTAATGACATGGGTGTGGAGGAATTTTCTTTTGAGAAAGACGACTGCTTGAGAAACAAAGAGCTGGTGGTTCTCTGAGCAGTATCAGCTTCCATAAACACTTGAAAGTAGGTTAGAGCCAAAATCCAAGCTAGGAGCATAGACCCAGAGTTGGGCCTTTTATTGGACGTTTCAAAACAAAAAGTTTCACTTTGAGGCTTTCAGAAAATGCAACTTCCCAATTTTGCATTTCAAAACAGCAAATTCCATTTAAAAATCTTCTAAATTAAAAAGAGACAGAGCGAGAACGCTTTTAAAAAGGATACTGTAAATAATTTCAGAATTAAATCTTGTTTTGAGGTGAACTGGATATTTTGGGTCGAATGCAAGCTGACTCTTTCAGTTTTATCGTTTCCCTGAAAAATATTCAAACTTTCCATTTCAGTTAAACCCAAACCAGTTTTTCCTCATTTTTTCACTGCACCCATTGACATGAACCAAAAAAACCAGAACAGGACAAGACACGGTCCAGCGCACCACAGTACAGGACGCACTATTTTTCCAGTTCACGCCATACCTCCACCTCAGCCAGAGAAGCGCCTTTGAAAATGAGCACTACATGATATGTTCCATTTTCACACGTGCAAATCATTTCTGATACTATATTCATTTAGCAAAAACCCGTTAAAATAGCAGTTGGTCATTACTACATAATCTGAATGAGTCTGCATTTCCTGGGGAGGCCATTGGGGTCATCCCCTGAGAAGAGGAGAGCTCTCTCTGGAAGCAGAGATGGGAATAAATTGCCCTGGTCGCTGCAGGACGAGGGTGCGAAGCATCTTGCACAACAAAGTTTAGTTCTGAAAGAGGTGCAGTACAGGATGCATGTCTGAAAATAGCGACATTTGGATATACAAACCTAGGGATCACCTATCTCCTCTTTTTCTGAGATGCCATGTGGGCAGAATTCGCAGCCTTGGGAACATGAGAGATGTAGGACAACCAAGTGCTAAGGAAGTTTTGATCTTCACAGAGGGGGTGATTGGCAGGGGTGGCAGTACTTCCTGCTGGTGTTTTCAATCAGCCAAGTGCGGAGGTTGGAGAGGAAAATGCATCCTTTTCTCTCCCACCCTCCTAACCCTTCCCAGCCAGATATCCTCCTTTATAGATGTGGCCAGCGTCCTGGTTATTCGCTTGAAAGCGTGGCCCCCTTTCTAGAGATGATGTCCCGCTTTGGAGAGCTGTTATCCTCCGCCCACTGCAGCCCTTTCTCCAGCAAAGCAAGAGTGCACCATCAAGCCATGCGCGCAAGCTGCCTGTTGGGCCCATAAGCTGCCTACAAAGCAGTCAAATCTTTACAGATTAAAAACTCTCAACTAGGTCGTGACAAAAGAGACTAACAGCTCCAAAGCAGCCATTATGGTCTATAGTGTCAATAACACACATTAAAGAGCCCCTAACCACATATTTACACAATAGACCTAATGGCTCCAAATGAGCTGTTATGGCCTATCAGTTAAACAATATGCATAGTAAAGAAGGCACAGGCTAGGCCCAGAGGAGTTACTTTGATCTGCTGTGGCAGTTTTCCGTATTCTGTTATCTCAATAAAATTTCCTACTTTAAAAAAAAAAAAACCCTTGTTTTCCTATTTGTTTTATTCAGTAGACAGCAAGCAAAGTAAAAGGCAAGTACTTGAAGGTATATTAAGGATCTGCCAAGCCCACGCAAGCCTAAACATTCAAAGTCAAGTCTAAAACTCCATCCTTCGCTCATTGTGTTGTGCCAAGGTATTTGCAGCACACATGGCAAGTGGGATTCCCACAAATGTGCTGTCATTTAAAGTTGTAGTTAACGAGTGTACAGGTAGGTGAATCCATAACTCTGAATTTCCCCTCTTTTATGTATTTAGGCCAGAGTATTTACAGTTACTTTAATGCCGTCTTCTGCAGTTTAATTTTATCTCTCTATGCAGCGAGGTACTTACTCACACATAGTCATCAGGCTCATATTGCTTCCTTGTGACTCATTAGTTGTCTCCTATGAATCGGGTATACGATTTACTCCTTTTCCACCCCCCCCCAATCTACCATAGAAGCAAATTCACATGATCTAGTTATTGAGAGTATAGCAGTCTGATCACAAAGAAGAAAAACATGGGTGGATCATCCTAATCCACAGCACTTTTTGTTGATAAAAAGCTTTACAAACCTTATCTGAGCAATAAGGGAGCTTTGGTTTCCTCCTTCCTGGAAAGCAGTGATGATGCTGCAGCAATTGGCTATGCAGAGCCCAGTCCATTGCCCTTCCAGTCTTGTAGTGCTTGTTCTGGGAGAATCTGTGATACTTCCCAGTAAATATAGTTCCCATGGAAATGAAAGGATGACTCTTGACACCAGCCAGCTAATATGCAGGCAGGGATCATACACTAGTCTTGACCTAGTTATTCATAGTTTCAGTGAGTTTATGACTAGGACAACCTGGTAGAGCACGTTATCTGACTTACTGCCTAACAGGCCATTACCTATCACTTATGACCAATAATTAGCCCAATGATGTCACTTCACCTAAAGCCCTTCAGTCCTAAAGAGACCACTGTGTGCGCTAGGGCTAGAGAAAAGAGGCCTGGGTAAAAATAGTGGCCCTTTAGAAAGCTTGTAGGTGTGTGACCATGTTGGCTGGAGTGAAGTGAAACATAATGAGGCGTGTGGGGCTGAGTGAGGCACAATGCACAGCTGAATCTGATGAGTGCAATGAAGCCTTGGCTTAGAGATGGATGTGGGGTGCATGCTGGTGATCCCAGCTGGAAGTAATCAGCACAGGTCCCAGAGCCAGGCTACCACAGTCCCACCTGCGGGAAGGAGGTGATGCAGGAGAAGCACCTCCATCCAGCCCTGTCCCACTTGCAGAGCTATCCTGACCTTTTGCCTCTGGTAGAGCTAGCTGCTTGTCCTAGCCCTGCATCTCACCCCGGGGAATGAGGAGCAACCTCTGCAGCACTGGCCCCTTCTCTAAGAAAACCTCAACAAAGCAGGTAAAAATGAGGTGAGGACAAGCCTCTTGTAGGGGTTTGCACTGTCTGCAGGGTTCCTGGTGGGTACAAAGCGAGTCAGCCCCTTCAGGGTACAAGACAGAGGCTGGTGGGGTGATAATGAGCTTTACTGAGGGATCTGTGTTTGTGTAGGGACGGGGAGATGAGGGCAGACCCCAACAATGGGGCAGAGTTGTGATGAGAAACCCTTGGCAGATGCTGGGGTGGGGAAGGTGCAGGGTCTTCTTGTTTCTACATCAGGGGGTTGGGAAGTGGGATCCCACGTGCAGGCACATGCATGGGGTGAGGCTTCTCCCTAAAGTGGGGGGATGCTGCCATGCGGGTGCTCAGTGTTGCAAAGTTTGGCCTCTCCTGCTGAAACAGTATGGTTGGATCCCTGCTTGTGACAAATGGGGGTCTGTGGCACCTCCGCTGTGTTCATTTGTGACCCCACGCTTCCTGCTGTGCGCGCTTGGGCCTCCAAAGATGTCTCCTGAAGAGGATGATTTGATTCTGGGGGTGTAGCAAATACCAGAAGCAATTTTAATTGACAGATTTGATGCATTGTTTTGGGGTATTTCAAATTCCTAGTGTGGCCACTTCCTTTCTCTAGTGACTAAGCTGCCATTGAAGGCTCGTCAGTCTGTTACTGCTTCCAGTTGGTTCAGACCCTCCTGTTGCCCCAAGCCAGCCCCACGAACTCAAGCCTTTAGAATAGAGGCTCCAGGTTCAATCCCTCTAGCAGGCTCAATTGGGGACTTCACTTCAGTTGTATGCCCTGCGATGTGCACGTGCCCCAAACCTCCATGGAAGTGAATTCTTGCTGTCAGTGTTTTTGTGACTTGAAAGTTGCTTCTCAACAAAGCATCCAAATTACTGCAACTGGGGGGTTTGGATTTAGATCCAAACTATTTATGACCTGACACTGACATTGTAAACCACTTATGAAACATTTATTCACAAGTTTGATTATTAAAAAAAACAAAAACCAAAAAACCCATATGCCACTTACAAAAGATATAACTTATGGAACCATCAAATTTTATACTGGGTGGGGGGGGAAGGCTTGAAAACAAGACCACAAATGACAAAACGTACTATTTAGAGCCCAGATGGCGGCATAAAATAAATAGCCATTTCCTCAGTGGAAGCATAGGCAATTTGGCTGTGTGAAGCTGCAATTCCAGCAGAGATCCTTGAAACAGATGTTGATATTGCTTGTGCATCAAAACTTTAGGAAAAAGCAAGATGTTCAGGTAGCATGAATGTACAATAACTGACAACCTTAGATGCCTTTATCCATATGAGAGAGAATTATATTTAAAGCCAAAACATGCCTTTTGGAGCTCAGAACAAACAACTTTCTGCTTTCATGCTATGATGCAGCTAATACATATGTCTGTCTGCAGTAATCAAGAAATAGCTGTATTTTTCTTTTTAAAAATGATCCCACTGCTCTACCATTTAGGGTGAGAGGAGAAAAAGGGAGAACCTGAAGAGAAAAATTTTAATCTTTCTCCATACAAGAGAAAAACAGGAACTGATTTCATTCAGATCTTCTACATCTTCTCGTAACTAAAACGTATCGGACAATTTATAAGCTCTTTTTTTTTTTTAAGAACATCCAACTAAAGTCATTTACTGAGCAACCATGGACTAGCTTCTGACATGGTTGGTCAGTTAATAGTACCCATGGCTATTTGGGTACAACTCGTCCCAGGCAAGCTGTTGGCTTGGGCTGGCCACGAGAAATTTGGATTCCAAAGGTAATTTCCGATACAATTATAGGAAGCAAACACGTGCAATTGCTGTGTGGAGAGCATCTCTTCCATGCAGAAAGCAACAGGAGTGGCAATTCTTAAACCGCTATGCCCTAAATTCTGCTTTGGTTTTTAAAAGATGCGCATAATTTACCCTAAATCAGTCTTTCGGTTTATTCGACAGCAGGAAGGTGCGTTGCATCCTGTTTGAGCTTGTATGTCATTTAGTCAGTCACTCCAGTAATAACATATTGAGGTTTGCAGAGATTAGGCTCGCAGCCGTCATCTCAGAATAGCCCCTGGGTAGTTAGAGAGCTCCCCAGGGAGGTGAGGGGTAGGTGGCCCTGCTCCGTACCCCACCGGGGGGGTGGTCCTTGGAGTTAATTGTGACAGGGTCGGCCTTCATTCATTCCTTCCTTCCTTCCTGCTTCCCCGCTGTTACGTGACCTTCTTTGGGATGATGCCTGTAACCCTCACGGTAGCTACAAGAGGAGCTTTTGCAGGAGGTACGTGGTATCTCCCGTTGGCTCCGTCTCACTCCAGACCTTCCAAGATCTAGCACAGGTCTCGGGCAACCCACGATTGCTGAGAACGAAGCCCGTGAGCAGTTCCCTAAGAATATAGAACTGGCTTTATTTTCCTCTGTTGAAAAACAATCATTTAAAACAAATTTCTAAGTGCAGTTTTGCTGAGTCTCATTACCCCTGAATGGAGGCGTTTGAGTAGGGCACGGGTTGACCTATAGCAACACGGCACAGATTTATTATTAATTTTTGGTGCTTCTGTGTACTCGGTGGCTTGCAGTAGTTTTGTGTACCCATCTAAATTACATAGCGCTGTTTAAAAATAATTAAGAGAGCAACACCCCCTTCCCTGAAGCTTGCCAATTTAATTGCTTTAACAGTCTATGCAGAGCATTTTTGCCCTTACACTCTGCTAGCTAAAAGTGTTGAGCTGTACATGGGTACCAGTGATCCCACTGTCTGCCAGGTGAAATCACAACTGCTCCTGTCTCATGCACCCTGTAACTGCAACTGTTCTCCCTTAAATGCAAGTAGCAGAAGCTTGTGATGTGCAAGGTTGCCCCGGTCCAGTTCCAAGTGATCCTGTTATCCAGCCTGGTAGCAACCATCAACACCCAAAAGGTCACAGCTTGATAGGCTGTTTAAAACATCTCTAGTTTTGCGAGGCCTCAATGCCTCGTGGCTAGGGTAGAGGAATGGGAGGGAGTCAAGAATTGTAAACTGTGGTCCTAAATTATTAACTTGTTCACTGTGAGATGTTGGCTGACTTACCAGACCCCTTTCTTGCTTTCGGAAGGAAGTTGAGATCTTTCCACGAAAGGCAAGGTACATGTATATGTATTTTATCCAAGAAAAGTCTCGAGGAACTTGCTTTCTCTTTTAAATAACACTGGCCATAATGCTTGCTGTACTGATCTTCTAATGCACACCTAAGCCAGCTGAGTCAACCAGCTAAATACCATACATCCTAGTATTAATTTCAGTGATCTTGACACTCCTGTATCACAGTGTTACATGTTTATACTCCCCTGTCAGCAGGTAGTAAATGTGACAGCATTGTCAGCCCTCACCGAGCCAAGGCCTTCTCTTGCAGAAGTGTATTTAGTATTGTCACTCCTCCGCAGGTTTGGCTTTTATATATGCAGCACATCACACTAATGGTGACCGGAGTTATCACTGTTTTAATATTACTTTAATTAATAATCGTAATAATAATAATGATATTAACTGATCAGTCCTGGTGTTGTGGGTTTCCTCCTTTCAGAAAAATCCTCTTGTATTGATTTAAGGTAAAAACAGATTGGGACAGCCAGACCCAGGATAAACCCAGATGCATGAGAACAGGCTTGGGAGAATCCTTTACTGGGGCATCTTGAATGGCAATTAACTTGGATGAGCTATGATTGTCCTGGGACAAAGTGTTATCTGAGATACTTCACAGCTACTTAAATTGGGACAATGGGCCTGTAGGATCCCAGGATAAAAGGCTTTGCCCTAGGAGAAATCCCACATCTGTTTCTTACCCTCGGATCATGAAATCTGAAGATACAGCCTATTTTCTCAGGAGGCTTGCACGGTGTCACCACTTACCCTTGGAGCACCTCTTAACGCTAGCCCCCACAGAACGAGGAGACTATAAAATCAAAGCAAAATGAATTTATTTGATAAAGATAAGTAGATAAAATCATAGAAAATAAAGTGGGAGAGAAGTAAATTCTCAGTCCCATCCGCAGCTGTTGTTTTAACAGAATTGCCTTTCCTCCTGAGAAGAACAGATGCTCCAGGGCCTCAGCCTGCTGCAGTCCAGTCAGTGGCTCCAAAGCAGGGGCAAGACCTGCTTTAAAAGGCTTGAGCCCTAATGAAACCTGGCAGGACCCTTCCAGGATGATTTGTGTACACGTGGGAAACTGAAGTGTACCTGACATTGTCTGCTAGAGCTGTCATCAGAGATTCATAGAAGTGGGGTCGGAAGGGACCTTGTAGGTCTTCAAGTCTGACCCCCCGCCTGGGTGGGGGAGAAACTGGGCTCAGATGACTCCAGCCAGGTAGGCATCAAGCCTCTTTTTAAAGTCCCCTGGGGTAGGAGCCAGCGCAAGTTGGTTCCAGCTCCTAGCCGCCCTGACTGTGAAGTCGTTCTTACGGAAGTCTGATCTAAACCTCCTCTCCAGCAACTTGTGGCCATTATTCCTTGTTATGCCAGCGGGTGTGAGGGGAAACGAGGTCTCTCCCAATCCCTTCTGGTCCCCCCAGCGAGTTTACAGACTGTCACCAGGTCCCCCTCAGCCTTTGCTTGTGAAGGCCGAACAGGTTCAGGTCCTGCAGTCTCCCATTGTAGGGTCTGCCCTGTAGTCCCCGGATCATGCGGGTGGCCCTCCTCTGGACCCTCTCCATGATGTCCACATCCCTCCTGAAGTGGGGTGCACAGAACTGGACGCAGTCCTCCAGCTGTGGCCCGACCAGTGCCACATAGAGGGGGAGGATCACCTCCTTGGCCCTGCTCGAGATGTACTTGCAGATGCACGACAAGGTGCGGTTAGCCTTGCCCACCGTGACCTCGCATTGTTGGCCCATGTTCATCTTGGAGTCAGTAATGACTCCAAGATCCCTTTCTGCCTCTGTGCTCTCAAGAAGCGAGTTTCTCATCTTATAAGTGTGCTGCTGGTTACTACTGCCCACGTGCAGCACCCTGCACTTGTCAGTATTGAAACGCATACCGTTTTTGTTAGCCCACCCCTGTAACCTATCCAGGTCTTGCTGCAGTCTTTCCCTTCCTACTAGCACGCTCACCTCACCCCAAATTTTGGTATCGTCAGCGAATTTACACAGGTTGCTTTTCACCCCATCATCCAAATCGCTGATAAAAAAAAAAAATTGAACAGCGTGGGCCCAAGGCAGGGGCCTGAGCCTTAGCTGGTGGGGAGCTTGGATATTTTGTGTATATAGGTATCCAGGTTGTAGCCGTATTGGTCTAGAGCAGCAGTTCTGAGCCAGGGGTACATGTACCCCCAGGGGGTATGCGAGATATATTTCATACCTTGTCTAACACAGGTCGAAGGGCCTAAAAAAGTAATTTCCCATTGGAAGGGGGTACGTGAAGTCTTACTCTGAGACCTAGAGGTACATTGCCTGAAAAAGGTTCAGAACTGCTGGTCTGAAGGAAAAAGGAATCGGGAATCATGGTAGAGGTGATCTCTTTTATTAGATCAACTAGATTTTTGCAATTTTTTTTTTAATTATTTTTGTAAAAATCTAGTTGGTCTAATAAAAGCGATCACCTCTCCCACAAGCTCTGATTCCTTTTGTGTATATAGCTGTCTTTCAGGCTGCACTTGTGTACCTCCAGTCTGGGACATGGTGCTCCAGGGCCAACACATGCACATGTGCTTTCCTGGCATTAACAAGTATTAGAGTAAAAATGTGTGTATGGTTTATGCTCCAGGAGTGGCTGAAAATCAGGCCTCTGGGTGCAATGCCTCTCATTGTCCTATTGGGCCTGGACATAAAAGTGGATGTGTTTTTTATGCTTATAACTAACTAGTAGCAGGCACAATCATAGTACTTAGATGCTGATGCAATTCCTTGAGTTGTTGGGTTGTTTGGGTTTTTTTTGTGTTGGTTTTTTTTGTTTGGGCAGGGGGGGAGGTTGCTGAATTTACTCAGCTTTATGTATAAGGAAAGTTCAGTTTTCCCTCAATGCATCACACACACTGATATGTCTAGATTTTTCACCTATAAAATGGGGATAATGATACCCCATGATCTCACAGAGGTATTGGAAAAAATCATTAGTGTGCGTTAAGTGCTTGGATACTACAGCGATGAGGACTGTATGAAAGCCCACAAGGAAATAATCATGCCATCTTCAGAGTAGGTTTTGAACAGTATGCAATAAATGGGCCTGGGACTGCATATGGAGTGAGGAGGAGAAAAAATATTGAACTGCTGCTCATTAAGTGAACGCTGTCCATCCACTGAACTGAATGAAGCTGGGGTCCTGTGGGAGAAAAATAGTATGTGATCATGTAATTAAAGGCTGTATCAGAATAGAGGCACGCAAAGAGGCCAAATTCAGGTTGCACGGGGAACCTTAATTCTATCATCTCTTAGCATTTTTGGTGCTTGGCTCTGCCATCTTGATTTTTAACTCCGTGTGTGTTGGTGGGGGGAGGGACAGTTCTGCTTTTTGAGTTTGCTTAAAAAAACCCAAAACTTTAGAAGCTCCATGATAAGAAGTTTGTCTTGAAATGAATATGCCACAGTATCAGTTCACCACATAGGCTCTTGAGCTCTTAGAGTAACTACTAGTAGTAGGTTGTCATCCTCAGGACTACAAGGGGGATATCTGATGCACAGAGGGCTGCTACGGCATGGGACACCCAGACTCCAGTCCAGGCTCCGGAGGGCAGTGGACTTTAGTGGACACCATCTCATCTCCAGACTGTCTCTTCCCAAGCCTTGCAGACAACGAGCTCCTCTTTCCACACTTCAGGCTCCTGCAGCTTGCTGTCCAGCAAGTCTGTCTTCTCATCCATACTCCCAGTCCCTATCCATTACATGGTCTCTCGAGTTCCTCTCCAGCCCCTCGTCTAGCCAGTCCCAGTTCCCTCCTCCTCGCTCCTCAACTGATTCCTGTAATATCTGATCTCCTGGCATCTCCTGGCCACCTTCTCTGTCCACGTTTGGTTCCGGTTCTAATCTTTCTTCTCAACTAGGTTGGCTGTCTCCCACCTTTGCTCTTATCCCTGTCTCTTTGCCCAGACATCCTTTTTCTGCATTAAATACGTGCCCTCCCTGACCGTCTTTCATGTCCCGGTCTCTTTTCACTGTGAAGGAGTTTCTGCTTTCCTGGAGGCCGCCCATCTTCCCAAGTTGCTCTATCCCGATTCTGTCCCTACAATTATTCTGTCTGCCGCATTAAGTTCAGGCCATTATTTCTTCCTTGTGCTGCCTAGCCCAATAGGAAAGATTGAGAGCCCAGGACAGTGTGATAGAGAAATGGAGGGGGCTTCTAGGCAATTGAATCTGATCTCCTGCATCTGCAGGCAACCGTTAACTAGGATCTCTGAAAATCACCTTCTGCAATTTCTACCACACCCCAGTCCTAAAGCGCATTCAGAAAAGAGTAAAGCCTACCGTGCCCCACAGTTAAAAAGTGGGGGAGATGGAGTCATCACCAGTGCAATGACAAGAGTATTTTGGGACCTGGATCTTGACCCAGCAGGACCAGCAGTTATTATTGCAAGGAAAATCCTGCTCAACCTTTGCCTTTAGCATGTTGAATGCAGAGTCTTCAAAGAACAAAAGGTCTAGCATGTTTCTATCAGTAGAAGTTGTGCTTTCTTGCATGTTTCTATCAGTAGAAGTTGTGCTTTCTTTCAAAAGTTTATAACGGGGCTATATTAGTTAGCCGGATCCTTTGCCAGGACGATATTAGCTTTGGGTCAGGAATTTATTTCATCTTCTTGACAGATCTTAAAACCTGCTTCAGAATATAGGTGTCTTGGAGCTTTAGTACTGGCAAAATTCTTTACTCTTTCAATTTTTTTAAATTCAATTAAAATGAAATTTAAAAAAAAAAAAAAAAGAAAGAAAAAGATTAGCCTGGGATAGGTATGACACGTGGGAAACTTCAACTCAAAGGGTTAACATTTTGCGAAGTTATCAGCGTTTGAAAACAAGATGTGAAAATGGATGATGTCAGGCAGCATTAATAATAGCTGGTGCCATCCACCATATTGTACCAGCTATTATTTTTAAATAGAGGGCTGAAAGGCCAAAATAAGAGGCAAATGTATGTCACCATCTTTTACATTTTAATAGGCCTCATTAATGAGGCTGGCATGCTTTTGCAAATGCTTTTAATTTATTCTTTTGATTAAAAAGTGGAAGCGTCTCAGCACAAACCATATTATTTCTGCATTTCATACTTCTCCACTACATAAAGCCGATTCATACTGATGGAAACCAGCAATTCTAAAATTATTGTTTACGTTGCACACAATTTCGGCACAACTCATTGTAGATTTACTTCATGATTGGTTTGCTCTGGTTTCCCTATTGGACTTAGTGAGCTTGACTTGAAATTGGGGAAATTATCTGGATGTAACTATTTCAACTTTTTTTTTCCTTGCTTGTTTGTTTCTATAGGAGGGGGAAAAAATAGCTTCCTATACTGGAGAGAGAAAATGAATTCTTCCCTTTTTTGTTTGATTTCATGTAAGAAGATCTCTTGCTACTGCTTTGGCTAGCCAACAACATTGTGTGTAGCCTTTTATTTATTTATTTATATTTTTACCCACTGGAGCACATTCGGGAGGGAGGACATACTGTGACAGCTTCTCTTTCATGCCAGGTTCTGTAATTAGTATCCTCCTCCTACTTAATATTTTACCAAAATAGTGAGTAAATAGTGTTTTTGTAGCCAACGCGGCATTCATGGACGTGACGGGGAATCAATGTAAATAAATGAGAATGTAGTTGCTCCTTTGGATACACTCATATTTTCTTTTCTTTTCTTTTCTTTTTTTTCTCCTTATTTACTTTGCCATTAAATGATGAAATTCTCTCCAGACCAGTGGTTTCCAAAAGCTTCCCGCATTATTAAAGCTCCTGTGAGCCCTGTGATAAGGCTAAAATCCTCCCAGCGGTCACCCCAAGAAACTCGGCTGGACCCAAAGGATTTCTGTCTTCCCCGCTGCCCTGGAAGTGGTTGCAGCCTGCTGCTCCTTCCGCATTTTTCTCCCTTTTTCATGCAAGAAGAAGAGCATAACCTACATAGTCACCGATCTGTCCCTTCATCCAGCCCCTATTTTGGCCAGCTCCCAAGTCTCTTCTGAAGCTTACCTAGGGAGCTGGAAGAATCGGGGGGACGCGAGGTGTGGGCTGCAGGAATCCCGCCTCCTATTTGCAAGATGACATGCGTCCTGCTTCCTCCGCTCATTTGCTCCCCCCACAGACAGCCAGAGGGATGAAGAGAATATGACCAAAAAGGGGTTTTAAGTGGCATGGATGGCCTCAGTATCTTATGCTGGCCAGGAGTGGACTGCTGCACAGGACACCGTCTTCTATGGTGCCCAGCATAAAAGACTGACCCGTGCAGCAGGCCACTCCTGGCTGACTTCTTTTGCTTGCCCCCGTTGTCTGGCTGGGTGGGTGGTTGCTAGAGGAAAGAACGATTTTAATTCTAGAAAGGCAGGATAAGGCCCAGCGCATCTTGTTGACGAAGTAGAGCAGATGGGAAGCAGATAGCTTTGCCCTTCTCAGCAGGTTAGAATCTGGCTGCTTCTAGATGAGATTTAATGCGGCTGTGAGTAGATGCGAGAGAGGTATTTGCTCAGACCCAGAGTTTACAAGATTATTTGTTTTTACTATTAAATCAGCCCAATAAAATATTTCCTCCCCGATGCTGTAATTTTTTTTACCACTGCTGTAGCTGCGAGTCCTGCTCTGAGGGACCGTGTTCAGAAGTGCACTCCTGCTCCCTCCTCCCGGTTGGCATTATGTCTCCCAGTTTTCCTAATGCAGAGCCTCTCTTGGGTGAGAAAATAAATTACTAAAATATAAAGGATGACCAGAGAGAACCCATCAAAGCAGCGTCCAGAACTCTGTGAGTGGCAACACTATCTTACAAGCCCTATAAATGCTCGGTGTCATCCCATGCACATCTCCCTGGGATTTTGCATTTATTTCTTCATACATTATACACCAACATGGGTAGCAAAATATGAAAAAGAGGAGACAGAGCAGAGATTAGGGGGCTGAAAACATTTTCACAGCAGTATCTTGTCAGCTTTCCAGCACACTCTGACTTATCGAGATCCAAACACTCACAGCTGGTGCATATTTTAATGCCAAATGACTGGCATGGCTGAAATTGGAATTCACAGTCTCTCGACGCGCCTTACCAGTGCATTTAGTCAGCACATTGCTTTGTGCAACTCTTTTAAAGTTTAAGTTACATTTCAATGAGGGCATTTTTACGGAGGCACTGTAAACTTGCATGGAAGAGTGTGTGGCTCCATGTGCCAAGTGGCTGTGTGTCTGATTAAAATTAGAAGTAAAACAACATGAAAAACCCTGCTAATTTACTGCCCTAAAATTGTCAATTAGAGATGTGCCAAATAGCCTGGCAGCATTTCCCGCTCCTCCAAAATGTGGGATACCCGTGCCAACTCCAGAGCAGAGGAGAGCGGAGGAAATATTTTGTCTACTCTATCCAATAATTGGTCACATAATAATTGGACAGTAAATTTCCCCAACCTGAAACATTTTTGCCAGTAGTAGGAACAATGCCTGGGTGGCGGTGGTTGTTTTTAAAATTTCCCAGACAATGCATCATTTCCTATGTGCTGCTATCTCCGGCGCATTGCTGTCTAACTGATGCTTAGTTACACATTGTCAGGCTTCTTGAATGCCAGTTAAAACCGCTCACTGCATAATGATACAGTCTGGGAAATTTTAAACACCTACCCACTTCTTAAAATGAATCCAAGCCTTCTAGAAAGAAGAAGAGTTTGGAAAGGAGGGTGATTTAACAGGGGAGGGCCAGCTCCTTAGCGGAGAGAAATCCCAGTCATCCCATTAAGTTCAGGGGACTGATGCTAATTTAAGACTGGGCCCCGTGCACCCCGAATGATGGTGGGACTCATCGGCTGGTTGGGAGCCATGTGGGTCGGGGAGCTTCCAAGGGGATACCAACTTGAATTCAATGGATGCGATGGTTGCCTCCGCTCTGGAGTCTTGACATCTGCTTTAAAGAGCTAAGGTAGGATCAGGAGGTTGTAACAGCTCATTATTCCCCTGGGAAGGATGCGTCTCCCCATAGGCGGTGAGGGATACAGTTAGACAGCTGTTTGAGGGCCTCCCAGCTGTGGTGCAGCAAGGATATGGGTGGGAAGGGGCCACAGATGCTGTGCAGTGGAGACTTGGTACGGCGATATAGCCAAGCTGGGACAGGCTTCCACTACTGAGACCAGACCCCAGGGCAGGGATGAAGGATTAGCCCAAACTTAAAGCCAGGACAGGCTGTCCCCGTGACTAGGAGATGTCTTGAGAAACTCGGCACAGAATCCTCTGAATTGAATTTGGGGGAGTTAAGAGTGATCCATGTCATCCTGGTGCACTGTCAAGGCCTTGCAAAGATTTCTGGAAGGAACCCAAACCTATATGTCTTTAAACAATTTATACGCTAGATTAACGTGGTGTTTTGATGCCAGTGATAAACAAGGCGGCCAATAAGAATTTGTCAGAATTCCTATTAAAACCCTCGTTTGAAGGGATTTATTCTCCATCTGCTGGTAGCCATTTTTCATCCCAGTTCATATTATTTTTTATTTTAAATGACTGAACAGCTGGACACAAGAGATGGGCAAAGTATTCTGCAGTTGATGATCAGACTTGTGGGTTTGGGGAGGCAGGGGGGGGGGGTTCATCTAGCAGCTGCCTAAAGGGGAAATACGGGTTGTGGGGGGAAATAGCAGAGCAGAAAAGGCAAACCACTTGGCTGTATCAAGAAACTGGGGATGGGACAGATTTTGGTTTGATACAGGGGAGCAAAGTGACCAACTGGTGGAAGGAGGTGAGTTTTGAACAGTAACAGAAAGAGGATGAAACTGCCGAATGGGCAAGGAGTGCCATGGGAGGAAGCTTAGCAAGTATGCTTAGTGCAAGAGTAGGACTCTTTGGGAGCTTACTCAGGGTCCTTGACGTACAAGCTACACAGCCAGTCCATTGTTTGATGTTTTTACCTGATCTGATCAACCAGAGAGTGCTCAAGGTCTGTCCCTTCTATGCCAGAAAGTCCCAGGCTTTGCCATGTAAATGCAAAACATTAGGCTGTTCAGTAAGTAACCTGGGCTTTGCCTGTGAAATGTATGAGAACTTCACCACTGACCTCAGTGGAAGCAAGAGCAGCATTATATACTGTTATGACTTGCACAGGTACCATATGGAAAAGAAAATACAGATGCCATAGCATAACGCACATTCCAGGCTTATGCCGCTGGTCTCTGGGATGGCAGAACAACTGGTTAAAGTACCAAATGGTGATACTAAGCTAGCAGATCATCATGAATTTGACCTTTGTGATTTGTTTTTATTATTATTTTTATTTGTTTAATTTTTTTGGACGTTGGAAAGCTGTAATAGCACACGGAGAAAAATCTGCATGTATTTGGTCTAGAACCAATGGTGCATTTCATGCAAATCTTGAAGCCCTATTGCCTACATAATTTTGTCTGAATGCATACAAGGTATAGTAGATCAGACCTATGTGAGAGATCCTGGTCTGGCAGCACATCTAGGTGATGAGTTCCCTGGAATCGAGACTGGGCCTATGAACTACTTAAGGCAGCATGCCATGCATCGGGTCAAGTGTCATACTATTAAATTCAATAATCTTTTGGCCTTGGCATTAATGCTTAGCCTCCATATTTTGATCCATGCTGGCTTCATAAGGTTTCCATCTCCAGGCTGATTCACAGGCTTGGTACATTCCAAATATAGATATTAACATTTCTGTAGTAATGTAGGTATTTAATTAGCTTTAACATAATTTATTACCAGTAGAGAGCAGTCTGAGATTAGAATTAATATCAGGCATTGCTTAAGAAAAGTATTGTATTTGCACCACAAATACATTACGCAGTGCAAAATTAAAGTGATTGATTTTAAGCAAGCACAATATGTACTTGTAAAAGTAGCTTATTTTGGCAATTGATTCTCTAAAGAGCGAACGTTTAATACTTGTATCTGAATGTAACCTAGAGACTTAAAAAAAAATAAAACAAGGCAGTGTTCTCTAGATATAATTTAATTTGAAAAGGTTTGAATACTGGAGGTGATATTTAATCTTGCATTTTCCCCTTATGTCTTGCTTTTAAACAGCATCTGTTGTAAATAATGTTTACAATGCATGGCATTTACTTTATTTCC
>NW_017728924.1:6015428-6044321 GCF_001723895.1 Crocodylus porosus | reverse complement strand
TGCTTTAGTGTTGATTTAACAGCAAGAGCTGTGTTATATTGTTGCCTTTGTTTCAGTTTACTTAAATTATTTTTATTAATATTCAGATTATAAACATAAAGCCTGTTTTCCATCAGAAGCTCCATGCAGAACATTTCATTCATATTGCTGAAAGATGTAGTAAATACAAATCATTGCACAAAACCAATAAGCTGAAGTATTGACTTTCAATTGCATCCTGTTTAGAATGCATTAATCTACATATTAAAAGAACAGCTTTCAAATACAGCCATCTTACACTTGTGTCCATCTTACATTTTTCATAATAGTTTGTCCCTCGTCACTAATGACTCTAATCTTTTTAAGTTTGCCGCTTTCAAATCCCCTTTTTTTTTTCTGTTTCATCCTGTAACATAGTATTACTGTTGGGTTTATTATAAGCCTACCTGTTCAGCTGGATGGTAGTGGTTTATAATCTCATGATAACTTCACTACAGGATCCAATAGATAGATTGGTCAAAAGGGAGAAATCCCAGTTAAAACCCAAACACCTCTAATAGTAATAGAAACAAGTAATGGCTTTGTGTAGTTTATAGTAAGGAAGAAGTTTAAAGCTACTAAGGGAAAGTGGGCGTCAGTTTGATTGATTGGGGGGGGCGGTGGGTGGGATCATTTCCCTTCTTCATAGTTCAAGTGACTGGAAGTGCATCTGGGTAGGTAAATTAGCCTAACCCGTCCCACATCACTGGGCACATCTACACGTGCCCCTGACTGCACACTGTGCGGTCATTTAGTACTTGCTTAAAACAAGTACTAAATGCACTGTAACCGCTGTTACTGCACAGTCCCGGCACTGCACGGGTCGTTTTTGACCCTACTGCGCAGTAGTGTCAGCATCGCAGTTGTGCCCGTCAGCGCTAGGTAGAGTCTCAGATAGATGCACCCGCTGAGTCCTGCACACGCTTTTGTGTACCTGGGATCTCTGCCCACAGGTCTCAGTGCTGAGACATTAAGGGTTTTTCCCCAGTAAATTCAGTTGCATGAGACCTCACCTACTCCTTTGGGGGGAATTGGAGGCCTTGAGTGTGGAGGTATGCGAGATATATTTCATACCATGTCTAACGCAGGTCGAAGGGCCTAAAAAAGTAATTTCCCACTCAAATACTCTTGCATTTCACACTCAAATACTCTTGCATCCTCCCAGGGAAAGAGGCAGGTTCCAACTTAAGCTGAAGCCCAGCTTGTGTTTGACCCCATCCCATCTGCCAAGCATTGGGTTCAAAGAGCCTGCACTCATGGGAAGTGTTTGCACGTGGATGGTGGTCAGGTTTGAGAAAAACACACGCAGAAGCGTAAGCTAAAGTTACAGTGTAGACATACCCTAGAGGCCAAGTAAATGAGAGCGAGAGCGTGTACTGCATGCTCTTTTGTTAGCATATGAACAGTCAATAGGGCCTGACCTTCCACCAATCTCTCTCGCATCTAGAGGCTTTTAAGACCTTTCCTACAGAGGTTTGTTTCAAATTTTATTTGGCACCAGGAGACCGACACAGGTTTGAAGGAATTTGTTTCTGCCCAAGTTTGGTTACTGGTCCTGACCACTTCTCTAAAATGGAGTCGTTTCACTTTGAAAATGGTGGCAGGTTTGCAAATGCGGGGCCTGGTTACACTACTAAAAAATCCCCTTTATGCCATTGTGGCTGGGCAAAGGAGTCTTAAAGTAAGTAAGTTAAAGTATTTTTATGGTGCTGTGCTGATGTAGAGAGGATAGGAGTCTGCTTCACACTAGGTTAAATACTCATGTTACTGGGGCTTCTCCATACGAGAGTATGGTAATACATCAGGAAATGTCGGAGCCATGTTTTGTTTGAGGGAGGATCCCCTCCTTTTTGATTTTTCTCTAGCAATGCGCACCCAGGAAATTTAAATTTGGGGTGGGGAGGAACGTTAATAAAATACTGAGGGAGCACAGTTCACATAAAGGACAGCCCAGATATTAGGGGTCCTATTAGAAATAGGCCCAAACTGCAATGGTAAGCTTGATTAGCACTGGGTTCTGGGAAAAATTTAAGCCCAGAGGTATAGATCATGGCTTGGCCTCATTTCTCTTTCCCATGGCACTTCAATACAGTAATGTTGCACCCATATCCAGCTGTCTGAGCTCGGTTTTAATGTTAAATTAGTAGGGTTATAAATATCTGCTTGGCCTAGCATTGTACTTTTGGTGACAACGCATCTCTTTGCAAAGAGACAATACTGAAACTGGAAAAAAAAAAACTTTAATTTTGTACTACTTGACACACTTGAATTTTAACTCTGTGTCCTTAACCTTGCCCTAACATGCTTATTTGCATTTAATTAGAAATTAGTTTGATAGGGGAACTCTTACCGCTTCCGAACAGTGTATCCTTGATGTACTCTATATTTTTAAAAGAGGATTAACTAGATAATTACCAACCACTTTTGCTGCCAGGTTTTCTTTCTTTCTTTCTTTCTTTTTTTTTTTTTTTTTTTTTTTTTTAATATGAAACCATTTTCCTGTTGAAGAGCTCTTGAATGATATAAATAACAAAGCCAGAGACCAAGCTGGCAGAAGCATATCCGAGTCTTTATCGCAGAACAGAAGCTGTCACTTCTTGGGTGCAGTTCACTTGTTTCTTTCACGTATTTCTTGCTTTAGCGTCAGCCAAGCCTCATCCCATGAGATCTTGTGGTTGCTGTTTTTCTCAGTGCTTCCATATCTCAGGCTCCAGGGTTAGTTTTAGGTTGTTGGATTTTTTTTTTTTCTCTTCTTTTCCCCACTGTCTTGTTGCATTGCAGACTCCCCATCATATGGTGAAGCGGGATGTCATGGAGCTGTGGTCCAGACCAGCTGTGGAAATATCCCAGGTCGCTGTATGTGGGGGACTTGGTAATTTAAAGACAAAAAAGCTTGTCGTGATGGCATAACACTTGCGTGCATTAGAAGCTAAAAGTAAACGTTACGTTGCTCAAGAGGAAACGAAAGCTCAAGAATATCCGTATTATTAATCGCTCCTTGTATTATTTCTCTGTGAGACGAAAATAGTCTTTCTGTTTCTGTGCTTGGGTATTCACAGTTACAGAAAAGCAAAGGCTCGTTTTAGCCCATAGCCTTCTAACGGTCTTGCCTCTTTAAGAGCTATCACGTACTCAAGATACCTGTACGAAGGCCTAGCCCTGATGCCCAGAGGTTCAGAGGTAACTTCTCAGGCAACAAAGAACAACGTTTATAAGAGGACTTGCTTTTTAGTGCTTGTGAATGGGTTTGGAAATGTGTTTTTATTGCTTTAAAGTCCTACTGTTTTATATGTAGTCTCTCAAGTATTTTGGGCAGGGATTATTTTCTATGTCTGTCTGTATAGCACTTAGCTGACACTTACCCATTATTGTGTTATTAGGCAAGCCACGCTACAAAAAAAGAAATAATTGAATAATGATACGTGTATTAAATGCACTAGCATTGGTATTTAATTATTGGTGCATCATTTTTATATTAATTTGTAAGACACCCAGTACCACTGCCTCTTGGCAAGCTGGGAAAAGTGAGATGACACTCTTTCTGCCCCTTAGTCGGCATCTCCCAAAAGAGATCTAAGCAAATAAATAAACACTAAAATAATATCAGTAAATAGCATGCTATCATGTAATGAAGGGTGGTGTAATATAATGCATATGCAAAAGGAAAGAGTTAAGGGTTTGGGGTTTTTTCCTGGCTTTTGCGTGCGCTGTGTTCTCTTGGCGTGCTTTTGTGTGAGCTTTAAATCATCATGAAAAACGTTGATTTACAGTGGAAACTGCTGTACTCAACACTTGAAACAATCACACTGGTTTTGGAGATGTAGGCTTGAGCCATCTCGGATTTGGAGAACAATGATTTTCCTCGCAAGCTGAGGGTCGAGTACGTACCGTGGGATTTTTTTTTGTTTTCCCCTTTTCTTTATCACGGGTCTGCCGGAGGCCTGTGTGCAAGACCCTAATAACGTGCCCCCTTACACTACAGGTGTGAAGGGGAGCAGAGGAGTAGGCAGACCGGCTTGCCGGGGTTATGGCTGCATGCCGCGTGAGCTGGCAATGCCTCTTCAGATAAAGAGCCCGTTTAAGGACTCGCTTGCTTTGGAGGAACGTAGCAGGATGAGAGGAAGAGCAGCTGCTACATGCGGCGTGCTGTCCTGGCAACCCGAAACATTTCTGGGAAGAACTAGGCTGGAGTCATTGCAGCAGTAATGTGCCTTATGGCTCCTATCCCTTGCAAAGAAGGCCAGTGTCTTTCTGCTTCAGACGCCCTGGAATCATAGTATGGCGGCCATCGGGGTTTGCTGTCCATTATAGAAGCCCATCTTCCTCTGTATCTGCCCCCACATCTATCTTCTCTTGGCCTACTGATGATTTCCCCACCTTGCATGTTGCTATTTCTCTAAAGCTGCCCTCCTATGCCCCCTCCCACACCTAACTTGCTCTTTCCAAAGAGTCGTTCCCAACGATGGATAGAAAGAAGAGGCCACCGGAGGATGGCTACTGCTTCCATTTTACTGCCAAGACCTTGGGCTTCTTACGCACTGACCTTGGAGCAGCTTTGTTTCCCGTCTCGGGCAGCTGATGGTCGTTGGCATACGTGTGAGAGGGCAGGGGAGAAGGGCAGAGAAAGAAGAATAAATAGTTTGGCTCGCGTTGAGCGGTTCAAAAGAAGAAAACAACCTAAGTCACCTGTGCTGGTCGGCACGTCTCCGAATAGCTGCGATCGCTCCGTATTGCGCACTGTGGGTCGGAGTCGCAGGTGACTGAGAGCTTGCAGTCAGATGCCTGGGGCTTCCTCTTTCCACAAAAGAAAAGAAACAAGTAGGGAAAGAAACAAGTTTTTTAAAACTAGAAAATTACAGGGGTTTTTTTTTTTTCCTATGAGCTTATCTTAAAATGTTACTCCTATCAATAGCAACGGGAGAGGCTCGAGTAAATTATGGCCATTTCCAAGAGTGTGCACTTATCCAGAGGGGTTCAGCTTCACCTTTTCGCTCGGTCCCTGCTGACAAAACTGCACTGAGTAATGTCGGCGTGTCGCTCACCGGGCACTTTTCAGGGCAAGGAAACCAACTCCGAGAGGAACTGGAATAGGATTTTTCAAATATGAGCAGCCTGAAAACAATCCACTCGATTCTTCAAGATTTTCACTTTGTCACCCTCCTTCATTCCTCGTGCTTAACTCTGCACCAACTTGTGTTATTTAACAATTTGGAATAACAACTTGTTTTTCTCCTTGCTATTTATATTATGCTCATCTTGATGACCTCAAGGTGCCGTGACCATGTTTAACCGATCCTTCCAGGGATCCCTTTTAGACTGGTGCTTGACCAGGCGAGAGCTGTGCTGGGTGAGTGATTTGCCAAAGGCTGCACAGTGATAGTACAGCTTTGATTAGCTCTCAGATTGCTCGGCTCATTAGGCAACACTGCCAGCCCTCTTGTGTAGTCCGCTATCTGGTCATTGCCCCGGCAATGTGTAGAGTTCAGTGCATGTGGGGGGGAAAATGCGGCCTAAATCCTTCTTCCCAGCACGGGGTTTCAACTTCTTTATCTTTTTTCCTCTTGACATTCCTTTGTATTGCTGTGACTGGCCATCTCCCTCTGCTCTCACGCAAATATACGTGTCGTGCCCCAGAAGTCCTCGGTCCATAGAAACACAGGGCAGATAGAGAGACTCTGCCTTAAAAAGCTAACTCACTCATTTTTCCCCCTGTTGCTTTTAGCTCTGACCAGTAGCCTGGTCTACCCCATCCATTTATTTGGATTATTTCTTCTTTATACCGCTGAGTTCATTTCAAAGAGTGCCAGAATACGCTCTTGCAAAGCTCTCACTAGCAGTGGCTCTCTGTAATAATGGCCAACAGGTAGCCACCATCACCCTCCGTTGTGCGAGCTTCAGTCCCTCACCTCTGGATTTAAAAGCATACGACGGCACAAGGGCTCTGACTAAATTCCTGAAGCGGAAGATGAGCTAGGCTGTACCTGTGTCTGTTCCAAGTATGAAAAGTTTATTTGAATCAGTTAGACTGACTTCTTTTGAAATGTGAGAAGCCTTTATGTTGGTCATGAGAGAGCTGCGAAGAGAAGAGACTAATTTTTTTATTTTTTTTTTTAAACCTACTCATTCTGAGCACTGTATGCAGAACCCTTTCGAGAACAATTATATGCTATCTAAGGTAACATGACAAATACTGGATATAATAACTGGCAACTAATGAAAAGCATGAATGCCTTCTTTCTTGGTGTCTTGTATTTCTTCGAGCAGCTTTAAATCCTGATGGGTTTCTTCATTGTCGCTGCACATTAAGCTCAAACCTGTAGGGATTTTTTCCATCAAACCTTTTAACTCTTTCTAGATAAGTCTTAACAGTCATCTCCCTCCAATTATTTTCCTGTTACTACTAAAGATATCCCCCCCACCCAGCTCACAACTCCCCTGTGGCTCTTGGTAACTCATGTTCTTTTCCCTGGCCCTTGAACATGACGACGCCTGTTCTGGCTGCGTGGGTTGAAACCATGCTTCCCCATTCGAGTCTTCTCCAGTGATTTGCACTATCTACGATTCCCATTCATAGCGAGGGCAAGTCTCCAGCTACCCATGACTGCTGCAATGGAGTCACAATTATGTTGAAGGGAATGGCCTTTGCCATTGCATGAAAGCTGTTTTGCAAGGTGGATTCTTGTCTGCTAGGAAGAGATCACCTCCTGGTTTGTTTAAGTCATTCGGTGACAACGCTGGAGCTGCTCTTTGGCTTACTTTTCCGTGTTGTATATATTCAAAAATAAAATAATAAATAAATACATAAACAAACAGCCCCAAGGGTCAGACCATAACGACTTAATCTCATTGTCTAGATGTTTATTATGCTTAGTCATGGGTGTGACAAGGGTTTTTAACTCTTAAAGGAAAACCTAACAATCCTCCTCTTGTCAAATCCGTATACTTGCGTCTGTATAAATCTAGCATGCCTTATTGCTAAAAGTAGGCAGAGTCAGACAGCAGGGATACTTTCTGTATACACTTAATTTAACCTAGTACTACTTCCCCAGAGCTGTCCGTGAGAAGAGCTTCCAGCGCTTTATGAATCCTAATTAATTAAGCCTCTCAGCATTCCTGTGAGGCACAGAAACTTTTTCCCCCCCTAGACTGGGAAACTAGAGCCCAGTAATGTTAAACTAATGGGTAGAGATTAGAGTGAAGTGGTGGCAGAAAAGGGACTTGAGCCCGGATAGTTTAGCTCGCCACCCAATTCTAGCCCGAAGCGTGATCCGCCAGGAGCCGCTGCTGCTTAAGGACATAAATGCCATGCTAGGTCAGACCGATGGTCGATCTAGTCCAGTCGGCAGTGGCGGTGGTCCCTCAGAGTCGAGGATGATGTCCGCCAGGCTTGGTGGGTCTTTAGATGACTGAGGAGCCCGATTTTTCTGGATGCGCACGCTCTTCGGCACTGGGGGCATGTTGTTGTGTAGGGGAGTGGGATTTGCAGCCCCGGGTTGGTCTCCTTCTCCTTCCTCTGCTACCGCCGCTCCACCTCAGTATCGAGTCCCTGGGCCTTGAGGTGGCGTGTGCTTTGGTGGACCAGGAAGGCTGTTGGGCCACAGCTTTGCTCCACCTGCTCTGCCACTGGGGGCTTCTTGGACCATCCTTTGTCTGGAACTTCCCCCTCGACTGTACCGCCAGGAGTGGCCCTACCAGGAGCGTGAGCTCCAGACGGCATTGCTTTTGGGGTTATTGAAGCATGCAAGCCTCTCCACCACAACAAGGTGATGATCCTCGGAGGGATCTAGTCCGGTATCCTATCTACAACAGTGCCGGTAGTAGATATTACAGAAGGAGAGCAGGGCATGTATAGAGTAATCCATCCCTGTCATTTCCCAGGCATCAACCATCATTGGTTAAAAGTTATCAGAATACACATCGCCCACTTTCTATTTAGTTTTAATTTGCTTCTCATTCAGTTAGTCTACATGGTGCATCCCTACCCTGCCTTATCATAGATAGAGAAGTAAGGCTGGAAGGGCCTCCAGAAGACATCTGGTCATCTTCTCTTATTGTCACTTTTGCTGTTTACCTACGTATCTACTCCATGTGGCTTCCCACAGATTAAAATGGGACATGGTCTCTTGCCCAAGAAGTTGACAGCCAAGGCTTAAGGATGTTGGGGAGAGAGGAGGGAGAACATAAAATACAAGGGGTAACCTTGCAAGGTCAAAGTGAAGTCAGCTGGCTCCGTGCAGGCACAGCAGGTGTCATGGAGGTCTTTTTGCCAATAGGGGGCCTAGCAATTGGGCGTAGTGCACTTCATGCCCAGGAGCATCATGTGCGCATGACTCTTCTGCCACAATTTTCTGATGAAAAATAGAGCCAAGTTCTATTTGGCAACTGTGCGGGCTTGCAATTTTGGGAAGGTGAGATGGAAAGAGGTTTAAGGAGACTCCCTGCCTTTCATTAAAGGCTAGCCAAAGGATTGCAGCTCCACTGCTTGAGGGCCTGTTACTGAGATGGTCCTTATAGGGGAGCATGGTGTTGTGTTAAATGCACTGCAGCACTCGCTGCAGGTAAGGACTGTCCTGTTTGAAACTGTCACAAAGCGTAATGGAGGATTGGTATGAAACTGGACCCTCCTCTGCTTTCGCAATGTTACCCCCCTGCAAGGGCTGTGGTGCCCGAGTGCTTTGGGTATACTGCTATGTGCACAGTCCCGAGTTCAAGACGTGAACTGAAGGTTACACTGGCTGATGCTGGTGTAAAGGGGTCTTTTTGTCTGCCTTGGCCTAAATGGCCCAGTAGGGCAGCTTGGTTAAGACACCCCTGCTGTTTCCTTAGGGAACGGTGCACAAATGACTGATGGGAATAGCATTGTGTCTGGCTGCCTTTGACCCTCCAGCTCAGAAGACCGGGTGCCTATTTCCAACTGGGGTGACTCCAGAGAAACCTAGAGTAAAATTTGAACCTGCACTTCTGGATCTCTCAGGGGACATCTTAACCATTCTGCCAATGTGTCCCAAGGAAGGAAGCAAGGGTATGTACAGGGCTTTTTAAAAACATCCAGCTCAATACTCCCTAATTGATTTTAAGTGATGATTTTTTTGCCTTGCAGGTAAGATATTCATTGAACAACCTTTGTTTAAAACTTTAATCAAAGTTTGGCTGGAATAGTTTTACTTCTGTTTACTTCCTTCTGTATCAACCTCCTAAATGCCCCTTGGATTTCAGCCTTTGCTTGGCTCTCCTGGAAATTCTTGATGCCGAGTGGCAGGTTTTCAAGTCATAATCTGGGCAGTCTCTGCCAGGACAAGAGTCAATCAAACAAAATTAAAGCCTGATTGAATTCAAATGCAGATATTCAAGAATTAGTTAGGTGAAGTCCAATTCCTTCTTGAAGTATGAGGAAGTAGAATTTCTCTGCTCAAAGATGGTAAAAATAAAAAGGTGTGTAGTGGGGGGGGGTTCTTCTCTTGTCTCAAGAAACAAAAAAGCTTAAGTGATAGCACTTCTGGTTCACCTCTAATTAAAAAAAAAAATAAAATCAGGTTCTTTTTATTGCGTCATGACTATCAAAGAAAGTAGGTTCTCTTGATTCTAGCGATGAATTTAGGCATCCACATTTGAGAACATCACTAAACAATTTTTCCTCTGCTTTGATCATCTTGGTAAGCTTTGGGGGAAAAATAAAATATGAATAGGGATTGGGTTTGCCCTCAAAAATAACGTTTCTGTGGCTATCGCCTCTTTTTGATGAGATATAAGGTCAGCAATCATGTTGTCTTTACTGTTTGCAGTTGCTTTTTGTATCAGTTGGATCCCCTTCAATACGAGGTTTAACGTGCTTTCCATCCATCCTGGCAATTCTTCTGGTACTTTTTTCCCAGCAGGGATTAGGTCCTCCAAGTTTTCCAGTTTTCCCTCTACTAATATATTGCTTTGTACTTTTTGTGAGCTTAGTCAACTTGCCAGACTCTTCTTTATGGCTGTTTATTTTAGTGTCAGCCCAATCCAGATGGAGCTTGCTTTCTATAGCTCCGCTGTCCTACACGGCTAATTTCTCAGCCACAGTCTCTAACCTCTTTTTCAGCTGAGGTTATAGATTTTTGCAGTCAGCCCATCCTGCTGTGAAGCGCTGATATGTTTTCTCTCAAGGAATTGTCCTCCTGCCTTGTTGCATGTCTGCATCTGCAGAAGATGATGCAGGAGAATTATTTGGTGCTCCGAAGACCTGTACCTGGAGGCAAATAAACACCCACTTGCATCCTTTTCTTTTTCCCCATATCAGAGGTGCAGTTTATGTTTATGCTGCACCTGATTTGCTCCATCTGCTCTTTGGCTACATCACGAGGGAATTAGGTTTTCGTAGATGTTTAATTGCAGATGCTTGGCCTTGTCCCCTCTCATTGTTAAGTTCTGACCTCCAGCCCTTCCCACACACTTGAGCCATCGAACACAAGGTGAAGAATGACCTCCTGTTATGACCTCTATGTCAGTCACCCCTCCCCGGTCAGAAATGGTTTGATTTCCTTGCTGATGGTGGTTTTGTCTTTTTAATTGGCGAAGGCCTGTTGCAAAAGATTTCTGAAAGACATTGGGGTCAGTGAACAAGATAGTGGACTAGGTCTTGAGGACACCTGATGTCTCTTCCCAGCTCTGACACCGTCCTTTCACCTAATGCTTTTCCCCTACTCCTGGTTTATGTTTTAAACCTAGACTTTCTCTTACTATGTGTTTGTACGTCAACTAGCACAAGGGGGCCTTAACCTCAGTGAGGGGCCTCTCGGCACTTAAGAGTACTTACAGTTTGCATGAAGCATTGTTTGGGTGGAGCACAAATGGGCACGCTCCATGGGGACTCAGGGACTTCCACCTGCAGCGGTTTCGCCGAGGACTGCATTGCCTGGATCGGGATGAGGGGGGTCGGGGCAACTTGTGAGCCAGGCTTGGTGTGGGGGCTGGTGTGTGAAATAGGTGCTGGCCACGGTGCTGAAGCTGTGGCCCGATGGAGAGAACGTGTGAACGTGTGCTCTTATCCGTGACGCAAAGTTAACAGCTAGCGCACATCTCTTCCCCACCCCACCTCTGCCCCAAGGTAAGGGCCTTAAAACCAAATTGTTCTAAAACATTTCTAGAGCAGTTAAAATGTTGGAGATCTACCATGAAATGCTGAGCAAGGGGCCCACGGCTGAGAAATCTGTCCTCATCAATTATTGGGGATCTTGCAAGGTTTTGAAGCAGGCCATTTCCCCTCCAAGGGAACAGGCACATTGGTGCCCAGGTAGCATTGGACGTGATATCTGGCAGGGAGAGGGGGGTGAGAGGCAGCATGCTCTTTACTTCCTGCATATGCCAAGGAGATGTGGGAAGCTAACTGTGACAGAGTCATGGTTCATCTCCTGATCCTTCCCTGAATGACCCAGTTATGCCTTACTTGGGGGAGACTGCAAGGAGCCTTCAAGAAGATGCATCTGGTGAAAGGATAGTGTTCTTGCCCAGATTCAGCCCCTCTTCACTGACCTGATTTCTTTCTGAAAGTCACAGGAAGTGCTCAGTGAGCACTTGTGGTATATTCCAGGCCCGTTAGGAATAATGGTTAATTTTTTCATGAGATACATTTCTCTTTAAGATACTGAAATTTACCTTTTTCTTGCTTTCTCAAGATGACTTTTTCTCTGGCTGAGGACCGATTCAATGATATTGTTCCTTGAAAGTCTTTCTCATTATTTCTGGGGGGTTTCGGGGGAAGAGGGAGGGGTTTATTGTTGTTGTTGGGTTTTTTTGCAGACTTACTTCACTTTGGAATAATAGAATCCTGTTTAAAAGAGTAAATTTTTAGGATTTTCTAGACACAAATAGATGTTAGAAGATGTCACCCTTACAGCCGTTCTTTAGCCTATGAAATGGACCTATTCTGTTTTTTACGGAGTGCTATTGAATTTGAGTCTCTTTTTTAATTCAAATATCAGGTGACTATTTGGACTAATATAAATAGCTTAAGTAGCTATTCATTCAAGTCACCAAGTCTAATCCTTTGGCTAATTGATTAAATAGCTCTACCATTGTATATGATTGAAATGCAGTAATGTTAATAAGACCTTGTAAATGCTTAAACACACAAAAAAATCCACAGCCCCTTTAAAGTAGGAAACAGCATCATTAAGTCAACTGGACTCATTGAAGGATCGATAAGTCAAAATACAAGTCAGAAAAATATTGACCCACAACTCTGAATTTGCTTTCTAAATAATTGTGCTTTTTTCAGAAGGTTGAAAATAAATTTAGTAGTGTCAATAGATTACCTCTGTACACCAGCTTTATTGATATTATTACACCTGTTACAGAAGCATCCTTTAAAGCACAAAATAGTGAAATGACTTTCTTCTGCCAGTGAATCAGTAGCATAGGACCCAGGTGTCTTGGTTCTTCAACCACCCTCTTTACTAATTATGTTACTTCATAATGAGGAACAAATCTGAGAGCTGTAATTTCATGCAGCCTGGCTGATAATGGTAATTTCTTGATGAGCTATTTATTCATCTACTCCTTTGTCATTTTACTTATGGTTATGCTTATTTGTAAAAATGAGAAAATCGATAGAGTATGGGGAAGAAATCACTTGCAAGTACTACAATAAATGTATTACAGGGTAGAGAACTCCAGGGATGAAAGCAGATAAATGCTCAATGATAAGTCGAAAGGCAAAATTTGAATGACTCTTTGACTCCCTGGGTAGAGAAAACTGTGGCTGGGGTGATCTAGTCGGGGCTGGTCCTGCTTTGAGCAGGGGGTTGGACTAGATGTGACCCCCCTGAGGTCCCTTCCAAACCTGATTGTCTATGATTCTGTGACTCGCTAGGTATTTTTCTGTAGCATGTATAGAGAGCCTGACATACAGCTGCTTAAAAGAGCAGATAGTCCCGATATAATGAGAACTTTACAGTTGCCATGAATTTTTACACCTTCTGATGGTGCAGCACAGCAGTCCCTGGTGAAAACCGGAGGACTGATTCTGTGCAAGCACATGGCAGCAGTGCGGGGGTCCTTTTGTTAGCTCATTTGGACATGGAAGTTATCAACCATTCTTGGAAAACCCCTGCTCAGCCATGGCTGCTGCTTTTTAGTTCTTTTATTTTTTAATTTTTTAAAAAGAATGGACCTTTCCTTTCAGCCTGAGGCCATCATGCATTTACGCTTGTAGAACTGCAATTTCTATTTATTGCAACCGCATCGCTAATCACTGGAGGAAGAGACAATCCCTTCCTTGAACAGCTCACAATCCTAGTGGAGGAGAGGTGACAAAAAAGAGGGAGAGATGACTGAGTGCAGCCTCCACTTCTGTATCAACCCTGGGCTGTGCCCAGCAGTGCCCAGGGATCAGGCCCTGCCCAGTAGCCCCCAGTTCCAAAAGTGGGGCAGGGGACAGTTACCCCAACACTGCTCTCATCATTAGATGTGCACTCAGCCAGGCTCTCGGGCAGCTACATCACCTCATTTTGGGGAGCTGACACGGAGAACCTGAACGAGCCGGTTCCTGGGTGCAGCCCGGAGGCAGCACGGGCCTATCTGGAGGATGGCTGGCAAAGGTAGGCAGCTCCCTGAGCTGGTTTGGGCTTTGTTCTGATGTTTTAAATCCTTCCGTGGGTTGTATTGGGTGGGGATGGACAGATGACGGAGACGGGTCGGTGACGGGGAGACGGGGGCAGGAAGAGCTAGTAGCGTGGAGGGAGGCAAGGCCTTCCAGTGTGAACGCTGTGCGAGCAGTGGGACCTCCTTAAGGCCACGAGGTCCTGCCTGACCCGCTTGCGCAGCTGCTCTCCTGGCTTCGGTCTCCGGCTCGTTCCTCCGTCTACTTCCGTTCCCCCGGCCCATCTGGAACAGCTGGTGGGTCCTGGGAGGAGCAGTCTCCTCTGCTTTGATCGGGTCCCCAGCTGCATCCCAGTTGAACCTCTCCACCTCGTGCTACAGTCTTCAATGAAGCTGTGAGGATGATAACTCCCCTCTGGCTGGTGCCACCCTTCATGCTCCTGCCGCAAAAGGTGAAAGCTGGGCGCTAGATGCGCGTAGCTGTTTCCTTTTGAAGCAGGTGGCGCGCGATGAGCAAACTTACTCACCCCGCTGGGAGCTTCTTAGCTCCTTTCTCCTCATTATTTGTGCTTGGCTTTTATATAATAAACTGTTACTAGTTTATGGATTGGATCGAAGAGGCTGTTTATTTTGATTGCTTATGCGCCCTGGTGCCACAGTTGAATGAAGCTCCAGCTTTCCACAACATTTAAATTGGATTTTTATTTGATAACTAAATAGTTTAGAGGTTTGCTTTCTTCATCGGCTACTCCTGGCTGGCTGTGTGGGGCAGGACTGCCACTTGGAGTGACCCTGGTTGAAGAACTGGCTTCAGTAACTTGTATGAAGTTTGTCGGGTGATTGCAACACCAAAGATTAGTCTAAGCTCATGATCGCACTTTGCTATCTCTGACTGCGATGCTGTATCCCTGGTTTACGCAAATTAGAATAAGGTGCAGTAGCTGCAGAGAAGAAATGTAGACAGCAGTAATGCTCTTGTTATAAGCAAAGAGCTCTTTACAAAGGCATTTTGTCTCATTGCAGGCTATGCCATGAAACCACTTGCCAGTCCCTGATATAGGCTCGGCGTTTTGCTATCTACTTTGCCCAGCGCTCAGTCTGCACAAAGACTTGGGTGTTGACAGAAGGGGAATCTCTTGTTTCCTTGAAAAGCACATGAATTTGGGGTCACCAAATCACAGGGGGCTGGATATCGAACGTAACGCTGGAGATAAGTTTTGTTGACTCTGTGGATCTGGATATATGTTGGGCAATACCTATTTTTGCTCTTAATCTGGTCAAATCCTTGAAAGCCAAGAAAAGGAGTTTTCCGGAGGGTGATGGAGAGATTCGGGGGCAGAAACTATTCCTGTCTTGAAACTTGAGAGAGAGATTGTCATCTCATCTCTTTTCCAAACTTGTATAAATAAAAGCCTAATGTTGCTGCTTTCTCTTCCCCCCCAAAGCCTGCGGAAAAAACTCCCCTGATGACATCTCTGCACTGATTAGTCGATATGCAGAAGCACAAGGAAGCAAACCTGGTCTTATCTGTTCCCTTGGTGTTTTCACCACCTTTTCCCCTCCCTCCATGACTCTTCTTCCTTTATTTTGTGTATTTTTTTTAAAAAAGCTCGTCTCAACTCATGGTGACCTGGAAGTCTGTTGGGGAAAAGCTACCTTGTTTTGCATCCTAAACCATAGTAAGTGTCAGCTGGTCTCAACAGCGTGAAAACCAAATATATACAAGAAAGGTCAGAGATTGTGTCCAGTGTCCACACTGGAATAGCTAGGGGTATGGTAATTGAAATTGGTATATATGAATGCCCTAATGGGGAACTCGACCTCACTTTGTAGTTGCCAGGTACTATTTCAGATCATAGTTTTTCCACATTACAGTATTAGTTTTGATAACCATGCAGAGACAGATGGCATTTTGTCCGCTTTCCAAAGCAGAGAAATAATTTGCAGAGCTGTAGCTTGTGTAATGAGAAGCCATGTAAGTTGAAGATGAGGTAAAACCAAAGCATCTGTCAGTCCTTGTGTGCCAGTTTTGAGATGCTGCAGACAAACTAATATTTCTAGCACAAAAAAAATAAAAATGGTAGAGACAGTTAGAGATTTGTGGAAAAGATGGGGTTTGATAACAATGCCACAGCAGATGTCATAGAGTCCATGCTTGATTTTTTTTTTAATTTTTTTACTACTGCTCTGTGCCTTTCTGGGAGAGGCTTGCTCTGCACAGCTTGTAAGGAGTATGTTCATTATAAAATTTTATTTTTCAGGAAACAATAAATTGGAAAATTTGTAGCTAATCTGTTATTGTCACCCTTTATCCTGCTTCCTTAGTTGCTGTGGCAGAAGGGTATGTTCTTATTTGATTCCTTTCATGTCGGAGAGAACTACCTTACATATTGTACACAGTATAATTTTTTTTTTTTAAGAGCTATCTATTAAAGCACAATACAAAATTTGAGGTTGCTTGCATTATCCAATATTACATTTTCCCATGTGTGTCATGGAAAATGTATAATTATCTTTTACCTATTCAAAGAAATCCTTCTCTTGCCCTTAATGCTGCTCTTTTCCATCCTATTTGATGAGGGAGAACAATGTTTCAAAAGTTCCCCTTTACGAGTATGATAGTAAAAAAAATAAAAATAAAAAAATAAGACTCGAGTAGTGTGTGTGTGTGTGTGTGTGTGCTACTTGAGTCTTTCTCCTTGATAATAGATGCTGTTGCCTCCATAGAAGAAGTTGCTGTCTGGGATAAAAATGATCCCTGGCATGCACGTCTCCTCGAATGTCTCTCGTTATATGTGCATAATGTTATAGTTGGCCAGATATATTCTGCCCAGAGCAGTACGTGTAGTTAGGTGTATGTAGCAAAACACTGATGGCAAAAACGGGATCAAATTGGGAACTGCTGCCTATAGGATCCAGGTTCTTCCTGCTTGGTTGTCCTTCAGGAGCACTTGTGCAGATGATGTTTTCTTGGCCACTGGAGCTGGGACAGCTGAACGCAGGTGTGGCCGGTGCTCGTCACGCTGCCTTACCTGGAAAATGAGTAGCCGCCTTCTGCTGTAGCTGAAGCTTGTACGTAAGGCTCAAGGGTAGCCAAAAACTCCAAGGGTCTGGATTTGAGATGGTGAAGACAGCTGCCAAACTCTGCAGAGGTCACACTCGAGAGAAGGACACAATCTGTCGGCTAGCAAGGTGCAGTGCAGATTGTGGTCACTTGTGTTCACCCGGAAACCCGGACTGGGTAAAAGAAAGACCCGGAGATTATAACCCACTTCAGCCATCGGTTGGCAGGTGCTCTGGGCTGAGGGAGGAGCCCTGAACCTTGCCAGGATACTTCCCTCTGCCAGGCGGCACCACCTTATCCAGACTGAGCCTAACCCCGCCATGCTTTCATCCAGGTCTGTATTTCTGCCAGCCGCTGCAAGAGCAAGGACGTTTTTCACGCGGTGAATTTGATTCACTGACTTTCTTCCCTTTTTTATGGCTTCTGAAAGGGTATTTAAAACACTTTGTTACTGACTAAAACGAGCACATTTCAGACGCCCATCATTCTCTTTTAACTCTATTATCCTAATAAAGAGGGAACTGCTGTTTTCCAAACTCCACAGCCTTTCTTGGTACAGTAGTATCTGGTGCTGCTTATAAATTGCTGGCGCATTGTACGTTCTGCATACTCCATTGTTTTTATTGTGGTTTGATCTTTACAAGTGTGAAACTCTTATCTCGCATTGTGTTGAATGATAATCCAAACTGCTTTTGGAGGACTGTTTGGATGGTAAATATTAGTATATAGAAAACCCACTAATGTGTAAAAAAAATAAATAAATCAAATACATAAAGTAAACACATCTGAGCCAGGGAGAGAGGAAAAATAGCAGCCAGCTTGTTTTTATTGCAGCCTCCATGCAAGAAAATCTGGCTCATCTCTCGTCCTTTTATTTTGCCTGAATGTTCATTCATTCAGCTTATCATTTAAAAGAGCCTTGGCTTTAGCGATGCTTTGCCCAGCCACTCTGCACAAAAGTCTCCACTTGATAAAAGCACCATTGATAGCAGGCTGGGGATGTTATCAGTCGGGGAAGTTTTTTGCATGAAACAGTTTAAGATTGTTTGTCTGCCGTTCCAGCACGCAGCTGTTTAGAAAACTCATGCCTCCCGCAGTATTTCTGGATTTCTCTGAGCTTAGTTCATTCCGTTCTCACGGATGGGCCACAGTTAAACAAGAACAAATCTACGTGGGAGCACCAGAATACAAGACGATACATCGTGTATACCGATGGTAGCGGCTCCCGTGCAGCGTATGCCCTCTGCCTCCCAGAGCGGTAATGGATTTAGCTATCATGTTTATGCATTTCAGGCCACAGCGTGAGGGCTGATGATTGCCCTGAATTTGCAGGTGTTGTAAGGGTGTGGACAGACCACATGATTACACAAAGAAATGTATCCTGGATTTTACCTTGCTGTATGTTTACCCCATAGTCAGGAGCCACAGGGGAGGTTCTCCTACATGCCTACAGTACGTCCTAATTGACCTTTCATGTTACTCTTCACACCCCTTGCTAGCTGCAACTCCAGTTGCACTTTGGCCTTCCTGTCTTCAGCCCTGCATGCCCGAGCAATGCTCTTATGTTCTTCCCTGGTTATTTGTCCAAGTTTCCACTTCTTACAAGCTTCCTTTTTGGGATTTGTAGTTTACCGAGGAGTTCCCTGCTAAGCCAAGCTGGTCTTCTGCCAGACTTGCTAGTCTTCTTCCACCACAGGATGGTTTGTTCCTGCGCTCTCAGTAAGGCTGCCTTAAAGTACACGCAGCTCTCCTGGACACCTCTCCCCCTGTCTGGCTTCCCAGGGGATCCTGCCCATGAGTGCCGTGAGTGAGTTGAAGTCTGCGTTTCTGAAGTCCAGGGGCCTTACAGTGCTGCTCCCCATCCTTCCTTCCCTCAGGACCCTGAACTCAATCCTCTCGTGGTCGCTGCTGCCCATGTTGCCATCCACTACTACATTCCCCACCAGTTCTTCCCTGTTTGTGAGCAGCGGGTCAAGAAGAGCATGTTCCCTACTTGGTCTCTCCAATGCTTGCACCAGGAAGTTTGTTTCCAATACTCTCCAAATCTTCCTGGATTGCCTCTGCACTGCTGTATTGCCCTCCCAGAAGATGTTAGGGTGGTTGAAGTCCCCCATGAGAACTAGGGCCTGTGATCAGGAAACATCTGCTAGCTGTTTGAAGAAAGCCTCATCTACCACTTCCTCCTGGTCTCGTGGTCTATAGCAGACCCCACCACCACATCACCCTTGTTGCTCTCCCCTCTGACCCTAACCCAGAGCCTCCCAACAGTCCTATCTCCAGTTTCATACCGGAGCTCTGAGCAATCATATGGCTCTTTTACATGAAGTGCAACTCCTCCTCCTCTTCTCCCCTGTCCTTCCTCAGCAGTTTGTACCCATCCCTGACAGTGCTCCAGTGCCCTATACTGCTGCCTTGCAGAACGGAGGGCTGGGTTTGCACTGACCCCCAGATCTCCTGGGGTCAAAAACCCCATGCCAAAAAAAAAGCAGGGTGGCAGTGCACGCCACCAAAAAACCAGAGCCTGGATGGCCAGAGTCATCTCCAGCTGCTGGCCAGGCTCCCTGCTGCAAGACTGCCATGGCTGTAGCTCCCTGAGGCCCCCAGGTAAGGCTGCTGGAGCCAGCACAGTTGCTACCCCCTGCCTCCCCTACCCTGCATGGGGTAACCTGCCACGAAGCAGAGTACATGTGGTGCAGGCATTTCCCAGGAACAATTAGCAGTGATGCAGGGTGTGCTGCTGCCACTTGTCCCCAGGGAAACAAGTGGCTGTGCTCGTCTGCAGATGGCCTCGGTGTGCTCTCGTCTGGACACGGTCTTGTTCCTCGCGGAAGGACCACATCTCCTAGACTTCCTCCGCCTGTATGGTCAATGGCACTATTATTTTTTGGTATTTCCATAATGCCTAGAAATCACAGCCAAGGGCCAGAGCTTTCCCGGGAGTAGGGGCTGCACACCCTGAATGGAAATTTTGGCCATGACTTGAAGAGCTTATAATCTAAGACAAGTGTATGCAGAAAGACAAACCTGGAGGCACGAAGAAATGCTGAGATGATAGGCAACTACGTGATAATGCTTTCAGCACTGTTCTTTAGGACTTAAACCATAGGGTGGGCTGCAGGCATGAACAATGGTGTGATGGATAGGAGACTGTATTGGGATGGAGGAACTGGAGGTGCAGTACCCGGGTTGGCTCCTGACTTCCTGACCTTGAACAAGTCACTGTTTTTGGGGGGAGGTTGTCCTTTTGCCTTGTTTTTTTTTTTTTGTTTTTGTTTGTTTTTTAAATCTGGAAACTGGGAATTTTGCTTTCCTATGTTACTAGGCTGGTGTGTGAAGATAAAAAATACAGGAATGATTTTAAGGTGTATGGGTACCGTGGTGAAGAGGGCTGGATATGTACCCAAACAGAATATATTAGTATCTAGAAATTCCTAACATCTCCAAGTCTTCAGGTCATAGTCCATTCAAAGGAATTATTTAAAGACACAAAGGGAATATCAGTAAAATTACCTCTGTTCCAATTGATGGCATCTCTTATCAGGATGGGGCTTGCAAATTTACGGATAAATACCTAGATATTTTGTGAGGTCTGAAGATAGCGACACGAAGAGGTCTGACATTTGGTATCATTAACAATGGTCTGAGTAACAAGCTAATTTAATTTTGTTCTGTTTCTCCAACTGCTTGGCTTTAACGCTGAACAGTAATTTATGCTTACATTGGTAGCATTTCATAGATTAAATTTGTTAGAATAGTGTTATGGTGAGCTAGTTGTTCACTGCCAGCTACAAGTAGATTTAATCCTTTTCTTGAACTCTTTGTTATTTTTCTGCACGTTCTCCACTGACCCCTGTTTGCTAATGATACATTTTATTAGTGCCAGTTAGAATAAATTGGTCTGTTAGGTTTAGAGCAAAGATGTTAATGGTGTTTTCAACCTTAACACAATGAATATCGTGCAAATTGCCATTCATGCACTTCAGGATGCAGGGCCACTACCGCTTTTGCAATTGGTGCAATTTGGGAGTTTCGCACAATATTTTATTAGAATTCTGTTGATAAATACTTTCGCATCGCCACCGTGCAGCGGGTGGCGTCTTGCATTCCCAGGAGCCTGCTCTGCTTATTCGCGAGTTTTCTTTTAAAAGGTGATAGTTATGCGCTCCATTTTTCTTCCCTTACTCGCAAGTCACTGACAACAATATGAATAACGTGAGCAAGATTTTTGCCCCCGCTCTTCAGACGTTACTGCAGGAACAGTTATTCTCGTAGGAACACTTCTACGGTTCATCTAAGTCCTTTTACTTCAATGGAGCTATATGCATTTACAGTACTGGAGGATCTACCCTGTGCACATCGATCTTCTGAGGTTTACAGTAAAATGATGCAACCTCTGTAAAAAAAAATAATAATAATAATAATAATAATCTCTATATTTTTAGTCATTCATTTTGTTGTAACAAAATAGAAAAGAATTTTTTTTTCAAATATTTCTGTTGCTAAAGGAAGGGTGGTGAGGGAAGCCTAAAGGAGCTCTCTTAGGCGCTTTAAGGATGTAATCAATAAAGTCATTCATAAGCCAGAACAATAATTCAGTTCGTGTTTACCAAGAGGGAAAATCTTATTTACCAAGGGGGAAAATACAACTTTTTATAACTGAAGTGGTTTGTGTCTAGAAATTCAGATAATCTGCTCTCAAATTCTCCAGACAGGAAGAAACCCAAAACAGATTTGTCAGGGCTCCTAACCCAGTGCACATCTGGGTCACATCCTGAACTTGACTCGTGCTGCTTTTTAATTGTAGTTTTGGCAGTAACTGGCCTTTTTAATAGGGAGTAATTTGTGGTTTTGATCAATTTTGTAACGGTTGTAACATCATGTAATATATTATCTCTAAATTCCTTCCTTTAAGGACCAATTTACAGTAGAGGTTCTCAGTGCCCTGAAAGTTCAAGGCTTTTTGGGTACATGTCCCAAATATTCATTTCTGAGTTTTAAGAATGTCCTGTATTAATCTGAATCCAGTGCCAGACACTCTGGCTTGGGCCTATCTCTGATTTTTATGGTCCTTTTAACATAAAGAAGTTTTCAGAGGCATTTATAGGTAGCTCATAAAAGGCCAGGAGAAGAGAAAGATCCTTATTATAAAAGAATGGCATAATGTCAGCCTGAATATAAACATTGAGAGCTTTTGCTAACAAGAGCTACTAGAGGAATAGTTTTATAATCTACAAAATTATAAAGGAGCATCAGGTAGGGCAGGCATGATTTTATCCTGATTTACACTCCAGGAATCTCAATGGGGAAAGCTTAAAATGGAGTTGAATGGGATCCCGGTAGAATTTGGCAAAAAAAATAAAATAAAATAAAATTGTGCATTCTGAATATAAATTCCTATCTCTCTCTCTCTCTCTCTCTCTCTCTCTCTCTTTTTTTAATCAGTTACTGTTTTGATGGAAAAAACTAAGTATACTGGGCCAAATTGCCAGCTGGCTCAACTTGAATAATAACATTGAACAGTTCTTTGGAAATTTAATGTAGTGGTGCTGACTTGCTTCTGGGGATACCTGATCTTAAAGTTACAATGCCATTGTTCAAAGCATTTTAACAGTTATTTTTTCCAGGTGTGGCTTATGGCTTCTACCCCAATGTACATGGCTGAGAAGTTGGCTCCATCTCGACTGACATCTGTGGATATGTCCTTCTGGGAACCGTGTCAGGTAGGAGCATCCTGCTGCTTGTAACCCCCCCCGGGTCTCGCATTTAGATTCGTTCAGACCGTGACTTGCAGCCCTGCCACTCCAGATGCCATTCTTGGATTTCAAAGTTAATCCAGGCCTGAGCAATTGTGTAGGTGTGGACTGTGTTTTGTTCTGGGATGAGACTAGCCCTGCTACATAAAGGTTGCCGCACATGCAGTACTAGAGCTCTGGCATCATATTTGCTCTCATGCCCATCTGTTAGAGTGGCATCATGCCCACTTCCAAGGTACTATGCCAGTTTCAACAAGGCGCAGGTGCCAACCAAACATAGATTTAGTAAGATATCCTGCAGAAGATCCTCCTGGTAGCAAGTAATGCCAAATTAGGCCCACATGCTTCATTATGAGGGATCACATCTGTTGAGGCTTGTGGGCCTTATACCATCAATTACTGCTTTTATCTTCTCTTTCTTTTCCCTGAATGCCTTAGTGAATAGAGAATTAAATTTATGAACCAATGAAAGGCCTTGATTAAAATCAGGATTTTTTTGGTGGTCTCTCCGTTGAAATCTCAAATTTCAAGTAGCTGGAGTATATAGCTCACTGTTATGGACAGACTTGTAGCACCCTGAAAACTCACAGGGTCACTGCAAATAATAGAGATATCTATCCTTAAATGAAGTGTCTTGATACCTGCTGGACCCCAAATCATGTTTTGCTCTGGCATCATCATCTAGGAGGAAGAGATGGCAGTTATAGTAAGTGGTAGTCTTAATTTTCTGTCCTCGGGCCCTTCATTCTCTCCAGGGGCTTTTCATTGCAGCACATAAGCTATCGCAGCCACCAGCCAGCCAGTCGCCTCTGCATCCATTTCACATTTTGCAATGCAATGTTTAGAAGGCGACTGCATGCATGCGGTGGTAGTGAAAGCAGATAATCTTTCTCTCTCGGAGAAGCTGCGGATGCATATGGAGACGGTGTGTACACCACATTTTTGGGGCAAAGACCTGAATGGTTGGGAAAGCTTCAGTACCAAAACTACAGCTGCAATTAGCTATGCCTGCATGAGATGCTGCTGCCAGTGATGGTTTCTGGGGATTTGTGAAGGAGCACAGGGAAGTAAGGACCCCAGCTCCCATGGAAAGTTGATGGGAAATGGGGCCAATTCCTATTTCCACCTTGGAAAAATCTCCCCCGAATCCTTAGCTTCCTTCTTGCATTTAAGTGAGGGTAGAAAAATAGCAAAAGCCATTTTCCAAAAGGCAGGCTACAACCCCCTGAGTATTTTTGCCCTGATGTGCATGGTAATTATTACTTCTAATGGGAATAATTTGAGACATGAATTTGGATCTCAAATTTCCCAGACTCTGAGGGGAGTAAGGCCTGAAGCATTGATTTAGACCAATCTTTAAAAATTAGAGGGAGATCTGAATATAGTAATGCTGGTGCTTGCTCTTAATGTTGTACACCTCGCTAACATGGTTCCACTCATCAGTTCTCAGTTGCTTGTGTCTCGGTCTCCTTCCCAGCTCAGGAACTGTTTGTTGGCAGTGTGAGAAACCTGAAAAGAGCAGAAGTTCAATTCCTCTAGACTCCTGGCTGCAAGACTGGCTCATTAGACTCCATTTGCACCATAAGGAAAACTAGGGTCTGCAGCAGCTATATAGCCCTAGCCTAAATGAACTCCCCCCAGTCTGATTTCTCATAGGGGTTCATGCCTCAGGATCAGTCTGCTACATATCTGTATCTATATCTCTATCTAGATACACTTATTAATTTGGAATTGCTTTGGGTTAATAAAACCTGAATTTTTACAGTTTTGTTGGGTGAATCTGGTATCTTTTATTAGACCAACTTAAATAAGGGGAAAAAAATTAGTAAGCTTTTTTTTCCAAATTTTTTCCTCCCAACTATTTAAGTTGTTCTAATAAAAGATACCAGATTTGCCTAAAGAACTTTGTCCGCCTATGTCCTTACACCAACATGGCTACAACCTACACCCCTGTATGATTTGATTTTAATTTGGAATTTTTATTTTATTAGAAACCGCACCCCTCAGGAGTGATTTTATTTTATTTTAATGTTTTTTGGCTGTGTTTGGGATTTCTTCTGTTTTCTAGCATCTGGGTGGGATTCCACTGGCTAACTACGCCCATTTAAAATGTGAGTCATCCTCTTTTCTTCTTGGAGCTTGCACTGTAGCAGCACACCATAAGTTTTGACCAGTTCCCCATTACTATGTAGGCATTACTCATTCTTTAACTGCCAGAAAAGACCAAGTTTTTTTTTGCATTACAGGTCTCCTGGCAACATGGAGGCCAATGGGACCACAGGCTTGGTGGTCTGCTCGGTGATACTTTCTCTGCCTGATGCGTTCTTGTGTTTCTCCTTGTAGCAGGGCACTAAAGGGTGCCTGCTAATTTAAGGATGAGGCTGCCTGGCTAAAGAGCCCTGTTTAGTCTGCAGGGCTGTCCAGCTGCTGGGGAAACAGGGAATAGGGAACACCTGCACGAACCACATGATGGGCTGGGTTTTGGCCCAGATAAGCTACGGCTGGGGTCACCAAGGAGAAGCCCTGGCGGCCCCTAGAGAGAGAGGGAGCTCCTGCAAGTGGAAGTGGTTGGAGAACCGATGCTGTCTGCTTTGTTCCCCAGCACGGTGGCACCTGCCTAGGAACCTCCCAGGTACTTACACTGGAGAGATTGCAGTACAGAAGGGGCATAGGACTTGTGTTGTAGATGATGGGCAACTTACAGCCTGGAGGCTTTTGGTTTGTGTTTCTGTTTACCTCTGGAGGACCGGGATGAGGTTTGGAGACCTCATTTTGTGCCCTAGAGCCAGAGGGGTTTGGATGCAAGGGCACGGGGAGGCCCAAGAGCCGGAGGGGCTCAGGGGTGGTAAATAGGCTTGACCTTAGACTGGAGGGGCAGTCCAGCCCCAGCTGGGGAAAGAGAAGGGTCCCCCAGGTGGGTTGCAGCAGAGTTTGGAAGCAAAAAGGGGAGTCCTGGTGAATAACGGCTGAGAGTTTTCCTCCCCGCTTCTTTCCCCCTGCATAGGACCCAGAAGGGATAAAGGGTTGCTGTTCAGGGCCAACTTGGTTGCGAATGCCTGGAGAGGTGGTAGTTTTTGGTGGAAAGTGGTTGCTTGAATTTTTGTTTTTGTCCAGTAGACTGGAAGTGACTGTGAGGGGAGGTGGAGTTCACATTGTAGACGCCTTAAAACACCCTGCGTGTTTTCACCCCTTGTGGGCAAGGGTCATCCACTAAGGCTGGGAGGCCCACAGCCTGATGGTGGAGCCTAATTCCCAGCTGTGTGGCTGCTACCAAAGAGCTGAGGCCAGGCTAAGTGGGCCTAGGTCCAAAGGGAGCAGCTAGAGCAAATTAGGGCCCAGCCAAGAGGGTCAGGACCTGGACATGTGTGAAAGGGAAAGCCAAGTGGCTCAAAGAAATCCCCCTTCTGCTCCAAGTCTCAGGACACCGCCCGCATAATTAATTCCCTGAATGCATGGCAGCCGAGAGAGAGGCCAGAAGCCCAGAGGAGCTAGCGAGTGGAGGGGCAAGGCAAGCTAGCTGGCCACTGGGGTATACGACCTCCCGGTAGGGTTAGGCCTGCCACGGGCTCTTTCTCAGGTTTTGTTTCCGCTGCTTTTTTCATCTGCCGGCAATCTACTCTCAGGGTACGTCTAATCGGGATATGTGTGTAGTTTTAATTTACTTAAATTGAATGATTGTAAGTACTTCTTGGACAGTAGGCCAAAGAGCACAATCCATCTAGAATGACAGAATCTACATACGACTCTCTCTGGCATGGCTAACGTGAATTTAGACCTGTTTGCTTCAAACCCAAACATTTGCTTCGGACCCCAGGGCTGAGTCTGCAGTATAAACTACAAACATTTGTGCAGTGTCCAGACTTAGTATTTACCATCAGGTGAGTGGATTCAAATTAGCTGGTGAACAATGAGTTTGAGTTGCAACAGCAGTAAAAACACTAGTCTATCTTCAGAGTCGGAAGGTGTTGGTTGTTCCGGATTCAACCCGTAAGTCTTCTAGAAAATAAAATGTAGCTTTCCACCCTCCTGCCTACGCAGTGCTTGCCAACTAGCACATGGGGGCACAGTTTGAGGTCCAGACTCTGATCTTTCCAGTGGTATTGCATTGTGTGAACTGTGACTCATGCTATTTTTGTCAGACGGGCAAACCAGACTCAACGTATCCCAGTAATAGAAAGCATTGTAAATGTTATAGTATTTATTCCATGCTTTATATCATTAAGTGAGGCATTTTTTCAAATCCTGGTGATTCCTGCAGATTGAATTTTATTTTCATAATGATACAAATATTGATATCCGAACATTCTGTTATTTATGCATCATTAGGTATTTCCCTCACAGCCTCTTCCCATGCCTTTCCATTTAAACCTAGAAAACATATGCTGCAGTACACTTCACCTATTTATTCTTTAAGAGTTAAAATAATGAAAACAGCACAGTGGGGTCTTATCCATAAACAATGGAAACATTGCTCTAAATTCAATACTATTTCTGTTTTTATTATGTGATCGCTTTTTTTGTTGTTAATCACTTGCCCTACTTAATTCATTCATTATACTCAAAAGCTTTGAGATTAAACCCCCAGGCAGGATAGCTTCATATGAATCCTTTCTTTTTTTTTTATCTGTTCCAAGTTAGATTAAGCCTAGGTCCTGTTTAATGAGGTGCCACTTGCTGGCTTTTCATGCAGAAAAATTCCTCCTACCCTGTGGTATGTATATACCATATAAATTATAAAATATTTTAGATTTTTCTGAATTTCTGACTAACGCATCCTGCAAAAAACACTATTACTACAAGTTCCCTGGGATCTGGGGAGCTAAGTATCTTTCATGTGATGTTTTTTCCCTTAAGTTTTTGTAAAAGATCTATCTTGTTTTTAGTTTATTTCATTTTATAGAAAGATCATTTTTTTCATGCAGTATTGTGTGTATTATTCTGCATAGTAGATAATGCTGTCCTAGTATCTACAAATTGTAGCAGCAGTACTGTGATGGCACTGATAGCATTTTTATTTGTCCACATGACCTCACTTCAGGAAACTTGCTCCAAGAATGGCTGTATCCACCCTATAATGTCAAAGCTGTGCCCCAAGTCAATCTTTGGGCCACGCCAGTTCATATAGTCATTAGCATCCAGACTATTCATGTGGACCTGGAATCACGTGTAGTTTCCTTTGACTCTTCAGCCCAAAAAGCATGATTTCATGGGAGCCGCATTCAATTTACTGGAGGTGACAACTGCTAAGTGGTTGTTTCAAAACCTTGCATATGTCAAAGATAAAACCTCTTTGAAAGTCAGTGGTATAATTTCTCTAGGTGGTCAATGCGGGACTGATGGTCTAGATTCCCTGCTTACCAGTTCCCAATCACAGGGCTCTAAACGCATCTTCTTTTGGTATTGAGCAGTCTTATAGTTGAATGCTTCTGCTATAAAATGCAATATAATTCAATGATTTGACTTGGTGCCATCTGGTTAGCACTTTTGTCACTGTATGGTGTTTTCTACTACAGTAACTGTCCATTCTTATAGTTTTTTTTTCATTATTGTAACTCCAAGGTCCCATGTTCTCTGAGTTCGGTTTTCATTCAGGAGGGTCTTAAGAGGGCATTACATCTAGAACTGGGCAGGAAATGCATTTTCCTATTGTAACTTATCACACATTACAAAATTTTCCCATTCTGCACTGGGATAAAATGGGGGGAGGTTCTGTCTTTCTACAATAAACCTGAATTCATGACACTTCACATGGCATATGAGAGATCCAGATATTTCACATGGCATATGAGAGATCTGGTCTTTCTGATTCAGATTGGGGCCTAGGTTTGGACCTTGGGTCTTCCATATCTTACATGAGTGCTCTGACCCCCAGATCATTGTCCATTTTGAAGTGGGCCTCTCAGTCTTTCATTTTTCAGTTGTTCCACTTCGCATGAATTAAATATTTATGGACTCATTGGCTTGAACCTGGTTCTCCAACATACCTGCTAATTGCCCCTACTCATCAGGCAATAGAAAATCAGTCTACAGAGGTATGATCTCTCTGATATGCTAAACATTTAATTGTTGATAAAACACAGAATGGTTTCAACAGGAGAGGCTCGGGGAGACCTGACCTGGCCTGCACGTTGGCTTGGGATCCCAGCTGGGATGTATGAAATTCAAATTCAGGTGCCCTTCTACCAGATTTTGACCAGGCCTTGACCTTGGTTTCCCATATCCACAGGATGACCAGCCAGTCAACTTTTCTGGAAGCTTCTTTCTCCTGGTTGGTGTTGACCTGAAATCCCATCCTGGATTGAGAAACCTTTTCCAAGAAAATTCTATCAAAATGGCCATGTTCCCATGGCATGTTTTGATTCTGACAAACTGGTGTTTTCTGATGGAAAACTTTTTTTCGTTGGGAAATTCTTGACCACCTGTCATCACTGCTTGCATTTCCGAGGGTACTGAAGGCACTGGCCGACATCATTGCAGAGCCACTGG
>NW_017728924.1:6005611-6014243 GCF_001723895.1 Crocodylus porosus | reverse complement strand
GACTCGATGATCTGTTGAGGTCCCTTCCGACCCTAGCATCTATGAATCTATGCTGTGGTCAGTATTTAGACAAGTGCTGCAAATGATCTACCTGCCTGAAAACAGGGTCTGTATCTATTTTATGCATATCCCTGGCACACAACTAAGAAAAAAAGAGAGAAGCTCTTAAGAATTCTGTTAAAAGCAAGCTAGTGGCTTTGGTTAAGGATGGGCGCTTTGCCCTGAGCTGTATGAAGCTGTCTTGCACAAGACGTCTGTGAAACTGTTCAATTTTGTTGTACAATTTAAATGTGCAGCTACCTCTCAAAAATAGGAAGTTAATGGCACTGCCATGTTGCACATCAGTCTGATTTAGTGGACCTGTGGCAGGCCTAAAGCTCTGTGGAGCAGAGGTGCTAGTTATAATGAATGGTGCTGGGTGATGTCATGGTTTTATGCCATATGAATGAGGATTAGCTGGAGCCACTTTCAGTTGGTTAGAAAGTCAGAATTTAAACATGCTGATCTCAAACCCGGGCATCTGATGTTTGAAACCTTCCAGTACACACACAGTTACACAGATATGCAAGAAATTAGCCATTGGTCGTCCTTTTAACACAGCTGTGTATTGAATTGTTGCAAACTATTTGCGAAAGCTCTCTTGAGGATCTATGCACACACAAAAAATGTGGCTTGTTTCTCTATTTGCTTCTTAGACATATCTGTTCTGGCATATCTCTTGATGTGGTGTTTAATGGCAACAAGCACTGGTTGAGAAGATATTTTACAGCCGGTGATGTAACCAATGGACAAAAAGGGAATCTAACTTCATGAGCTGCTTATGAGCAGACTGTGATAGCCATGAATTTGTTTGAAAGGATTCAGCAGTTGGGCGGATTTATTTATTTATTTGGTACTAAAAAGAATGAATTAATGGGCAACCACAAACATTTGTCTAACATTAGTCTTCACTATTGGAGCCACATTGGCTATTTGGGATTGGTCTAGTAATTCATGTTGCTGCTGTTGTGAATTGGAATAGTATGTGATCATTTTTAGAGCAAATAACCATGATTTAAAAATAAGTGTCAACATGTGACCTTATAAAGATGTTTATGTCAGTACCATCAGCTTCAGTAAACAAACTCATTAAAGATCTGAGTGTGTATTCACAGGAAGATTATTTTGCACTATTATCCTAGCTCTACTTGTGATGATAGGAAGAAGGAAAAAATACTTCAAAGCATCACTGAGAAAAATTGGTAATTTTTTTCTTAAATTGTTGTCCAAGTTAGTTCTGAAGATGAGAGAGAGGAAAAAGAAACTTTTTTATTATATTATAAATGTGTTTTGAGGTCTGCTATGATCAGGCATGATGATCAAATCAGAAAAAAGTGACAATATGGGAAGGGGGCTGCCGAAGTGACAAATGTCTAAGAAGACCAAAATTCCCATTTTTCCCAGGAAGAGCAAGATGTCAAATACTTGTACTTCAAATGTTTATGGTATTGCTCCTGGACCATACACATTGTGATAATGTAATATGGCCCAACCTAGGTCACATTTGGGTAACATTTGATTTCTTACAATAGCTGTGCTGCTTAAAAGAAGGAAGGGAACTAATGAGAGGACATTATGGTAGGTAAGCACCTGCACCTACTGCATCTTCAACACCTCTACTTCCTGAATCATCAGGAAGATTTGCATTGCTATACTTGAACTCCTCTTTCCCCCTTACCCCCTACCAGATCCACTGGGTTTCTTACTGCCCAACATACATGGCATCTCCTATAGATAATGACACAGTCTGCTAGTTCACTAGCAGTAACAAAGGAATTGCATTGCTTTCAGTTCTCTGTATTGGTGGCACTTCACAGTGGGCTTCCTCCCCCACTACCAGCTTTAGAGAAGAGATCGGTAGCTTTTCAACTGCATAGTGTGATGTTATCAAATATTTTGAACTGTAATCTTTCAATTACTATTAATGTTGCATTAAAAGATTATTTAATGAAGGAGATCATGCAGAGAACACGCGTTATAATGGCTCCAAACAAGCTGCCTCCTACATACCTGGAAAAATTCCCTGCTGTTACAGAGGGAGGAAGAACAGTTAGTGCCATTTCTAAACAATAGGCTTCGCTCTAGATCAGTTAAGGCCTGTTGCTTTTGGCAACAGAAAAGTGACTAAAGGCATGAATTTAAATTTAAAAGTTGTGCTCGGTGATTAAAGACAAGCTCGATAGAATATTCTAGGGGGTTTTAGTGTGTTTTATTTATTATTCCAAGATGGTTTCTAAGTGATGGGCTATAGCGTAGTCCTCTACTCCACATCTTCTTCAGCCTGTCAACCACACTGTGGGGCCTGGTTTTGCTCTTGGCTAAACCCAGGTTAATCAAGAGTTATATCAGTTTAGAGCTTGTCTAAGGAGCAGCAGAATCAGTCCCTTTTTGTTGTGTTTTGGCGGTTAAACTCAAATTGCTTGATTTGTTAAATGTAAACCTCTCTCTTACCTGTCTGCTTCGTTGGCAGGAACCTAACGTAGGGTCTGTCACCGTAGTTTCTGAACCAATGAAGTTTCTGAGCCTTTCCCATGGTCCTTTTGCTCTGTGTTTCTTTTTCGGAAGGCGCAGAAAGGAGCAAACAAAAAGAAGGATGAATATAGGCCCAAATCCAGAAAAGTATCATCTGCACTGAGAAGCTTTGCCACAGGACTCCCAAAATTTGGCCCATAGCAAAGAGTATGTATAATTCGGAAGCAGGAATTAGAGGCTGTAATTTATTTCAAAACATGATGCAAAAGAAAGGATGTTTGCAGTAAAAGAAGAGCCAGCCTCATCAAACAACGATAAGCTACTGGGGACAGAGTGTACATTTCTAAGTACTAGAGTCGGCATACGTACTGAAGGCTAGTTTTCTTAAACTGTGATAAAGTAGGTATGTGAGACGGTTGGTATGGCTTTTGGGTTGGAAATGGTCTTCCACCAAGGCTGAGAATCGGGTATCGGCCACATTTGAGGATATGCCACCAGGCTATGATTATTGTTTTTGGAGCTTGCTATGGGAATGTAGTGGCAGCTTTGGATCATTGAAACTTGCTTATTACTGTGATCTGGGATGGTACGTTGGGTTTTCTTAAAGGATGATTTGAGGCATGCAGCATGTCTACAGTAATACTCTGGTTGAGAATATGCATACCCAGTCCTTTTCATCCTGCACTGGTGTTTATCGGTGCATCAATAAGTAGGGCCTACCTACTCCTCTTCATGTTGAAGAGGACATAGCTGCTAAGAAGATTCAGGATACTTGGGTATCCTGATCATTGGGTACCCTATCCTGACCTGGTACTTTAATCTTGGTGGAAGAAGAGAGTCATCTCTTCAACATGAAATGCAAAATAGCAAATATTGTACCTTTTTAGTTTCTGCCTATACAATGTTCTACCTTTCTGCATGAAAAGGCTCCTGGGTTGGGTTTGTTTTTTGGAACTTCTCCCTACCTTGCAATCAGCTGTATCTATTGTATCTATGTTTGCAATTGTAAGACTCCTCGGCTTCAATCCTACAATGAATTCCTGACAAATGCTTCCTACTGTGCTTCACCCAGCTCCGTGGACCTCCTCCTGGTTATTGATCATGGCTATACTGAAGCTCACTGAAAACTGTGGTATTTTACTGGCATGTATCTTTTTTGAACTGGGGAAGAATCCTGACTCTCTTTAGTGGCTATGTGCTATTTAAACAATATTCTATTATTAACCACCAGAAAATCCCACATCTGACACAACCTAATTGTTTGACTGGGGATTTAAACTAATCGGAGATCATACGCATTTCTTTATGCACATTTAAAGTTCAGTGTTTTCATCCAATTTATTAAACAATAAGCCTATTTTCATCTCATCGTTATTTACGATTGCATTTGCAAGCCACGAATAATTAGAAATAATATTTGAAACAAAGGCCTTTTGGGCTGTATGAATCGAGAGGAGAAAGTTCCTTGTGAAATTTTGTATGAGTGGAACTGCCAGTGAAAGATGTGCGCCCAACACATGAACTCTTTAGGAAGAAAAGGTAATGAATTTAGCTTCGCGGCACCTTTGTGAAATAAAGTGGTACGATTTAGAATAATTTTACACAGGAGGAAATGGTGTTCTAGGAGTGCAGCCATCCACCCTACCTGTCCTTCAGTTAATAGGAAGCATCATTCAGGTGCCCAGCTCTCTTCCCACTGGCTTGCTTTGGATAAAGAGTCCAGAACAATTCAGAACCTCCATGTGCAAGTAATCTGAAAGACTGGGTTGGATATCCTGCTACAGCTAGGGTTTTCCATAGTCTCTATATTCCTCTGGCAGAAACAAATTGTCAACAAAGACAGAGGTTCACGAGCACAGGAGATGGATATTTTCTCCTGTGATGGGCCAAGACTGTGGAACGCATTGCCATAGGCGGCAAGAAAGACCATGGGCCTCTGTGTAGAAACTAACAACTGATTTTTGACTTAGCCTTTCTTCAATAATTTCTTCACAGTGAACAACTCGCACTTGTACATGCCCTTTCTCTCTCTCTGGCACCATGTACACCTAAACAAGCCATTATTCTTGCAGGTGCGAAAGATGAAATAAGTTTCTCATCATTTCTGTTTCGTAAGAAGGTGCTGGCACACCACCACGATTAAAGGTCAAGTACATATGTAGGGAGATGGACGGTTGCCCATGAGGCCGGTGACAGAGCTGAGGGATAGGATTTTGGTCACTTGATTCCCAGCACCCCACAAGATGTTTTACGGGAAACTCCGATAAAGCCCAACTTAAAAACCCAGTTCAGTCCAGCCATTTATGCGCTCCTCAATTTACAAATTTTCCACTTCTGTTTTCCTTACTACTCGGCGTTGTTACTATAGTAACTAATGTCATGATCATTCTTTTTTTTGCTCTTAGTAACATTATCAGTAAGTTGCATTACCTCATGCATGTTATTTTTATCCTTTATTTATTTATTTATTTATTTATTTTTTACAAAACCTTGTTTTAAATTTTGTGACAGAAAAGCAGTGGGTGTGCTGGACAGCTTGGAGATTTACGTGGGTGTATAAAAAAAATCACACTTTGCCAATATTTTCACTGATTAGGAATAAGCAATACAATGATGAATACTACTTATTAGTTGAGCAATATCCTTTAAATGCAATGCATTTACTATGAAACTAATTTAAATATAGACAGAAAGTAACCCATTATAGATATTTAATTTTTGCAAAAATTGACTGAAATCCATTTTCACACTAATACATCTACTCCTTCTTTATGGAGAAGAAGCAAAATAGTCCTCCTTCCGTTTCTGTGCCAAAAATATTTTAATTTAACTGCATTAAATTCTAATTCAGCTATAAAAGAGAGAAGTTTGCAATTAGACCATATGGGTGCAGAGATGATCAGCCCAATTTTCATTATTATATACTACTTATAAGTGGTATGTCTTAGTAATGTTTATTACTGGCTACCAAATAATACTTAATTACACAGTTCAATTAATGTTTTATTTGAAAAACATAAATCAAAAGTTTATGTTCAGACAATATTTTTAGCCCATTTTTTGTTATTTAGTCCATAATTTGTGGATGTCCCGTGTCTGACAGAAAGAGGCTTTGTCCTTGGTTTTACTTAAGAGCTCTGTAGCTGAGATGCATAACTTCGAGTTATCACTGAGAGTTATGTGTGGCAAAATGGAATTGCTGAAGTGCAAAACAATGTACTTTATGCACAAAAAAGCCTTTAGCATAATTTGAAATTCAGGAACGTTACAAAAGAAATCTGGTTTTGTGTTTGTGTGTTCTTACTTCTTACACATTTAAGCTTAATGCAATGATTACAGTTATTACACTATAATCATTAAAGCATCAATAATCCTAATAATTGATATGGTAACACAGAGTGCTTGAAAGCTTTAAGAAAGTTTTTATGCATGATGCAAAAGCGAGAGCTGTTAAAGTTTAGCTGTGTGTGATTTCTTTATTTCTTTTTCTTCCACAACACCCCCCTTCTCCTTTTCACATGAGAGAAAAGCGGATAAGATAATACGGGCAGAATAGCAGTTTATTTTGTTCCCTCAGTTATTCTTATAACAGCCTTAATAATACTAGCTGTCTGTACCGGTTATTTTGGGTCCTAAAAACGAGTGTACTTGTAGCATAACACGGATTTAAGTTCAAAATGGGCCTCTAGACTGTATAGTGGCACTTTTTATACTGAAGTGACACTGATGTAACAGAATTAGAGACCTGAGGTATTGTATATTGTCCCAGGTTTGTGTGTTTTATATGCTTCTTTTTGTGAAAAAGGTAATCGTTCTGGCTTTATAGCCAACTGCTTTGAATTCAGTCTCATAGTGAATGTCTTCCTGTCTGTAAAACTGAGGAGATAATTCTTCATTTGCATCAGCAACTCTTCTCTACTAACTGGAGTCACTCTAAGACTCCCATAATCATTAGTGGGCATCAGACTGGGTTTTTAGAGTGGCTGGCAATTAGAGCTTGTTGGAACCTGGAATTTTTTCAGATTTTGCAATTTTTGTTTTTCCTACCTGAATTGGAATAAAACTTGGAAATTTTGAAATTACCCAATGGAAAGGGAGCTTCTGCAACTTTGCTTTGAAAATTAGAAGAGCCTTCTCTCTCTGTCAGAATGTTTCAGTCTAACAGTTGTTCTTTTTTAAAAGAAGGAAGTAATGAAATCAGTATTTTGCAAATTTGAGTACATTTTGCTTTTGCCAAACAATCTGCCAATGGGAAATTGTGATATGAAAAATTTCAGCCAGTTCTGTTTCCCTTCTCACGGAATAATTCACTACTTGCACTCTTAGAAATTGGAGATGGACTGTTCTCAGTGATGGCAGACAACAGAACAAGAGCAATGGTATTAAGTTGCAGCAAAGGAAGCTGAGGTTGGATATTAGGAAAAACTTTTTCACTAGGAGGGTATGAAGCACTGGAATGGGTGACCTAGAGAGGTGGTAGAGGTTTTTAAGACCCAGCTTCATGGGCGACTGGTACCTCCTGACTCTGGAGGATCCCCCAGCGGCCGATCGCCGACTCCGGAAGCACCAGCGGCAAACCAGAAGTGCTGCCGGTGCTTCTCTGAGGGGGCACTGGCCAGCAAGGACCAATTTCAGGGGGGGCATGTGCCCTGCCATATCCCACCTAGGCATCACTTATGCCCAGCTTAACAAAGCCCTGGCTGGGATGATCTAGTTGGAGATGATCCTGCTTTGAGCAGGGGGTTGGACTAGATGGCCTCCTGAGATCCTTCCCACCCTCATTTTCTATGATTCTAAGTTGAGGAATTTGATTCTACGATTCTAACATTTTTAGAAAAAAACCTCTTTTTTTTTTTTTTCCCTTTGCAGGGGACACAACATCAGTAGCCTCTAAGATGTCTTGCGTATTTCCAGCTGCTACTTGTTTATAATTTCTTTAATCTATCATTGGCATTTATTTTAATCTAAGTAGCATCTTGCCCCTTTTTACATTGCTGAATAAAATTGTGCACAATAAAGAGAAAAATCTGAATAGCCCGACAGAAGACGGAGTATTTATTATAGTAAATAGCTTATTTGTCCCTTTCACAGTAAGATAATTTTATCCTGTGAGGCTTTTGTGCTTTGTGAAATGTCACCACTTAAATTGTGACATGATTTCCCACAAGGACAAGTTGAAAGGGCCTCTCCTGAAACATTGCTTAGCAATGTAACCTACACATTTTGTCTGTAAACTAAACTGATTTTATTACACTTATAAACTGGATGACTACTTGCACAATGGACGTGGTTCACTTATTCTATTCTATTTTTGCTATGAGGGCCGGTGCAAGATATAACAGGGCTCTTCATTTTTGATCTTGACATTTATTTTAAGTCATTTGGCCATTTCTTGAAAGCATGTTCTCTGTCATCAGCATTTACGTAGCATGGGCTTAAATGTACCTTACTTTCAGCTGCCTTTTTGTAGTGATATACATCCCATTGGAACAGAAAATACCGTGTGTGTTGTTTGTTACCTTGAACTGAATGATATCGAAGCCATCATGAAGTTTAATTGTGCCTTGGATCCTGCCTGTGCACCTGTAAAAGTTCTCCAGTTTTAAACATAAAAGATTATAGAACGTTCTTGTTGGCATAAAGTTTTGTTACTGAAATGGAAAGAGTGGGTAATCCAAGGCCAAAATAATACAATGTACAGAAGTGTGTGTGCGCGTATGCGTGACTTTTTATAGATCTTTAATTGCATAATTATAGAGTTTTTTAAAAATCATTTTGGTACAGGCAGCCCCCACTTAGCGCTCCTAATTGGTTCCTGAAAAAACGAGTGTTAAGCTCAGTGAGTGTTAAGTGAAACTGAAAGTATCTGATGACCCAAGATGGCGACCGCAATTGTTTTCAATGACCCAAGATGGCAACCACGAGCGTTATAAAAAACTCGCTGAGTGCCCAGTGAAATCGGGTATCAATTTCAAATGAATGTTAAAGCAAAACAGCACTAAGGGAAATGGCATTAAGCGGGGATTGCCTGTACATGTAATGAGTCACAAATAAATCAATAGAAAGAACATTAATAACTTACCAGAATGAATCGACTTGTGAATGCATTCATTTAAAAAAA
>NW_017728924.1:5992790-6005036 GCF_001723895.1 Crocodylus porosus | reverse complement strand
TTAAAAATCTGTAAGTTTTTTCACACGGAAAACATTTCATTTAGTATTCCCAGACCTTGCTTAAGGCATGCTGAAGGGGACTGTGGAGAGGCGAACACCACTGTTAGCTGTGCTTCTGGGGGAAAGTGGACCCATTTGCAATACAGTTGCAGTCCATGAGAGTTTTTCCATTTCCTATAACTGGACTTGGATCAAGCCAGTAACGAAGTACAATGAGAGGCTGTCAATCATGTTTGCAAAGGGCGTGTGTGGACTAATAAGTTGCAAGAAGCACATGGTTCATATTGGCTTTAGTTTGCAGTTAGTCTAAACAAATGACAGTGGCATTTGTCCCTGATACTAAATGAAGAAGGAATGAACCTGCTTTTGCTGATTATTTCATGCTTTCTTTTTAACTTGACAACAAAGTAACTGAATAATGGCCCGTTAATCATTGCATGAAAAAGACATGATTACTTGGTTGCACTAATTGTGGTGCTATCGCTTGGCTTAATTTTTTTGTGTCGGCTAATGGAGAAAAGTGTTATTTTTATAAGTCTGTGGTGTTTGTTTTCTGTTGTTCCTCACTTGAAAGCCTAGCAACTTGTTTTCTCTTGCATCTGATGGAAAAGAAGCAGAGATGTTCTGCGTACTCTACAGAAATATGTTTAAATAGATGAATAAAATAACACAGAGTGAAATTTTCCCAAGAATAGGGTAACTTGTTTGCTTTTAGAGTAACACACATCTACAGGATTGCAACATACCCCGGTTGGTTCAGGTCAATATATTAAAATCAGCTCGAGACATGCCTTTATGAATCTATTTTCAAGTGCGCTGGTTCCAGTAGAAAGATGTATTGGCCCAATTTCTGGGGTGCACTTTGGTGCTTTGTGCTGCTTGGCTGAGGCTAGCTGGTTCAAAAACCAGTTTGGCAGGTTACCCTCAACGCAGTGACGGTCTAGTGGTATAGGAGCCATTATGTTCAGCTCCTACATTTGGCATAGGGGATGTCCAAGGGGAAATAAAGAGCCAGCTGAGCCTTTCCTTCATCTTGCTGATCACTGGCAGCTGCTTTTGGCAACCAGAGCAATTTAAGATGCTGCCAGGGGACTGGGTTGGCATGCAGTGCCTTGTGCCCCTTCTCCTTTTGTGTGCTCCCTAGCTCCATCGCTTGATCTGGACCACTGTTTTCAGAATATATAATGATTTTAAATGCAAAAGATTGGGTCCCAGAAAGCTAAAACTAAAATGGGTTGATCTCAGTAGAAATGGGCTACTCTCAGTAGCATCAGTTCTGTAAAGAGAATTAGCTACAAGAAAAAAAAATCCTAAACTACTACATACCTACTCATAAGTTGCAATATTGTATAGGAAATGTCAGTACTGTTGTCAGCATGAACAGCATTAACCAAGTTAAAGAAGAGGAGTCAACAGAAGCACAGTTAGATGGGGCATTTATCTCTGACACATGCCTCTACTTCATTTTTTCTTCTGCAACGTTGCATCTCTGGTGACTTGATTTCCTACGCCAGCAATGTTTGCTTCGTGTCTCTCGTAACGCCAGCCTTGTTTGTTGTTTCCTTCCTCTGCTGTATCTTCTAGAATGAAAGTGAAACTATGATTCATGATATCCCCAAAAGAGATTTCCCTTCAGTACCTTAAGTAAATAAAGGATTGTCTGACATGCTGTTACTGTTTACTGTTTCGGTTATTAAATATTAAGCATTATACTGTGGTGCCCACCTCGTTAATTTTATAGGTATTTATTTATACACTTCCACACTCTTCCAAGTACCCTTAGCTGCAACTCTATGAAGCTCCATGATTATTTTGATTTCAGAGGCTTACAGAAGTCCAGCGTTTAGTTGCAGACCTCCGTCCCAAAAACAACTGGACAAATACTAACCCTCTAGCTTCAAATGGGATGCATATTCAGAATCAGGTGTGCATTTTTTGGTTGTCATAGCCTGTGCTTTTCCATGGTGACATATTTTCTAGGATACAGATTTGCAAAATGAAATAAGCTGTGAACATAGTTTGGGGTTTTTTCCCTTCGAAGTCATTTTTCTATTATTTCACATAATTGTATGCAACTTTAGGTAGTGTTTAATAGCTATTAGAAGTATAATAGCAAAATGACAAAAATCACTGTTTTCAGTAAGACACAATAGGCTAATGCTCCCAGCCGAATGGTGGAGCCGTCCGTGGCATGAGGTTCGATAAAGTTAGGAAAGGCCTTCAGAAAGCAGTGTAGGGGAAGACTGGAGCCCATACAGAGGGCGAGAGCACATCATGTGTAGGGTAATTATGGATGAGATTTTCAAAAATAACGAGTTCCCATTGAAAGTCACTGGGATTTGCTTCAGATCACTTCGTGTTTTTTGACAATCCCACTAGATACCCATGACATCCATACAAGCGTTGTATGCAAGCCTCTGGTTCTTTCAGCAGATCCTCAGCCCCACGTTCCCATCTACCTGCAGACCTCTTAAGATAAGTGTATCGTATTGATCGGTGTATGGTTATGGGGAATGTGTAATTTAATCATTTTATTATATTTTTGTTACTGATTTCACCTCTAACCTTATAATGGCACTGGCCATCTTAGACGTGATGTACTGGATGAAATAAAATATGATCATCTTTCTTTATAATGTTCAATTTTAGCTTTTCCAGGAAGGGTATTTTCTGTTAGTGAATGAACTAATAATTCTGTGTCTCGTGCTGCTCTCACGTTTATCAACACACTTACACGATGGGCCAGATCTTTAGACGTCTGCTCCTGATTTTCATCTGCAAAATGTATGTGGACACGCAAACACAAATGCATTCATATGGAAATAAGGATTTCCACATGCAGGTGTCTGTGTGCAGGTGTCCATATGAACATACAGTTACCAATTTTGTGCATGCATATATTTGTATGCACAATTTGGGTACTGAGTACTGAAAATTAAGCCTGTATTTAAAAATAATTGCATCAATTGCCATCCTCTAAATTGCAGTCTCCCGTTTTTCTTTCTTTCATTGTATGCCATTAGTTATTTCCTGCTCGTGTGTAGGTGGGTTTTTATGGGTTCACTTGTGGTAAAAGAGGTACTGCTGTTCTTCTTTACTTTTTTTCCTTGCATTTCTTCTTCTGTTCTCTTCTTGAATTATATTATTTATCGGTTGGTTTTTTTCCTGCCGGGGGTCTGGAATCTGTCACAGAACAGCAGTGATAATGCCACTTTCCTCAAGCTGCAAATCTACTGTTGAATGCAATTGTAGGGCCCTTATTTTAAAGGGAAAACAAAATTCTGTTCCAAAAACCACCCCTAAAATAGAAAGGATAGAGGGCAGTGACACATTGGCTTAATTCTCCTTTCCGTGACGCCCATAGTAAGACTCCCATAAAAAAAAAGAAACCTTAGTGGAACTCCATTCTGGCACTGAACAAAGGCTGTGAAATGCATCATATTTTAAGCAAGCGAGTTGATGTTGCAGAGTATGACAATCAAAAGAAGCTGTTGGTATAATTATATTAAGATACCTCAGGAAGTGTCACGCACTTTGCCAGTCTGAATTTTAAAGTGTTGATTTATACTAATAAAGATTCAAGTGTTTGTAATTTGTTTATTTATTTAAATCGCATGCAGTCCATGTTTCCAACTAATTGAAAAGTATACTTGTGATACAGAAAGTATTTAATTTGGGCAGGCAAGCTCCGAGACTTCCAAATAAAGATGATGAATTGCAAATTCCCAATCTTAATCCCTGTAGGTTGACAGTTACCCCTTTAAAAGCAGCACTTGAGTGATATACTGTAGCTGGTAATAGCACACAGCTGCAGTGTAGGAAATCCCATTGCTATTTTGCAAAGCTTTTATTTTGCCTCGTTCGTTTATTTTTTCAAAACGATATTTTCCTCCTTTAGAATCGGAACTTTTGGCCATTGTGACCAGAGCAAATCTTTAACAAACTCTAGCCTGTTCATTTGCAACCCCGTGCACACACAGCGCATGATTTACTAGGGGTCAGGCAGAATTTGCTTCTCTGGTGCGTGTTATTTTGTGTGTAAGTGTATTTGTAATTGCTTAACCTTTTCTTCCTCGGTATGTAAAAGGACACCTCTCTCTTAAGCATTCTAGCATTCAGAATACCAGATCAGATGCAGAGAGGCAGTTCCTGTCTTTAATGTATAAAACATATGTCCAACAATAACAAAAAAAAAAAATCTGTGCCAGAGGAAGCTGCCTATAGTGAAGCAGTAATTTGTGTGTCTGCACATTATTCTGTGTCTCTGCTCATATTAACCCTGGTATACAGTAAATTGTGTTACCATGGCAGCCCTTACATGGAAAGTTTATACACTGGGTAGCGTATTTCTACCAACCACCAATAGGGAATATGCGTGTACCAGCAAATGTAGAAGGGTGTCGTTTTTTCTCGGCAGGAACAAGGCTCTGTACTTAAGGATGGGGGAAAAATGGGTTGCAGAAAAGAAGCAGTGGTTCCCATGCATGTCCCAAATTTCAACAGGAAAAAAATGGCATAGTGTAGTCCTGTTTTGAGCAGCGTTTCAATTGAAGCTAAAACCCATTCTTATAATGACCATGTTTTATGTAAAGTTTAGACAGGAGGTTTTACTGGCTTCTCTGCCTGTATTAGGACTCCTTGCTCCGTCCAAAAGCCAAGCTTATTATAGGCATGGTGGTTATCATGACCTATGCTTAAGACCCTCCCGTGCTCCCTCTTCTAAGGCCTTGGTTTTGGTTATTTACAACTTGGCCAGACCGTACCAATTTGGCCTGAACTTTTTCACGTTGATGTTTGCTTCAGATCCAATACGTTTTGGGTAGCTTAAGGAAAAGGGGCTCCCCCCATTTCTGAGGATGAGATTAGGAAGAGCCACGTTATTTATCTCATGGTATAAAATATATATATCAGCTTTTACGGCACAACTCTAGGATTTCCCTAGTTTGGAACAGAGATGTGAAATCCGGAAAAGAAACTGCTGCCATTTCCCAAATAGCAACACTAAGTTAAATGAATTTGATTTAAAGAAATGGCAGTAATGGAAGGACAATGTGTCATTGTTTTATTGTACAAAAACTGAAGTTGTACAGGGTGAATTTACGGTCAACACTTTGGGTGAATCATCAGTGGTTTAGAGGGGGGGGAAAAGATGAGACGGATGCACCCAGGGAGCATAGGCTTTCTCTTTGGTTAAAGTTTAATGGAGAAACGGTGATCTTGTCAGCTAGTATACTACATAATAATGTTAACACTACTACAAACAGGTTGTGGTTTATTGCTTCAATTTCTTATGTACTGGCAAGTGAATTAACAAGATTGATGCACTGGGATCTTAGATCTCAGTCAAATTAGGTGACTAAGAGGGTGATGAAAAAACACTTGTTCTTTGAAGGAGCATAACTCCATCAGAAACTTGTTACATCCTAGCATCAGACCATTTGATGAGCTGCTGATTTAACAGCACACTTAGCAGGCAGTAGTTACATTGATAGGGGCAACTACTTAATCAGACCTTTAAAGATATTACATTCTGAGTGATTTAAAGGGATATTGTGCCTTAGCAAATGCGCCTTGTGTATGAATATGGTCCGTAAGAAATGAATACAAGAATGTATATGCAAATGTCATCCATGCCGTCAATATCTTGTCAGTTCTGGTTTAAGTATATTTTAGGAGGTGCAAAGGAGAGGCTGGCATTTAGAGAGTGATGCTTACGTATTTGGTAATCAGAAAAGAGTAAGAAAAATAGATTAACAGCTATATATACCCTTATTGACATGCTGTAGAAGAATAAAGAGAATAAAAGAGTGATCATAAAATATAGAGGAGCAGATTTGTTTCCAAAGGCACAAATGGAAGTTGGAATACTAATTCCCATTGAGTGATGGCCTTCTGCAGCCTGGAAAATTTTCCCCCATCTCTACTGATACACTCAGGAACACCACCTACATTTCTGTATGCATCTTATCTTATAACTGGCTTACAAAGTAAACCCTACGTACTCTCCCAACTCCAAATGAGCAGATTGAGCGTAAGGCGGGGGTCTTTCACTGTTTGGGACAAAATATGGTACCTGACCAATGGCTGATGAGAACCAGCTTGGAAATGGCTTTGGCTTTCCTGAAGTGTCATAGAGAATGTGTCAAGTGACAAACAGGAAACGAAGAAGAAAAATCCTTGAAAAGTATTTAAAATATTTGGTGTCGGGACGTCAGGAAACAACTGAGAGCCAGAACCCTTTGTGTCCAAGTCACTGGTTCAAGGCCAGCTTGAATGAGGATTTTAAGGCACCACCCTTCTTTGGGTGTTACTGATGTTTTATTGGGCATAGTCTACAAGTGCCTGCATCTCCCAGTTTAAAGCTCCCCAACAAGTGCCTTGTCTAATATCATGCTTTATTCTGCTATTTTGTCATCAGTCCCAGCAGAAGGATTCAAAAAGAAGGAACGATCGACACAAGGTGATGTGTCCCCTCTTCCCTAGGGTTGATTCTTTCCGTTAAGACTTGGTCACCATTGCAAAACAACATGGTGTAGCCCCTACCTATAACATGCTATGTGTGTTCTGTAGATGAATATAGAATTAACTGTGTCCAGGAGTGACTGTCTGGAACCTTTTCCTAGAACTGAATTCATTAAGTATTTTAATTTACCATATCTTTAAGGCCCATCACATTGAGCACAAAAATAAAGGGATAAAAATAAAAACAGGCTTTGCCAAGGGCATGGGGGCTATTCATTTTGTTGAAGAGAAAATGAGGCTAGGCAGAGTCATTAGGAGGGCTTCTTATGAAAGCAGAAGTTGCTTGGGAAATTACAGTGCCATTGACTAGAATACATTGAGTACAAAAGGGAGATATAATAAGAGAAAAAGCAGTTATGCACCTAAGCCCTGAAATGTAACATTACATCCATCCTGAGAGGTAATCATTCCTGTCATTACTAAGCTGTATGATCACACAGACCTAGCACAGTAGAAATCCAGGAGCTCAACACATCAGTCAGGTAGATTTTCATAACTCTCTGCTTCTGTGGCTCAGCTCAACCATATAAGTGGCTGAAAAAAAACATATAGAGGTATTGAGGCAGTCAGTCATCCTGATGGTTTCCAGCTAACCTTGTAAGTAATGACTTGTAGGCTGCCTTAATTGAAATAAATTAAATTTTCTTTTCATTATTGCTTTGCAAAGTCACTTAAAACTGCAGTGTTCTTGCTCTGGAACTGACCTACTCTTGTGTGCAGTGGTGACTTCAAAACTGAAATGTTCAGGATCATGTGATATATGTGAATACATACTTCCAGCTCCATTTGCCGCTTTTCTCTTTTTTAATTGCTGTGGTTGTATATTATGGTGTTTATGTAACTGATTTAGCTCCGTTGCTTTATTTAATCAGTGCAGATGCACACTACCATAGTTAGGGACCTAGTCTATTCGCAATTTTATGGATTTTGTAGAAATCGTGAAATCGGGCCTTGCCCATCAAATTCACAAATGTTCACAAATTTCATTTAAAAAAAAAAAAAAAAATTTAGTAAAAATGCAGAGGGAGCTGGCAATCCTCCTGGCTGCAGAGGCTCAGCTGCACAACCTGCCGCGTGGAAAGGAGATGCCAGCACAGACTGGAACAGCCAAGATGGCTGCTGCCCCTGCCCCTCACTGCTATTGGCTGAGGGGGTTGCCTCACATGTGGCCCCACTCCTCTCCAATCAGCAGCGAGTGGGAGGGACTGCAAGATAGACAGTCCTATCAGCCATTCAGTGGCAAGGGGCAGAACAGTATGACAGACAACCGTCTCAACCAATCAGCAGTGCAGAGCAGGGCCACCAGGGCCCCTCAGCCAGTCGGGGGCATGGGGGAAACCCCATTGTGATAAGCCCGTGAAAATGCTGGCTGGTCCTACAATCTGCCTGCAAAATCAGCTGCCTGCCTCCTTGCCGTGGGTCAGTCCCTAGCCATAGTGGACTGGTATTAGAAGTCATATTGAAACCCACGGCTCTGGAGATGAATGCAAACTGAATGTAATGCACAAAGTCCGTTGGGCCTTCCTTCTGCCCTTGCACATGCTAGTGACTGTCTTAAAAACTAGGAATCAGATAGGGGGACTCATTGCTACCAGAAGCCAATGAGGGTAATAATTTAGGAAGAATCAAAAAAGAAATTGGACTTTTTTTGCTTGGGAGAGTGGATTCAGTGAAATGAGTGGGTCCAACAGGAGCCCTTCATTTAGGTTAAATGTAAACTTTAGACCAGTGACCCAGAGGAGAATGAAGGTCATGAGGAAAGGAAAGCCTGTTTCTCATCTTCTTTACCCTTTGCCTGCTTTCCTTCAAGATCATGGCCTATTTGATTCATGGTTGGGATGTTCTTTTGATAATTTTCCAGTGTAGCAAAGGATAACTGATTAAGGAAGGAGTTCCAGTTCCCTGCCTAGAAAGTGCAGTTAGTTTTTATTTGTGTTGAGCTGCAATCATAATGCTGTTATATGCATTATGAACACATGAGCAATTTGCCATGGAATAAAAAGGGTGAGGCTTAACCACATGCTAGCTGCTCTAGTGCAACCACCTATGCACTTGCTTTTACCTTGTGGTAATTACTACCATCTTTAGGTCTCTCTTTCATTGGGGGCTAAGCTAATATGGTTTAGCATCCACTTGCCACAATAGAAAGATGTGCGTGCACACACAGTCATTAGAAAAGCTGGCCCCCTGGGAAAGCCCCATGCCAATTTCCAATTTTGTTTGTATGTGGACGCCCTAGGTCTCTTATTGTGCATAATTTCCTGTCTTGCATCTGTGAAACAACCTGAGAAATCAGAAAAAAAAAAACCTGTTTGTAATATTTAAGTTTGACCAAATATAGAATCTTTTGATATTCTTAAAGGATAAGACATGAGCAATTCCTGCCAAATAGGCCATCTTGGAGAATGGAGATGGAAAATTGTAATGTGTCAGCTAAAAGACTCAAATTAAGGCAAAGAAATAAAGAATCTAAATGGTGGTGGAAGCTGACTTTAGCAAGGGATTGAACATTTGTTCCCAGAGGATATGGAGACTTTAAGACCAGAAAGGAGCCATTACGATGATCTCATCTGACCTCTTGCATAACGCACTGTATGCACAGAATTTCATCCTTTTATTTTCCTATACCAAACCCCAGCTTCAGCGAGAGCATATATTTTAGACCACAATCTATTTTTAAAGACAGCAAGTGGCAGTGTCTACTGCATCCTTAGGCAAGTTGTTGCAATGGTTCTTTAAAAAAATAAAAAAAGGCAGTGTACCTCATTTCTCATGTCTCATATAAATTTGTCTAGCTTCTGTCTCCAGTTATAGGGTCTTGTTACATCTTTGTCTGCTAACTTAAGGCAGGCCTACTAATGAGAAATCCTCTTTCTTGCATACATTACGTTTCCTTTTATGTTTCTCTTGGATAAATTAAACTGAGTTTCCTTAATCATTGTCAGAGAGGTTTTCCAGACCCTGAGTCACTCTTACAAAGCCATTTCTGGGCCCTCTCCTGTTGACCAACAGCTTTTTTTTTTTTTTTTTTTTTAACATTACAGACAAAATATTTAGAAAATTTAACTCAACCCCCAAACTGTCAGAAAGGCAATTTGCTGGTTTCCTAATCTTGTGCCTCTAATGTTTTTGTCTGTTTTTTAAATGAAGGCCCAGTTGTGTTTCAGAAAGAGAATACTGCTCATTCAAGACTTGCATACCAGCAAGACAAAGAGGGGATTTCAATTTTTCACTCGCTTCCTCTGAAAGAGGAAGAGAGAGATACTGAGAACGACACCAACAGAAATGTAGGTGTAGGTGGGTCCAGGAAAGGAAATTCACGACTGCGTTGGGTGTCGGTGCTCACCGTGTCAAGCCTGGGGAGAGCTGGGTGGCTCTGGTTATGCCTGTAGCACTTATGGTTCAGTTGTTCAACACTGGAGCTCAGGACGGAGCTCCACAAGGCAGCTCCATACTGAGACGTGCTGTACCGGCTATGCACGCCCTAGCTCTCAAACTGGGTATCTGCCTTACCGTCATGCTGCATGTATACCAATCTGCTCAAGGGATTTAGATGGAAGAACAGTTTGAGCTTTCCCATACAGACTTTGGTGCGAGAGAAGCAGCAAACCGTTCTGCCTTGTCAAGAGGGCCTCGGCTCTGGGCATGGGAGCACGCAGAGCTCGAGGTGCTCAGGGAACTTTATAGTGAAAACAGATTTCATGGGTCTAAAGGCACGAGTGAGGGCTTGAGGTTCGTGCTTGTGGACTAAGTTTCACTAAAGTCCCATTTCAAATGCCCAAGCCCTTCTGTGAATCTGGGTCTGAGGATATAAAAGGCAGGAAATGGGAGCTGCTATGCCGTGCTCAAAATAAAAGTCCAGACTGCAAACATAGAAACTTTGGTTTGGAGTCAGGCCAACGTTGGGGTTAGATCCGATAAGAAAGCACATGTCTGTGGGGACTGCGGATCAACAGGCAGGGGCTGAGTAAAACGAGAGCAAAGTGAAGAAGAAGCTGAGAGTAAAGAGGAACCTAGGACTCCTTTCTGAGTAAATTTAGAGGCTGCACTTGCAGAAACGGCTGGCAAAGACAAGCTCTGAGGGTGTCCTGTTCTGTTTAATTTGGTAACGATTCGGGGTTCTTTTTAGGCACAATGAAAGTTGGTTGGAGATCGTCACGTGGCACTGAAATCTTTCACATGCGAGATGTTCCATGCTTTTCTTTCTACAGCTGCTTTCTGCCACCGTGGCTAATTAGACCCAGCCGGGGAACGTCTGCCTGCTGCACTGCGCATGAATATTCTGGTTCTGCAAAGTCCATTTCCCGGTGAGGTCGCAACCCGTGTTTCTCACCTAGTTGGCAGGAAGGGGCTCTAATCTAGCCAAAAATGCCCAAGAGAATTTTTCTGTTGGAGGAAATCTTCATCCTGTGTGCCCTCCTGGGCTGCTATCTGACATCTTGCATCTCCCATTATCTGACATCTCCCATTAGGGCTGGGAGTGTCCCTGAGACTCAGGGAGCAAGCAATCCCTGAGAGTCCCTTTCCCCTCAGCCTGATTAATCCAAAATGCTGAAGAGGACCTGCTGGAGAGAGAGGGGTATCTTAAATATCTCCTGGGACTAAATACTTAATTCTTGAAGGAGCTCAGGGTTATGTCGCATTGGGTGACATTGTAGTATGGGCTCTGTGCTTCTGCTTGGAGAAGTGCAGAGCCCTCAGATCATAATGTCCTTACTCATGTTGGATGGTATCTTTACTCACAGGGATTACTCATCCTTACTTATGTTGGCACTCATAATATCCTTACTCATGTGGACGCCGCCAGTTGTCCCTTGACGTCAGTGGAGCCCTTCCTAGAGCAGGGGCGGGCGATGATTTTGGGCGGAGGGCCACTTACTGAGTTTTGGCAAGCCATCGAGGGCCACATGACAGGCAGCCAGGGGCACATAAGTATTAATTTTTAAAAATTTTCGGGGGCCCCTTCAGGCCGGATAGCATGGCCTGGCAGGCCGCGTTTTGCCCACCCCTGTCCTAGAGTGAAACAGTGCTCGGATTGCAAGCCTCTGGGGCAGGGTTTGCAAAATGCCTATAAGTGCTGGGAAATACAAATCTCATTCAACACAACTTGAATATCTGGTTTTAGAAAGACGGAGCAGTGGGTGCCCCCAAAAAGCAGCAAAAAACCCCTAGGCCAGCCCCAGGAAAAGGCCCTCCCGTTGCAGAGCGAGAGGAAGGAATGTAAAATAGGAGGATCAGAAGGAGCAGATCCGGGCTGCTGGTCTTTCCTGCCTGCTCTGGTAACTGGTGGAGGAAGGAGCAGTGTTCCTGGGATCGTGTTCTGGGACTTGTGAAGGAAAATCGGTCTCATCGCTGGTCACATACGGAGGGAAAGAATAAAAAAGAACCTGTGCTTTGGCCACCTGAAGCTGCTCCCCTTTGGATGACAGACAGGTCATATCTACTCTTTGTGGACAATCATATTAGAAACCCTCTAAAATTAATGATCGTCCATTAATGCCCTGGTTTTCTATGCGAGAACCTACTTTTATATCAGTACATCAGTCAAGTTCTGCATGCTGGTGGAAAGGGAAGGGTCACAGGGGAGAAGAAGTGGTTATCCTATCCATCTCCACGTGCACAGATGCATTTGTTTTCTTTGCTCTGTGTCTCCATAGCTCTTTTTAAAATACCTGTCTTTGCTTTGTCCCCTTCCCCCACCGTGCCATGCCCCATCACCACATC
>NW_017728924.1:5965044-5992577 GCF_001723895.1 Crocodylus porosus | reverse complement strand
TTGCAATTGCCATGGTACCACGGAGGGTGACGAAAACAATTCATTCCCGTTCTGTCCAGGTTGGCAGAGCTGGGTTTTTTCTGTACTGTGAACTATAAGAAGGTTAATTGGCTTGTGGGTATCTTAAAGAAATGACAAATCTTCAAACCAGATACCCTTTTGTTTCCAAATGCTTTTCACAGGCTTGACTGAGAAGTAACACCTGCTTGCTTTTCTGACGTACGGTATTTTATATTCTAAGAAAACACCTCTTCCCGAAGCCACCAGGGGAGGTTTAAACTGGGTAATAGAAAGAAGAGGTCATAAGGTAAATACCTAACCAGGAGTATTTAAAAAAAATATAGAAGTCTGTGTGTGGTATCATTAGGAACTATTTGAGTCCATTTCAGATTTTTCTTATTTTTTCATTGACTGCACACATCATTATATTTGTGACCAAGCACTTGGGAGCAAGAACAACAGATCCCATCCATGGATAGGGAAGTGTTGGCTGCAGCCCTGGCTCACAAAAGGAGAAGATGGAAATTCATTTTACGAGCAATTAGAGGAACTTCTGGAGTTCCCACGCATGCTCTGCGATTTGGCAGCGCAGAGGAATCCGAGAGGTCTTAATGGTAGTGCCGAAAGATTGTAAAATCATGCCTTGCGATGTAGAAAATGGAAGTTTCTTCGAAACCTGCATTAATGAGCTCATTTTACTAAACTTCATTAAACCAGCCATATAATCTGTGCAAACTTAGGCTGCTTCTCAATTATGTGAGACTGGAGTGAGCTATGAAGAGTTAGAAATCATTGCCCAAGCCTGAGCGTGGTATGACAGAGTCTGAACAACTGCAGCAGTCCTGTTTTTTAATTATCATTTGATTCGAACATCCAGGCCAAGAATTGTTGGATCAGGGATCTGGCAAGTTATTTTAGACTGATTAGAGGTTCAACATGCATGTGTTGTAGAAGTGACAAATGTAAAAAAAAAAAAAAAAGTGTTCAAGTGCAAGTTTAAAGCTTTGCTCTAAGCTAGTCATAATCTATAACAGGGGTGGGCAATATGCGGCCCGTGGGCCAGATGCAGCCCACCAGGCTATTCTATCCGGCCCACTGGGCCCCTAAAAAATTTAGAAAATTAATATTTATCTGCCCTAGGCTGCCTGCCATGCACCCCTGAATGACTTACCAAAACTCAGTAAGTGGCCCTCTGCCCAAAATAATTGCCTGCCCCTGATCTATGGTCTACAAGACACTGGGCACATTTGCATGTGTGCTTTAATGCTCCTTAGCCTATTTTAATGCACATTTAAAAGCATCACAAAAAAGCATGCCCTTTAGCTAGTGCACTTTAAAATAAGCTAATGCACATGTTTCCAGTACCTCACAATAGAGAGTGCCTATACATGAGCACGGAGGCTGCTCTGTCACGCTGGAAGTCCAGCGTCGGAGCAGATTCAATTTGATTAAGCGAGTCTGTTGGAGCATGGCAAGTGCTGTGCTCTAGCAGCCACCCGTGGCACGTGTATCGGCATCCCCACACTTGAAAATGGAGGTGGGGGTGCTTTCTTTTCAGCTCAAACACCCCTGCTGCCCTTTGAAGTGTGGAGATGCTGATACAGGAGATGCAGCAACGCTTTAACTGAAGCAGGTCTTGGAGCCATTGTAATTAAAGCATGCTCCCCAAAGCATGTATAAAAGTGTCTGGAGGTACTAGATTGAATGTGCATTACCTAAAGCACTTTAATTGAACATGTAGATGTGCCCTGGTGCTTTGCAAGCACAACGGTACAAAGGAATATTCCCTCCAGCTCTCCCAGATCAGCTTAGTAAAGGGACAGATCCATGCTGCTGCCTGTATTTCTTAGGCATATGAGAAGTTGGTCTGCAAACCCACCACTGGAATGGTGGTCAACAGTTTTACAGAACTGAACATTTGATTTCTTCAAACCCTTTGTAGTTTGAGGGCTCAATCGCATGCTTTCAGCTAGGCCCGAGTAGGGGTCAGGGCACAGCTGGGCAGCTCCATGAATAGAATAGGAACTGCCGCTTGCACACCATGCCGTCTCTGGTTACTCTCTTGCTCCAGGGAAGTAACCTGTTTCAAGCACTTTACATGCTACCATGTACTTTCTCCCAAATACTCCATCTCTGCTGCTCTCTCAACATGTTTACCTGGGGTGGAGCCTGTTCGGGGCATTTGAGGAAGGCAGGGTCAAAAAAAAATCTCATGGAGATTTCCTCCCCCCGTCCCCTTTGTATTGGAACTTGGGCTGGCCAGGAATTTGTTTTCAGTGAATGTTACACTGTGGGTAAAGGAAGGTTGATTTGGGTGAATCCCCAATTGGCAATACTTTTGGCAGATTGAGGTCTTTTTGAAGCAGAATGACTTCTCATTTGGAAAATGTCATAAATTTAGACTAAACATAGGGATGTAGATTGAAATCAAAGAAACATATTTTGCTTGACCCTAGCTGAACATTTTTTTTTTTTTTTGGATGGCTGGCTTTGAACCTTTTTGAGTGTTCATATTATTTTATTTTATTTTATTTTTTGGCCTGATCCAGGGTAGGAAGCGTTTTGGCTATTTCAGACTTTCCATGGGAGAGGAAACCCGTTTCAGCCAGTTGTAATCCACGACGTGGGTAATCCCTACATTGGAAGAAAGGGGTGCATATAGTCCCTTCTGTTTCTGTGCACATCTGTAGGGTAAACCACAATCTTGAATTATTTCGAATGAGTCTTTAATGACCTACTAATTTCAAACTAGATTTTTTTTAAATCACTAGTCACAAATGTCTGTTTGTCAGAAGTAGATGCAGTTTGCCTACCTGCTGTTGATCTTAGTGTGTCAATCTGTCCTGTTGCATCAACCCTCTGCTTTTTTAATCATGTTCCACGCTGCCACATTTGCCCTGTGGAAGGCAGCACGCTAGAACAATTTAAAACCAAGGCATCAAAGCTGACTGAGCTTTCGGTGGTGGGGAGGAAGCAGTCTAAATGACAAAATTGTAGATCTGGGATACCACCAGAGCTTTCCTGCCAGACCTGATGGAAATCATGCATATGCATGAAGGAAGACTTTGGTTAGATTTCTTCCCTCCCCCACCACCATCATATCTTACTCCAAGATTCATAAATCAGACTTAAAAGAATTTTAAGAACTAGCTATTTTGGGAGCCTAACTTAAGGATCCAGGGGTGGGAATATCAGAGTGTACTGAGCATCCATCCTTTGAAAAGACAGGCTTCATATGGTGCCTCCAGCACTTCTGATGTAAAGAGGTGCTGAAGCCTGGCTGGCAATTCATACTCGCAGTGGAAACGAGTGCTACAGATCAATTAAAATGCTGCTGGGAAGCCAGGATGCCAGGTTTGGGGCTGCCGCGCAAGTTGAACACTGTGTTTAAGACAAAAGCTTGAAAGAACCAGCCTATCTAATAAAGAACTAGGAGAAGGGAAGACTAAGGGGGGGATTTGATAGTAGTCTTCAAATACCTGGAAGGCAATTGCAGCGAGAGTAGAGATGGGCTTTTATCCATGACTGTAAGGGGCAAGTCTCGGAGCAATGGCCTTAAGCTTCAGAAGGGGAAATTTAGATTGGAGATTAGGAGAGACTTTATGACTATGAGGATGGTCAAGGACTGCAATGGGCTACCTCAAAAACTCTCCATCCTTGGAAGATTTCAAGAGCAGGATAGACGGACACTTGTCTGGGATGGCTTGGGGTGATTCTGCTTTGAGCAGTGGGCTGGACTGGATGACCTTGTGAGGTCCCTTCAAGCCCTAGTGTCCTATGCTCCCCTTGTAGACACATTGTACGCTGTAGTGTGCGTGGCTTTACACCATGTTATTGAAATGGAGGCAGAAGGGTACAGATTGTTTTTTTTCTGATGCAAATGCTTAAACATGAGCTGGGGTCATGTAGGTACATTTGCTATGTCTGTTTTGCTTGCATTTAATATAATTTGTTCTAAGCAGCTTCAGCTCCAAAGGAAGGGTCATATCTGTAATGAGACTTGATTAAGTTAGGAAGAATAGGAAAAAAGCAGCATTTTAGGCCCAGTGATAAAACTTACACAGTGCTATGCAGGCCCACAAGATGCATAACGTTACCTTTAGGTAATAAAGACAGTGACGGCAACATGGACTTTTAAAATGCCATCATGCAACAGCTGAAAAACTAAAGGAGGGGGAGCCCGCAGTGTTGTATGTGGAAGTCTAGTTTCCTTTGTAGTTTGGCCCCTTTGCTCTACTCCGCTTTTTTTGGAGCCATGGAGAGCATGTTTGGGAGTGGCGGGGAGTGTGTGCACTGGTAGGTTTGCACAAGAGGCTTTCATAAGAGCTGCTCTAATTTGTGTTGTTACCAAAATGGAAGCTGGCATCCACTGACCCACCAGATCAGGGAGCAGTGACCAACTTCTTGGTGCTGCACATCCTGAAAACAATCTGCCCGAGATTTGTCTCTGGATCTCTTGTGACGGTGCTAGTCCATCGGCTAAGGAAATGAGAAAAGTCTTAAGTGGGATTGCCTGTGGTAGGGAAATACGAGAGTAGGGTAGGCTGAATTGGGCTGTATGCCATTTCCTGCAATAGAAAATGGATGTTAAATGTTCTTTGTAAAATAAAACTATCAACAACTGGTAATAGTCCAGGTGAGAAGACCTACTTAAAAAATTCATCCAGATTATTAGCACAAACCCTCTTCCGCTCATGACTCTGTTAAAGGAAAAGCAATAGTAAATGCAATGGCAACAGCATAACAGGAACAATTGTAATGGTGTAACTAAGGACCGAGGGTGACTAAAATCTGAGCCCTTCTGAGGCAAGTACAGAGGTTGAGAGGGCCTAGTAAAGCATTAACAAGCAACAGGAAAGATGATCTTCCAGTTTTTCCCCATTTCCTGATGAAGTAAAGTATTTTTTTTGTATCAGAAGCACCTGGTTGGAGAAGTTTGCATATGGAGAGGTGGAAGAGCCAGTGCAGCAATTTATTTAGAAGCCAAAAGGTGCATTTTTGCAGGCAATGACACTCAAAGGTTTGCATTAATATGCCATTAAAACACTTGGTGGGCGGCTTGTGACGCATTAACGCACTCTGTCATGTCCTTTGTGCATAAATGGTTCATTTTGCCAGAATCTAAAGTTTTTTTGTTCAGTATAAATCCAACTTTCTCCCCCTTCCTTTTTATTTTTTGACTTGAGTATGCTGTCCTTTTGCCCACCTTCATTTTTGGATCATTTGATTATCTTTAGGGGGAAAAAAACCAAGAAACGGCTTAAATTACTGTACCAGTGGAATATGAGTCAGCGTTTACAAAATTCTGTTCCAGTCAAAAGATTTACATGAAATGCTTTCCCTGAGGCCAGAGGACTTTAAATGATAGGTCAGTTTTCAAGATGAGTCATTGGGGTTTGGAAAAGGCTAACCAAAGTACAATCAAATCATGCTGCCGACGCAGAAGTATGCTCACAGTGATAACCATTTTGGGTTTAGAAATAACAAATAGATTTTTCTAATAGCCAACATTTTCCCCCAGAAGGCCATATTAATAAATCATAGAAACAGGATCCTTTTTGTTAACTTTGTATTTCCCCCTCCCCGCAAAAACCTGGGAATTGGTATATTGCCACCTGTATAAAAACCTCATCCCTTTCTGTATGCATCAGTCCTTTTCCCCTAATCAATATGAGCCACATCCAGCAGAAATAAAATGTCTTGAGGAGCTGGCTACGGTTGCTTTGTTCCTTATCATGCATGGAGCACAATGCTACTTCAAAGAGATGAGAACTTTTCTTTCCTCAACCACAAATTGCAGTCCTGCAGCTCCCTCTTCATGGCCATCCGACATGGATGAAGGCCCACTTTCTCACAGCAACGATCTGTGGAAGTTGGTGAATGTTTCAGGGCACATCAAGGGACCTACATAACGGATGACTTGTGACTGCCAACGTGGACTGAAACCAAGGGAAAGAGGAACTGGGAAGGAACCGCACTTTGAAGTTATGGGCTGGTTGAAACCCTCGCATTCAAAACACAACCCAGGCTGAACCCACAGGCATTGTCTAGCTGGGGCTGTTGTCTAGATCAGTGTTTCTCAACCCATGGGTCGTGACCCAGAAGTGGGTCACAAGAATATATGCAGGCATTGCACACCAACTTTTAAAGATGAATCAACAGACTTTAAAAATGGATCCTCCTTTTAAAGGAGGAAAATGTGGGAAACGGTGGCTTTTGCCTTGCAGGCTGGCAGAGATCCAGCTTGCAAGGGGCTGCTTGGGGCCCCCCATGTCCCACCCGCTGTTCAACAAACCAGGGAGTGTGGGGCGGCGGGTTGGGAACAAGGGGCACTGGGTCAGGACTGGCCATCGATGTTTACAAATGGGTCCTGGCCCAAAAAAGGTTGAGAACCACTGGTCGAGATGAATTTCTGTGCAAACATTTTCTACTCTCACTGAAAAAGCTTGCAAGTGCTTCCCTAGATTTAAAACCCATGATTGCCCTTCCTTTAGGATTATGAAAGCTTGGCTTAGGGTTAGCAAATGAATGCACTGCTCTGGTAAGGGGTGATGCTGATGGACTTGAAAAGAGACTGTAACCCATTTCAGCGTGGCCAGAAGGATCCTGGTGGGGAGGTAGAGATTAAAGAAGGATGAGTACTGAATAAAGCTCAGCATGCCCCAAGAAAAATGAAAGTTTCCTGGGGAGTCAGTGGGATGAACAGGGCTCTTTACCTTGTGAACCTAATTTTGAGACTCCTTCCTGCTAGCCTATTTCTAGTTGAAGAGTAACTCCGCAGTTAATTTTGGTCTGCCGTTTTTCCTTTGTTGCTTTACTCTCACTAGCATTGCTTAGAAGCCTACTCCTCTAATAAACAATAGCTCAGCAAGCCTTGCATTCTCCGTCAGTGAATCTTTTAGTGCCATCCGGCTCATTTCCAAGACTCCAGTTTCTCATTTTGGTTTATTATTACATTTTACTGTTCTACAAGATGATGTAGGTAATTTTGCTGGTCCCTTAGCTAACGATAAATTCTGTTTTAGCTTATTAATCATGTTGAAATTGTCATAGATGTGTTGCACTATTTTGTTCAGAAATAAACCTTTAAGTAGAGATTTGCACACAGTGGTTCCGGGCTGCCCTGTGGCAACAATTAAAATATAGCACTGTTTGATTATATAATTGAAATTGCTTCTATTTGATGAGCTTGGATTCTTTCCATAAACATAGCCCATCTTTTAGAGGAGCGCAGCCTTTGTGCTGCAGTTGTGCAGTGAGAACATTAATGAAGACATTGCCGTAGGCGTGAAAATTCAGGGTAGTTTCAACACACAGGTAACAAAAACATCTACTCTAGTGCTAGTAAATGGAAAAATATATGTTTTGTTTGCAATTAGATGCCTGTGCAGGAATTTTAGGAATGGGCTAGAGTCACTTAATTACTTAGTCTCTTCACCCCCTAGCTTTTATTTCTCTGTGTTTTTAAATATTCAATGACACTGAAAACCAGATTTCTCCCCATTTCCCCCCTCCTACAGGTGAGTAAATTAGCTATTAGGCTGTAAAGTCACATTCACTCTTGTGTGCTATCTCTAATGAATATTGAAGTATTCCATGCAAAAGGCCCTAGCTACCGTCTGATGGTTCAGGCACTCCCCTGGGAGATAGGGATTTGAACCCATCTCTTTTTAAAGCAAAGAAGGGAATTGAGCCCGGGTGGGTGTCTTGGGTAAATTGTCTAACCTGGGTGGGTGTCTTGGATAAATCATGTCTTGGGTAAATTGTTTAAGCACTTAGTTGTAGGGTAAAATGAGATGTTCCCACCACCGTGTTCTCTATGCTGCTCCTCCTTTGGGCGTGCTGTGAGCATGCCTCCTGGGTCAGACCTTGCAGGCCAAAGGGCAAGGGAACAGCTCGTTTATCAAGCCTGATGGGGTTTAAATATGAGACAGGCTCCGAGCTGCACGATCAAGACTCTGGTACTTCTTGGCATACCCCATAGCAAGATGTCTTGCGTCTTGGGAACATCACTGGTACAAACAAGCCTCTATGGACTTTAATCACCTCTAGATATAGCCAGCAGTTAAGTGTTTGGTTCTGGGGGGGGGTCTAATTCTGGAAGTAGGTAGCATTTAAGCACTTAAGTCCATCTAAGAGCTTTTGGGCAACATTGACAAATACGGAGCTGGCACTGAGTGAGCTCTGAAGCTATGGGTAGGTGCGACAACTGAAACACAGTGGGTTTTACTCGGTGGACGTGATTTGCAGCAAAGTGGAACGTACCCTGCGAAGGAGTCTTAATGCAATGCTAGATATGACCCACGAACACCTGAAGGATAGAAAACAATTTGACACTAAACTCAGTTTGTGTTTTTTTATGGTTCCATCAAATGCTACTTGGTACAGGTGGAGCCTGATTTATGCAAAGATATTCACAAAAGTCCAACCCCTCATGGAGATCAGGAGTTAATTGGAATGGAAGTAGCAGGTAAGCAGTTAGTCCCCAAATTTCCATTGTTTTGAGGAGTTTATTAAAAGTTCCAGTAGAATTGCACTGTAATTCACAGCATACAAAGCATGACATTTAATTAAAGCATTGATTAATGAATTTATGATTTAGTAGTGAATTGATGCAAACAGCAAAGTTAAAATGTAATGAATTAAAAACCAGCACTGTATGAATGAAATTCAATTTAAGTTAAAATCTAATGAATTAAAATGTCAGGGCCATTCTTTTAAAATTAGAATTCAATAGTTTAAAATCACTTAATCATTTTTTATAATTATTATAGGACATGCGAGGAGTCAAAATCCAAAAAGCAGGGCCATAATTTGGATATTGTAAATAGTTGAATTAGCAAGGCAGGCTGGGGCTCATCTCTTGGACTACACATTAACCACCTTCAGCATTATTAATTCTCTTGTTTAGATAAAATTTGCTAGTCATCCAGGCAAGACAGTTTCCAAAAGAGCAGGTGACTGGTCCTAGAAAGAGTGGATTAATTGGTGCGTAATCCTCGTCGCCTGTCATCCAATATACTTCAGGGCAGGATTTCAATTTCAAATTGTTGTTGTAAGGTTTAAAGCTAAATATTTGAATTTAGCCATTTCAGGCTTGATTCTGCAAGGTGCTGGAAACCCTCAGCTTTTCCTACTGGTTCAAAAGTCAGTTGGATGAAGTCCTTGCTCCATGGGGGCTGGACTGAGTTCTTTGCCCTGTGCAGGCTTTATCCATCCTCTTTCTGGTTACAGGATGCCACGCACCAATGTTGTCCTAGCAGAAGACTTTTCTTGAAGTGTTAGTCTCTGGATAATGTGATTTTTGGACAAAAGTCGTTACTGTTGCTGCTGAGGTTTTTAGTGAATAATAGCTAACCAGGAAAATAATCTGATTGGTTTATGGATACCATATGGTATAAGCAGTATTAATCTCCTACAGGAGAAACCAGTAAAGCCAGAGCTCACAAATACTGTACCTTGACATTTTAATCTCTGTAGAACCAGTCATCAACAATTTGCATATCTAGTAGTTGTTTGTGATATAGTGCAGCTTATAAATGTATCACAGGATCATAGGAATTAGAGATGGAAAAGAGCTGTTATCCTCGTGCCAGGAAAGGATGGTTCCCTGTGTTATACTTCAAGCGTGAAGCCCGGTTGGCCCAATTTGAATGACTTGATATTGATGTGAAGGTAATTTTTCCTCTTAGCCGGAACAGTGCTCTATTATCAATAAAATAGATTATATTTCTGCCAATAGGAGAGCCCCCTGCTGAAAAGCTAAGTAAAACCCTATATGTTCTTTTAGGAAGAAAAACAACTTAATTATAAGGCTAGAAAATTACCATAGAATAATTAATACGCCTGGTATTTACACTTATGCAAGTGCTTATATTAAATGAAATACAATATTAAATTAAATTTGGCTACACTTATTTCAGTTACTATAATAGCCACCCTCTTTCTTTTTTTTCTTTTTTTACCACCTCTTGTGGGACCTCTCCAACATCTGTTTGAAGAAATGAGACAAAATCAACCCACAGTTTCTGCATGATCAAATTGTAGATCTCCAGTAAGTTCTTGGGCTCCATCCAAAACAACTTTAGCTCCAATTTTTCCAGTTTTCCTTGTGCTGGGAAGTCAACCACCCATGTTATTACTGGGAAACATGACCCTGTGCTATGTTCCCTCGCTGAGGTCTTTGAGTCAATAATCCCAGCAGTGCCTCAGCTTTTTAGAAGTCCTGTTTTCTTCTTTCAACACACTTTAGTCTAGATCTGGTGCCAAAAAGTTATAATAGGTTAGAAAAGTGCCAGAGTTACAATAATTAATGCTCAGAGAGCATCAGAAAGGATATAAAACTTGTGCTTTGGGGTTTAAAACAATTCCCAGCTATTAGGGAATAAGATGGAGGGGGGAGAGGGTGAAAAGGGACAATTGGGTGGGTTTTTTTTCTTTTTTCTGCTTTTTAAAGTGTACCTAATTTGTGCTTTCTTGTACCTACATCTGAAGCATCTGCTAGTGACCACTGTTGGAAACAGTGTAAACCAGGATGCTGAGCCATTCCACCAACTTGTTTGTTCAAAAACAAGCACAAAAATCACACTGTCTTTTTTATTTTAATCAAAATCAAATTAAAGATCAAGTTTCCAATATTTTAACAGCTTAACTAATGACTTAGCTACTCAAATTAATTCTGGTCAAAAGCAAACACTAATTGGCACATACATGGGTCCGTATCCCTGCAGGCATAAATTGGTATCAGCTTAATTAGAACCAGTTGGCCTAATTTTCTCCACTTAAGCACATGGTCATCTTTTGACTAAGCTTTAAGATGTTGCCCACCCCCGCGGCCCAGTTGTGTGAGAGTCTATGTTGTCCTGTTCGAAGAGGTTTCACGCACAACCATTTTGCCTTCAGAAGTAAAATGCAAATTTAATGTCCACATTACCATTTCTAGCTATGAAGCCCCAAATGACGTTTCAGTTAAAACAGCACTTTTATACATAAGTTGAACATGCATCCGCTCCACTCTGCACTATTTCCTTTCTGGTGTGGCATTTTGCTGCACCTCCCACCCCGTCCCTCTCAGACCAAGCATGGGTGAATGTGGTCTCAGCTCAGACTATCAAAAGTCCCCTCCATCTTGAATTTAGGGGGTGGGTTAATATCTTTGGAAAAGATTTTGTTTGATTTAGAGGGGGAGCTCCGACCGTTTTTCAGCAACGAGAAAGAGGTTGCAACCCTCTGAGAATTTTGGCTACAGAATGAAATTTCCTCTTCATATAGGAAACCACAGGAGAGACCGCTTCTATAATACTTCCATTCAGATGAATTCAGGTATTCCAATAATGCTATGGTCTCCAGTAAATGCATCAAATAAACCTGTCATAGACTTTTCCCTTGGATGTCTAGATGCTGTGTTCTTTCACTGCTCACCCATGTAATGTAGCATAAAGCAGTAAAGGCCGTGCAAGGTTGCACTTCTGTGGCGTAGTCTCCACGGCTTGGCCTAGAACAAGACAATGGTTTCACTGTGTCCTCGGGCCAGTGTTTGAAGCCCTCTCTTGCTCAGTTAGCAAATGGCATGAAAAGCATCTTGGCCTGAAATGGTTAGATAACTTCTTGGGTCCTGTGCCTCTTGAAGACGACGTACTTTAAAATATGATGCAGTCGACGCTGGGATGACATCATTCACGAATTCAGTTTGTAAGGCAAGTTGTACTGCATTGAAAAGGCAGAAGTAATAAGGAATAATCAGAAGCCAAACCATTATAACTACCTAACAACAATTTTTGGCTGGTGGAGAAGGGTTTGCTGCAGAGAAGTATAAAAGACAAAAAATCAATAGCATTTAAAGATCTTTACTTGGAAACCTCCTGTTTGAGAAGGCAGCGGGCCTGCTCATGCTGTGTGCTAGAAACCAAAGTAAACCTCATGGTTCCCTTTTGTTCTAAGGCTCAGGGCTGATCCCCCCGCTTTTCCCTTCGGGATCTAAGAAGGGTGGTCTTAACCTCTGCCCAGCCTCTCCAGTGTCAACCCTGAATGTATCGTACCTTTTAATACACTGAAGTTTAAAAGACAATGAGCAACTGTACTGAATTCTGCATCCCAGAAGGGCATCTTCATCCTTTTGTATGCAGCTCGTCCTCACAATGTAGCGTGATAGATTCAAGCCCCCAAGGTATTTTTAGGTAAAACAGAGATGAATCCCTAATACACTGGTGAATCTTAAAGGCATCTCAGCGATACCATGGTCCCACTTTAGATCTGACATGCAGTAGCTTTAAAAAGTTAGAATTAGCTTGGAGTGGCAGATTTCTCGTTCAGCTGTGGTGTATCCTGTATCACTTCTGATACCATTCCCCCTTTTAAGCAGCTCAGAAACACAAGACCCAATTTAAAGGATAAAGTTAGTTGACTCTTTACCTATTCCCAGTGACTCAAATTCATTTCTAATGGGCAAAAGGGATTGGATCCACTGTGTGTGCAAGTGTCATTAACTCCAGTGGAGTTGGATGGGGGTGACTTGGGCACTAAGGTGCACGGTTGAGAGCCCGGAGGTCACAGGGAGGCCTGTCAGATTTGAATGAAATCTGTGAATGCTGTTAAATGCCTTGTCACGAGGACATGGAAAAGGAAAGAAGTGGAGTAGGATGAGGGCTGGATTTCGCACCGTCTGTTGTGCTAGCTCTTCTCTGAATAGCAATATATTGCTTTACACTGACATGGCTTTTAATGATGAGGCAGTATATTTTTTTTTTATTAATTTGCACACCTATAGTCTATTGCATTTGGGAGTGTCACTGGAAAGCACTTCAGAAACATCAGCTGATAGCTACTGACACTTTTATATTCATCTGAATGTGCATACAGGCACCTTCCTCTTAGTAAAGTTTTGTACATCTGTAGAAAACCATACAGCCTGCATGTACTTAACTGAAAGAAATTCAGAACTGTATTGGTGTAAATCCACATGCACGAAGCATGGGCCAACCACATGTTTGAGCATTAATTTTACATACAGGAAAAGAGATTTTCCTTTTTGATTATGCAAGTTACTGTAGCGGAGGGAGAGTATGCACAGTCTGAGCAAGCCATAGTCTTTATTATTATGAAATGGGCGGGAGAAATTGAGTGCCTGGATGGGTTGATAAGAATTCGGAGCAATGGCTTCATTGTATTAGAATTCATTGCTCAGGACATGTAAGCCCTATATCTTATTTAATAATATACGGATGCTTAAAAATAACCATTTTAGGATTATTAAATATATTATCACAATCGGGCACTTCTGCATGCAAACTGTTGTGAATTAAATCACACCTAGTTGGGCGGATGGCTGTTTGCCTTCAGCCTCATGTTTAACCATACGCTCGCTTGAATTAATGCACTGTACTTCTCAGCCTGTCGTATCTTATTACTCAGCCATATCACTGAAGTCTGCTCCTCTAGTTGATTAAGCTTATATCGTCCAGTAGAAGAATGGCCTTGCTCTCAGGCCCACTGCATCTGATATAATATAATGCTGTAAGCCACCCGAGAGAGAGAGATGGAGAACTCCCCTTGATATCAGTTGTGCTATACCTATAATGCTCCGTCCACCTGCATCATCTTGATCAGTGGTAAACATGCAAGCTATACGAGCTGGATCTGCTTGGCGGTTCAACTCGCAACTGTTGAGTGTTCATGAATCGGGGATGTCAATCTGTGGCCCAAAGCTTCTTGAAGACAACAGAAAGAGCCCTGACTTTGCATCAAGCCTTCCGAGTGGTTATGAAGTGCAGGGTAAGTCAACCAAAAAAGTCAAGGATATAAAAGAGAGAAGCTTGATAGGTGTGGTAATAAATCTAAATAAATAAATGAGGGTTGCTGCAAGACACCGAGGTAGTAATTTTGCTGAGCTGTGTTGGAAGAAAGCCCTGATACTCTGCCAAGGCAAGGGAACAGCTGTGAAATGCTGGGGTGTGGATATACAGCAGTAATCTGTTTTAACCCTGCATATAATGATATAATGCAGCGCCCGGCCCATGCTCAGTTAGTGGTAAAACACTTTCAGAGGGTGCCACACAGACACAAACTATGCGTAACCCACTTCTTTCTTTCCAGAATAATTGAGTTAAGTCCATACTGATTTTTCTGTCCATATGAACTACAAACCTTAGAAGATCCTGGACTTTTCTTTCAGGCTTGGAGGCCTTTCAGCGTTCTTTCAGCTTCATAATTTTAAGTTTATAAGCGAGCATTTTCTGATCTGGGATATTAATTTTAAGTTCCTACAGCCACATTTTCAAGTGCCTAAATATAGTTTGAGATGGTTTTTAGAAAGACTGACTACACCCGGACCCGTTCATGTGCATGGGAGCTGAAATGGATTCCCCCTTTTGGAAGTTTAGGCCTGGGGCATTTTTACACATGCATGCGCCACCGCCCGGGGTGCTTTGCAAAGTACCCAGCGCTGCGACACATGCAGTTGTATAAGCGGCGAAAAGTGCATCCGTGCGCAGAAAATGGCAGCAGTGCCACTTTTGAACTAAAACACCTCAAAGGTGTGTGTCAGCTCACGGGCGGAGCAGGCGCGATTAATCAAGTCTGCGCCGATGCAATGGATCTCCAGTGCGTCGCAGAGGTGAAAAGCATGTGTATGCACGCCTGTTTAAGAATCTATATAGGATCGAGCCGTTTCATATTAGACATTTGGGTTTGAAAAAATAGTTTGTTGGTTTTGTCTGAATGCACGTTTGAACTCGTTTAGCATCCGTCGATGAAAGCCTGAGACCCATCCGTTTGCCGGGTGCGTGTCCACGTATGTAGATTCAGCATTTCTATTTACTGGGTGAAGTAACTGAATTGCTCTGAGCTGAGTGAGGTTCTGTACGTGATTTGAAGAAATCTATGTTTAATTTAATAGGTCATGTATCTGTTTCAATGGGAATTACAATATCTAGTTTAAAGTGATGTATAGTACCAGGCTTATTATGTAGTTTTTATTTTTAGCAAGGAATTGGATTTAACAGTTGACATTGCTGGTTAAGTATGAAATACATCAGACTTACTACTCAGGCTGGCCTCTGGCTGTCCTAGGTGAACTAGTTTACAAGCAACATTGGGACTCCCGGTTTTGGGTAGTTAGGGGCGTTGTGAAGTGACAGGCTGCAGGGGTAAAATTGTGTACTGTGAGCTTTCAGCCTGGCTGATTTATGGAGCAGCATTGACGGCGAAGTTAAAAAGCCGACTGGCGGAAGGGCTGATCGTTGCACTGGGAGGAAAGTCCGGCACAAAACAGGGTGAACGGTATCGAGTGAACAACAGCCTGTGCTTGAATGCTGTGGAAACGCATGCCTCTGGTGCTCCACTTCATATTTGACATTAGCTGGCGGTGTCGGGTGGAGGGGCCACTAGGAAGAGAGAAAGCAAATGAGCGCTACGGAAAATATAAGCAGAGGGGGGTTTTTTGTTTTGTTTTTTTGGCGGGGCGGAAGTGTTGGATGTTAAGAATGGCACACATGTTTCGGAAGTAGAAAGGGTTTTAGTTTGAGGATTGGTTTTAAAATAATAATAATAATACAGTGATTTGGGCCTACAAATTGTGCAAACACTAACACATATAACCCCAAGATGCTATCGCTGCTACCCTTAGCTTCCCTTATCTACACACCCCTACTGCTTTTACGCTTACCTGCTGCATTGGGTTTCCCATCAGGTGGGAGCAGTGCTTGTGCAGAGTCTTGCAGGAAAAAGGAAGTTCATCCCAGCAAACGGAGATTCAGTCTCCGCTGCTCCTGGCACAGCTACATTAACCAGACAGGATTGTGAAGAGGGGTGCTCCTGGAGCTGAAGCCCCTAGTGTTAATTAGATTAGACATACAGTGAGAAGGCTCTAGTGTTAATTAGATTAGACATACAGTGAGAAGGCCCCAGTGTTAATTAAATTAGACTGGAGAAACCACATTTTTGTACACCTTGTTTTGTTGGTGAACCTGGTTTTACTATGGTGGTACAAAGTGCTCCTTTGCTTTCATAATTGTGTTCATATTGGAAGTAAAGTATAGTATACTGATATCCCTCCAGGTAAAAGGCTTCCAGTGTAGACGTAACCTTGGTTATTGAGATTAATTTTGGATTTTTTTTTTATCTTAACTCATTTATATCTAGTTGCAAAATCAATATCTCATGACCAGAGGTACAGCTATAAAAATTCCAATAAATCCATCCTAAAGTGCAATTCTGCTCTAACAAATGATGCTGTAACATTGTCTTCCCATTCATTGCCTCTCAGTGACTCCAGACCATATTTGCTCAGCTTACACGTGAAATGCGTTCCTTCTCACTCACAGCCTTGGAAACCCAACCCGAGCTCTCGTGGTCCAACTGGGCTCTCTCCTTCTCGTACCTCTTAACTCACAGAAAGGAGTTTGCAAGTCAGACTATGTCCTCACTTGCACTGCAAGCTGGTGTGGTTGCACAGACGCGTGCATGTTGTAACAGAGGCAATGGGTTTATTTACAGGTGTAACCAGAGGCATAATTTGGTCTTCAGGTTCTTAACTGCTGGTTATGATCTGTGAGAAAAAGCAAAACTGTTTTGATCGTCAGAGCCCAGACTGAGTTTTCAGGTTTGGCAGTTGGATTTTTTGGGGGATTTTTTTTTTTTTAAACCTATGTGAAGCATACATGTGATGTGGATTTGCTGAGACACGATAAATAAGGAACCCCACAATGCTATTTTCACAGAATCACTTTTCAAAGGAGAACTTCACTTGAACAAAATTGATAGTGGAGATGACTTTAATCCTGTTTGTTCCTTCTTCCTCAATGCATGAGCGTCTGTCCTGACAGCTAAAGCCTTGTCCTGAACCCTGCATCATCTGTCTTTTCGGCAGCAAATTGGTTATTTCTGAAGGTAAGGTTAGTGGCATATTGAGACTGCTAAGCAGGAGATGTCCAGGAAAGTTTAATTGGCTCCCCACAGGTCCTATACTTTCAATATCGCTTTTGTAATAAATCCAAAACATCACTTGTTAAATAACCCAAGACCTTTCTTGTAATCACACAGGATTACATTAGGACATTAAATCAGACATAATTGGACTGTCCCATTTAGACATAATTTTAAGGTAAAAATAAAAAAAATCAGACAGAAGTGTATTATATGTAATGAGAAATTTATTGCAGTTCCAAATATATCTTCACTAAAAGTATAAAAGAATTTATGGGGTAATTTTTTTTTTTTACTGGAAATAAAAAGGACTAACTAGAGTGTTTTAATCTGCAATGACTGAAGTAAGCACTCTTTTTTTTTTTTCCCTGACACAAAGGGTTTGCTTTTACTAACGGTAATTAGATCTTAAGCCACGTGTGGGAGAAAATATGGAAAGCCTCTGGTCTTTGTTGGTCTCGTTATCAATTTTAAATTGCACTTTTACTTTTCCCTGAATTAGTGTTGACATAACTTCATTGGCTTGGATAGTGTAACATATATAATCGGTCTCACAACTGATCCTCAAACTGATGAATTCGGAGCGAAACTGGAATAGGTTGAATTGAGATAAATACAAAACAGCTTCAATCCTTTTTTGGAAAGCATTATTATCGACAGGCTAATACTGCCATTGCCAGGGCTTTGGGCAAAGGAGGGACTCTGAGGAAGAGCTGCAGTGTCAGCATTGCCTCTTCCCAGGCAGTGCATATATCTTGTCTTTTCTCAGAGAGGGTTTTCAAAAGGCTTCCTATCCTGAAGCTGAGAAAAGAATTAGGGGCAAGGAGACTATGCGTGGCCATGCATGCTTCCTGCCACACTGCAACCCCTGTCTTCCTTCCCTTGCCAAGCCACATTATGTGGGTGTATATAGGATGTGGATAGGTGAAGAAATCTATACAGGATGCAAACAACTGTTTCACATCAATGGTATGTCTTTGAACAGTAATTACTGGGCACTCTCATATACTAATCCAGCTTCAGCCTGCAAGTTTGGAGGGGGAAAATAGCTTCAAGAGTACTGGATTTTTTAATGGGTTCCCATTGTGCTGTACAGGGTCAGATATCCTGAACCTGTACTGCATTCATTCATGCACCTAAGCTTTCATTTAAAATGCAATAAGAAGTATAAATGCAATTGGAATTTTTATCCTCCAGCAAATGTTCCATAGCTTTGGCCCTTTTTGTGCTAAGACCTAATAAAGTGTGTATATACTGTATAAAAAAATAATAATCAAATGGAGTTCACAGAGTTTGGTTTTCATTTCTTGTGCTAGCACTTTCTGAGATACCCTGGTTGTACTTTAAATCACACAAAGTTTAACCAGGTTCAGGATTTACTTAGTGGTGTTCTTTCATCCGTATTTTATTGTCTGACGTTTCTAAATGAATACGTTTCATATTTATAGCATAGAGGACTTTAGCAACCTTATGCGATTATCATTTGCTTTAGCTTGACATAAATCAGGAGCCAAACCTTACAGAAAAGCGTGAGGGAAACAGGGTTTTTTTGGTGTGTTTTTAAATAGTTTGGCTCATACTATTTGAGGCTCTTCATGACTTTCACTTTAAAAATATCCTTCCAGCTTCATTAAACTGTCTCTGGCAGGCAGCAACTTATTTAGCACATGCACGCACGCGCATACACATACACACGTATTAATTTTAATTTGGACTATTTCCCTTCAGTCTCCGATAATCAAGATTTCTGTCTGGGGGAATGAATTGTTGAAAAGAAGTAAGAGGCCATGAGGCTTTAAACCCAGTGTTCAGGTTCATCTACTAAGAAATTAGATAAATCAAGTTCAGGTTTAAAAAGGAAAGCAAATTACCCTTGGGTCTTCACACAGTGGATCAGAACTGACTTGACATCTTTAATTATACTGCAGGTTTTTGCCCTTCTAAAGAGAAATGAAGCACTTCTCTACCACAACCACGTAGGGAGGTGACAATAAGGTTATCAGGCAAGCTAGAATTGTTGCAACAGCTCCTTAAATATATTGAAACACATAGATGGGACCTGGTAATAATGAGATGTACTTAGATTAACACCCAACCAGCCAGTAACAATCTTAGTTGGCCACTCCCAGTTGTAATTTTCAGTCCGTAGTGCAGAGGGGCAGGAAGAGCAGGAGGAAAAAAAATGACTTCCAGCAACATGGAAAGCAGGAAGCTGTGTAGTCTTGTAAGCCTTGAACAATAAAGTGGTGTTTTCTAGATGGCATGCCACCATCTCTCTGTACTGTAGGTCTATGTTAGAGGTGGATGGAGTCCAGAATTGTAAGTCTTAATATGCTAAGTGTCCAGAGAAGAGAACATCCGTTGAGTATTCCAGAAACATCAGCGATGCAACAAATGGATGTGGTTTATTGTTCCCAACTCTCCTATGATCAAGGTCCTGTAAACCAATTACGAATTTTGGCTTCCAGATGGGGAGTTGATTTTTGTTCATACTGAATTGTTTCATACCAAAATGTTTAACTAAGCATAGGCGGCAGAAGGCCAGGGCTAACAGGGTTCAGCCCTCCCAAATGTACTGCCTCTGGAGCCGTGCAATGCCATGTGCGTCCCACTGCCGGGCAGGCAGGGGTGCAGCGCAGCCCAGCAGCAGCAGGACGCGCATGGCATCCTGCCGCTCCGGGGGCAACTGCAGTGGTGCACAGAGCCCAGCGCACAGTGGCAGCTGCCTCTGCCCCACACATGGATTAGGGGGGCATGTGGCTCCTGGGCCTCCACCAGGGTGCACACAGCGGCAGGAGTCCCCCCGCACCCCTGGGTGAGCCGCCGAGGCTCTGATTGTCGCATCATCCCACCCAGCTGGGGCCCCATTCACCCCAACCCCAGCTTGTGTCCTGCTCCCTCTGTCATCGTGGGGACTTCTGTCTGCCACCCCTGCCCCTTCCCCCACAGACTTACCTGCTGGGAGGGAGCATGCTTGTGCCCATGCACATGCTCAGCTCCCCCCAAATAATTTTTTCTCCCTCTGCCTATGTAACTAATGGACTCCATGCATACATCTCTGTAGATTTTCTTTAAGCCTGTTATAGCCACTTACTCTGTAGTAGCAATGCTAAGAGAGAAGAACATGACAGAGAAGAGAAGAACATGAGTCTAAATGAAAGGGTGTTTATTAGGACTGTGCAAAGCTTAGGTCCCTGATTCGATTTGGCAGAGATTCGGCCTAACTCAGTGGTCTAATCTCTGAATCCAAATCAAATCAGAGAACCTTTTAATCTCTCCAAATTGAATTGGAACCCTCTGAATAGATTTGGGGAAATTTGGAAAGATTCAGTGATTTGGACATAGAGACAGCTTTAAATGTTTTTTCTACATACCTCTAGGTAGCAGGGGCTCGCGAGTGCTGAGATCCTGGGGTGCATGGAGTGTCCCACAGAAGGGTGGGGGGGCTTCCCAGTATGCTCAGCAGCAGACCTGGAAGTGGACCGGAAACGCTTCCAGTCCACTTCTGGGTCTGCCAGAGAGTGCATGGAGGGGGCCCCCCCCCCATACCTCCCAGCTTGGCGATTGGTCCCTGGGTCTGCGGAGGCACCTGGGGTCCCCCTGTGGCTGATTGCTGAGCCGGGGTATGCAGGGGGGTTCCCAGTGTGCTCAGCAGCAGACCCAGAAGTGGACCAGAAGTGCTTCCAGTCCACTTCTGGGTTCGCCACTGACCACGCAGGAGGGGGGCATGCTGCTGTGGGATGTTCCGTCCACCCCAGCATCACAGCTGTGCTTGGTACCTCAAGGTATGTAGAAAAAACATTGAAAGCTGTGTCTATGGCCGAATTGCCGATTCTCTGAATCTGCGTTGAATCTTCAGATTTGGATTCGGCCAAATAGAGTTGGGGACGGTGATCCGAATAGACTCACTGTCCCAGATTCAGGCCAAGCCAAATAGAATATGCCAGTTTCATACACCCCTAGTGTTTATAATCACTAGACACAGGCTATTACGTTTGGATACCAAAACTCACCTTATCTTTCAACTTTTTAAAGTGAATTAACCTAGCCACCAGCTGGCAATAGTTTTGGAGAGTAGGCTGGAATGGTTTCTGCGGTCAACTGCTCAAAGGAATTTAAAAAGCTGAATTTAAAAGTGTTCATGTGTACAGTTCAACAGAAATACAAAGTGCCTTCTCAGTTCTGTAGCTGAAGCTTGGCTGAAATGCAGGTAAATTGCCAGTGTTTGTGTGTGGTTATTGCTATGCATAGTATATTTGACATCTCACTACCAGAGCCTTCTAAAGTTTCAGTTACCTCCTTATTAGACACCTGTGTAATGTGGCCACTGACAGAGTGTATCTTCACTCTTAGAGTATATTTTTGCAGTCATCTAGAGCAAATTTATAGATATGAGTCACTTGCTAGTTCAATTCCTACATATTCTTCCTTGGTCACAGTCTTCTAGTATGATGTATATTATTGATTGAAGCAATGAAAATGTCTCTGGTAACAACTCATTTGTTTTGGGTTTAAGGGGAAAAGAAACTAGTACACCGAGTATAAACCCGTATTTCTGTGTGCACACCAAGAATATCCAAGAAAAATCAGGAGTAATTGTGTAACTTGCAGTGGTTTCGACAGTTCCTCTCAAAAGACAACATAGTCCTCCAGCATCACTTCTCCCCCCTGCTCCCCCTCCCCTACCCCCAAAAAGATATTGTGTCTCTTGTTGGACCCTGCTGTTCCAGCAGAGAGCAGAGCCTCCTCCTCCCACCCCCCGCCCAATCCCCACATTATGTTGCAGGCAAATACTGGCTGACCATGGACAGTCTGGCTCTGCCAATCTGGGTTGCCCTGTGCACTGCTACTGTCTGTCACCAGGCAGAATAAGGGAGCCTACAAGGCATGCTGAGATGTGTGCACAGCCCCACCACCCAGCTGCACAGTGTCATCACTGGAAGGTCTTCACTCTTCAGGGCCCCAGCATACAAATATCTGTACATGCAATCCAAGGGAATATTTTTCTACCAGGAGAACAAACCTGGGAGAATTCTTCCAGATTATTTGAATGTGTGTACACAGCCATTTTCCACCTACTTCCATCTCAGGATAATCATGAGTTTGTAAACAAGCTATGACTGGGTCCCTCGCCACGTAGTGGTGAGGTGCTCTAATACCACCTACTTCCAGCTGCTATCCTAGAATAATTGATTTTTTTGACTGCTCTGGATGCTGGGATGATTTATATATACAATCAGCATATATTATCAGTGTAAATTACCCCAGTGTTAATGCGTTGTGTGTCCTGGCCCTAAATTTTCTACCCGACTTATGATCACAGGACGCATGCTATTCAAGCACACAACAAAAGGAAACCGAAATGTCCAAAAGCTACAATCCACAGGGCTTGAGGATCCCAAGCATAGCAACAGTGTCCAAGCAGAATCAGCAGTTTCTAAACCCCTTAAATATCTCAAAGAAGATCTGGATAAAATTAGACTTCAGAGAAGTAGGAATCAAAGCAGTTTCATTGGTGCTAGTGGGAACTATAGGTAGTAATCTACAGCTCAAGAGAACAATGTCTCAAACGTTTGTGGTCCACCCACTGACACTTTAACACAGGAATTCCGGGAGACTAACTCAACGGTCTGCAGTAATAACTTAACGCTAGTAAGAAACCCAAGATAGTATCAACAGGCTAGCAGTGGCACCGTGGAAGGATGCACAAGTAGTTTCAGCTTGAACTTTAGATGCTGATCACTGACCATAATGACTGGGTACAGTAGGAAAAGTTTTCTCATCATACTGAGCAGACCTCTTGACTACAAAAATAAACACAGATATAGCTGTTATGCCTACTGTGGAGCTGGAGTGCTACTGTCTTTGGAAGGAACAGACCCCTGTACAGATTCACACGAAAACATGTGAATCAATGCTATGCCCGCAATCCACACAAAAGTCTATTCCTATGGCAACAAGCAGCAACAAAGATGGCTCCCACACTGTGCAACAGGATAATGAATAAAACAACAAAGTGCCAACCAGTAGGTGAGACCTGCAGTATCACAGATAATAAATTGGAGAAAGAGAGAGCGGGAGTGTGAAGCTTGAATGGGAGATACCAATATCAGAATGAATAGCAAATGTTGATACTTTGTGGGCTGTTGATAAAGGACCCAATTCTGCCTGCCTCACTGACTATCAGAAAGAGTAGTGGACAACAGAGTCAGAGGCATGAAAGATATACCCTCCCTTGTGCCTTCATGGAAGTAATGCTTGCCTGAATGATACTTGCCTGCAATCAAAGAGTTCTGAAATTCGTGACATAAGCATGATGGATGCAGAAGGCCGGTGGGGGGAAAAAAGGTTGATTTGGGACATTCCTTTCACCTGTTGTCTAAAGTATTTTCAAGTGGCTAAGGTTTTTCTTTCTCTATTCACAGATACCTTTGAATAGCATCTTTTTAAAGTAAAATGGCCTTCTTTGTCATCATTTAGGGCTATATCCTTCTTGCAAGTGCTATCTTTGGCTTCAAAGTGATAAGGAAGAAAATAATGTTTGTTCTTATTGTATGTTTGGTGCTTCCTGCATGTTCTGTATTATTGGTGGCGAGATTGCTCTTTTTTGTTTCGAGTGTAATGTGTATTCATACACGTAGAATGTGAAAGCTACTAGATGTCTTTCTTTTTCACTACTTAATGGCACTTCTGCTTTCAAACTCCCCATCAAACTGTAGGATACATGTTCTTCATGGAACACTTGAGTTAGTGATTTTTCTCTGGCAATGGAAAGAATGTTATAATTGTGCGACAAAATTCAGATGGGAAAGAAATACTTCACAAAAGCATGAATTAAACATCTAATTACAAGTGTTAAATCTAATTTGAATTTTGTTTAAAACACTGAAGACAAAAAAAAAAGCAGCATTCTGCATGGAGAATATAATAAGATTAAGACCTAGTTAGGTACAAGCATATAACTGATGTGATGAGTTCAAGAAACTGTTTATTTATAAAATAAAAAAGGCGGGATTTTTGGATTCTGGAGGTGTGATTTCTGAGATATTTGTAGTAGTAACAGTTAAAGAAACAAAATCTAGAAGATTTGAATCATGCTAGGGCTGCATGTAGAGCAACCACATTTTAATTATCAGTAGCTTCCTTCCTGCTACTCAGCAGATGATACATTGATAAGTGATTCCCTGATCACACCTTTGATCTTTGAGCTGTAGGTTTATAAACAGTTGTCACATGGGCTGATATGAGGCTTTGAAGTGCAGGTTTGGGGGATATTCATTTGCCCTTTCTATCCAGTATCTACTAAACAATGTATTAAGAAACTGGCTCTTTTATCAGGTGAAATTCCAAAACGCAGGCAGAGAAGTTTGGGGGGGATTTGCTTCCCCCTGCCCCTTGTACTATAATTTCAGTAGGGTATTATTTTTTAATAATTTTTCCATGTTGCATCTTTACTTAAATAGTGCCAGTATATATTTGTTATGGGCTGGCTGGCAGTGACCTGGCCCAGGGGTTTTGAAAGGGCAAAAGATGATTGGAGGACTTGGGCTTCCCTTTCCTCACCAATCTGGTAATGATTTGGCCCAGAGGTTTTGAAGGCGGGGTAAAAGATGATTGGAGGACTTGGGATTCCCTTTCTGCACCCATCAGGCCCCAGAGACTCACCCCCCCCATGTCCCCTGACTGGCCTCTTGGGTCACCTGAAGGGTGGTAAAAGGGGGGCAGCATGTGTTAACTCAGGAGAGACCAGCAAGGGACAGCAAGGAAGGAGCTTCACAGAGCTGGCAAGAGCTGAGCCAGCAGGGCAGGAGCAGTGCCCCAGAAGAGCCTGAAAGAGCAGGACCTGCAGGCAGCAGTGAGACCCTCAGCAGCACAGCATGTGGCTGGCAGGAGAGGCTCCCCATTGGGCTCCAGGATCCCCTGGGAGAGGCTACAGCCAGCAGGAGAGGCTCCCCAGCTCCAGGAAGGATCTGAGCAGTGACCTGAGAGGTTCCCAGCTCTGCTTCCAGCTCCTCCAATCAGAAGTCAGGCAGCTCCATGTGAGGCTGCGGCTCTGGAAAGGTCAAGACCGCTAGCAAGTTGGAGTAGTGTTACCAGTGGTGGCTGTGTGGCAGCATTCCTGCCTACCCCATGGGAGATCTGGGTTTAAGTCCCAGCTGAGGTGGCTTGGGGTGAGTGAGATAAGAAGAAGTGAATCTCCTTGCAGTGGAAAGGGGCCATTGTGTTTTCCCCACTTTCTCCCCCTCCAGGTACTAAGGTCCTATATTTCCTTGTCATTTGACATTTTGCATTTTATGCTTTTTTTATATTTCACCAACCCGTATTGTTTGTTCTGCTGTTTCTGTTTTATATTTTGTTAACCCTGGGTTTTTTGTCAATGATTGAAAGTGTCTAGCCTTTGTTGAATCCTGCCCCCTTGGGGCACTGTAGTGTCCACTATACCCTCTGACTTATGCCTGTTATGTTCCCAGTATTAAAAAGTATATGGTTAAGTCCCCGTTGGTGGTCTGGCTCTGCTCTATAGGGGGCGGAGAGTCCCTACACCTCCCACAGTGCTTGTGCACCTGCTTTGATCCCTTCAATTGGAGAGGGGGTACCTCTTAGAGTACCGCCCAAGTTACATATTGTATGACCCAGGATTATCCTTTCTTATCCTATTATGTAGCTGTACAGGCTAATATTTGCTATGTAAATACAAAATACACTGGGACAGCTAAATGGCTTAGGCCATTTTATACAGTTGTGGAGAAAAAGCTCTTCACCTAATTATAATTTAAATTCAAAATGTAGTAAAAAAATACTAAAAAGTTATCTGTACTAACAAAGTTCCGCTTAAAGTGAAAGCAACCTGTTTTCCTTGCCTCCCTCAAGGTGGGCCGTATTCTGTCAGAAGTTTATGCAGACTTATCTTCTTTAAAGGGCTCTGAGCAGTGGACCTTTGCTCAGTGCCTTTGGTTGTCCTTGTTCTGGATTTCCCCATAGCTTGCAAAGATCTGTAGGCCTTCCTTGGGACACCAGAGAGAGACACGGTGAGGCAGGCAGTACCAACCTTGATTCTGCTGCTAGTAGCTAAGTACAAACAGTCAAAAAGTCCAAGGCTGAATCGATTCTATCTTCACAGGCTAAGCTAAGCTGGATTCTAGATTGAACCAAGAATCAAGTGAACAGACATTCATTTTTTTCATTCAGGAAATGCAGCCCCATGCCTGCAGTGGCCCAGGCCAGAAGCCGGGGGGCACTAGAGCACGCCTCCCTGCTTGGCGAGATCAGACTGCTTGGGCCAAGGCTAGCCTGCCTACCCATCCTGTTGGGGGGATTGCAGAGGGAGGTGCAAAGCATTCTGGGATGTGGGGAGACTGTGAATTAACTTGAGTCTGGAGAGAATCTGGGATGGAAGTTCAATAAACCAATTTAACCTAAATCGTTAAGTCTGATACTACATCCATTCAGGTTTATCTTAAACTGGTTTTGGCCATTTTCAAACTGGTTTACGTGCACTGAATTTCTGTTGTGTTACAGATTTGAACAAGTTTCCACTCACTTATACTGCTCTATGCGTAATTCCTGTCCCAAGCTAGCGTGTTCATTTTATCCCAGTTTAAATGGAACTGTGGAACTGACCCTGGTTTCATCTGTGATATTTGAGCTCAGCATCTGGCCTCATAGTATATTTTCAAGTGTATACCTTGACTGTGCAATGGCCCTTATGCACAGGTTACTGCTGAAATAACTGATGCTTCTTGTGGGGACAATCTCTATGAAAAGCTGTGCCTGGCTTTAAGGATATGTGCAGGAATGACGTGTGCCCCGAGAAGCTGGGGGGCACGGTGGCAGTGGGAGCACCGCAGCAGTGGCGGGAGCGCAGCAGCAGTAAGCGGTAAGCTCCTGCAGATGCTGCCGGTGCCATCAGTGGTGTCGGGGTGTGTGGCGAGCACTGCCATCAACACTGTCGGCAGTGCCTTTTCATAGGGGGTGCACCACCACACACAGGGAGTGCACGTGCGCCTGTGTGCACCCCCTACACGTCGCCAGTGGATATGTGTACGCTAACACTCATTTTGTAGTATTTATGTGCAAACCACTTCTGTGGTAGGAATGTTTCACCCCATGATTTTACAAAGCTTTTATTTTATTTCTTAGAATTTTGAAGGCTTTAATCATTTCATTGCTAAAATACTGGGTAATTTGGTCTATGGATCTAAGGGTAGAAAGAGGAGCAATTCAAGGTTATCATGGAAACGCGACATGCATTTTGCTTCTCTTTGACTGTAGTCACCATTATAGATACTTTTGACTTTTAAGAAATCGGCCTAAATTAGGACATACTCACCTTTATAGCTTAAGTACTGAAGAAGCTCTAACAATGGTTTTTACATGTTTTGCAGCGGGCCAGATTCTTGGGTTTATGCTTTGCATGTTTGTGACAAGCAAGTGAACAGATTGACTTTTATTAGTAGATGTTTTGGATGGGGAATCCAGAAAAAAGATGACAAAGCTGAGATGGAAATACAAAGCGCCCAAGCGAAGGACTAACAATCGAGGGATGGGGGAGAGGAGGGGAACGTGACTAGGTTACAAACGATACAATGTTAGCCAACTAAGCCTGGGGGTGG
>NW_017728924.1:5963357-5964944 GCF_001723895.1 Crocodylus porosus | reverse complement strand
CAAGAGGTACAAAGTTAGCCAACTAATCCTGGGGGTGGGGGATGGAGGAAGGGGAGGGAGGGGGTTCGCGACGCTGAGAGAGAAAGGAGATTGATACTCACATACCCATTACAGTGGTCCGCAACGTTAGAGGAAATGGCTCGGAGAAAGCGTCTCAGTCCATAAAGTCTGATTGCGGGGGTCCTCTTCGGGTGGGGTTCAGGCAGCGGGGGGCGGTTCAGGCAGCAGTGTTCTCCGGGTCCGATCCGGCGGCGGCTCGTCTGGAGGGGTCGGCGTACTGGCGGTGGCCCGTGATGTGCTCCACGTAGATGTCGCGGGACCAGCGGATGGTGTCGGACACCATGGGGCAGCGCATCAGCTTGGCGTAGCAGTGGGAAACACGGCAGGTGCGGAGGACGCTCTCGTTGCTGGGGTCCCAGGCTCTGAGTGTCCCCACGATGAGCGCGTCCACCGTCACGTCATAGCCGCAGCCCCTCAGGGTGTCGTCCAGCGGGGCGAACTACATAGTGGAACAATTCTGCCCCAGTTGTTTTTCTTCTCCAAGAGAGAGCACCACAGCTGCCTGTAGCTGAGTGTAACTGTGTGCATGTCCAGGAATCGCGCAGAACAATACATGCATTTCAATAACTATGCTCCCCTTTCTTCCAAGAATCCCACATCATCTTCAGTTCTGTCTCTGGATGGAACAATTAGCGTGCACGGCCTCTGGGAAGTTCTGAGCACCTGGATTATGGATGCACCTGACACTGCAAAAGACACTTTCTCTGAGGTCAGGACGACATTTGCAGCTTTACTTACGATGTTCTTGTAAGTTTGACGCCACATAGGGAATAGAAAATAAAATAAGTTTAACAAGTGTGAGTAATGCATGTGAAACCCCTCAACTGATTTGATTTGGTATTATAAAAATGTGTCGGTCAGTAGCTGAAAATCAACATCCAGCCCTCAGATTTCAAGAGGATAGGATTGTATTCTAAGAAAAATCAATGAAATATTTAAGCAGAAAAAAGTAATTGCGCCTCTTTGATTTAGAGTCTCATAGCAATTGAAAATACATTTCTGGACTCCTTATAGCCCATACAATTTCTCATTCACTGCCAAAAAAAGTCTCATTATTCCTAAACACAAGAACAGAATAAAGTGGATACTCATTTATTCAATATATTATTGCACAGTAATGTTGTAAAATAAGAAGTTTAGGGGACTTGCAAATACAAAGCATTGAAGCATACCAATGGCAGTATTAATTTGCTGCCGAGCAGATAGATCTGAGTATAGGTTGGCAGATTGAAAAGAAAGAAATAGCAGGTTGGATAACAAAGAACAGCAGCTTAGCGATATATATATATATAGTCACAGAGAAGTGGTTTCATAGTTTCATAGTTTCATAGTAGCTAGAGTCGGAAGGGACCTAGGTAGATCATCTAGTCCGACCCCCTGCATTGAAAAGAAAGAAATAGCAGGTTGGATAACAAAGAACAGCAGCTTAGCGATATATATATATAGTCACAGAGAAGTGGTTTCATAGTTTCATAGTTTCATAGTAGCTAGAGTCGGAAGGGACCTAGGTAGATCATCTAGTCCGAC
>NW_017728924.1:5899570-5963346 GCF_001723895.1 Crocodylus porosus | reverse complement strand
CCCATCTCCCTCAGCACGCCTCCCAGAGCATGGTAGTCCTCCATCAGGCGATCAGGGGCTCTCCTGGCCGCATTGTTAGTACCATTAATCAAAATGTGAAACTGTGAAGGCAAAGGGGGCACATCTTGAAGAGGGAGGATATAAAACTAGAACTAAATAAAATGGGAAATAAAGATTCTGAGGAAGCCAGGGGATTTCTAGAAAAGGGATTATACCCGCCTGGTCTCGAACATCCGGTCACGCAGTCTACATCCCTGGATGTTTGGAGTGAGCTGCCCTTCTGTCCCTGTGACCTCAGCGAGTTGATGTGTTGACCCGAATAGTCTCTCCCCAGACTCGCCCGCCACGACTTTGATTTTATCACAGTGGTGGGGATTTACTATCGGTGATCCTCGTTTCAAGGACCATGGGAGGTTGGTCTTCTGCGAGGCTCCTCCTCCCCTCTACCTCGCCCTTACACCACACCTTGATGGATCTTGTCGGTCTTCAGCCTCATTCCTCTGATAGTTGGACTTGGGGCCCTCTTCCCAATTAGCTCCATGAATTCAGCTATATACACTCCTCCTCCCAGCCTCCTGCTCCACGTCAGTGCTACTTACTCCACCTTCCCTCCAACAGTGGGTAACCAAACAAAACACAAAATAAATCACTGGCAGCAACCACCAACAATAGGGACGATCTCCTTGCCCCTTTTCCTGCTCCTATCACTCGCTCCTTTGGGCCCAGCTGCCGCCTCTCTGGCCTCAACCAGCCTAACGGGGGGTCTGGGGTAAGCCTACTATGTTCTTGGTAGGTCCCCTTGTCGCGTCTCCCCCACTGCTCCTCTTTGGGGTTACCTGTGCCTTCTGTGGTCCCCCTTGTTGTGGTGCTCTGAAGCTTGCCACCTCGTCTTCCCCTTTGAGGACTCCTCCAGGTCTCAGGGTTCTCTGCCCCTCCTCGGCTTCCACAATTCAAGCTTCCTTGCTTGCCTTCTTCCTTGCCACTGGTGGCATTCACCTCTTGCGGGGTCTTGCTTTCTCCACCCGTGCAGCCAGTGAGCGCCCACCCTCCTTTGCCCTGAGGAAACTCTGACAGTGCTTCCCTCACCGGTGCTCCTCCTTCTCCCCTCCCGCAGTGGCTGTGCTCAACTGCTTTTAAATCCCACAGTGGAATCCTGCCGCTGGGGCCGTCAGCTGGTTGCAATTTTATAAAAACGCGGCTAACAAGCCGCTCGGGTCCTGCCGTCGCTTCCGGTCTTGCTATGCTGCTCTCTGAAGGTAAGAACCTATGTTTTTCTTTTCTTCCACTTTCCTTCCCGTCCCGTTCCTGTTCCCCGAGTTCCTCCCAGGCTCCCTTGGCTGCTCCCCGGTACAGGGATGTTAACACTAAGAACCAAAACAATGCAAATCTATTCAGTCTAGGAATCTGTTCAATATGGCTATTTATTTTCCTTGTTTCAATACACTGGGGACAGGACCCAATTTACTGACTGGCCAGAATCAGAAGTTTTCTGGGAATGTGTGCGCCTGTTTCTACTCGGGGCCCATGTGCAAATAAACAGAGGTTACACACGTGCCCATCGAAAAGAAAGCAGCTCTGTTCCTGTGTGGCAACCTGCGTGCGTGCGTGCGTGTGTGTGTGTGTGTATATAATATAGTGGTGTGGCCAGTGCCCTGTCTTAAGTTTACAGTGGAAGCCCTTATTGAGCTGTATAGCTGATCAGTTCTTTGTTTGGGTGGACAGTACATCCTGTATCTCAGATAACGTTAATGGCAGAGCTTGCAGAATAATTATGCACATCCTCTTCCTTTTTTTCCCCTGTTTATCCGAAAGCACGGAGGCCTGGACAAGATAAGATTTTTGTAATGGTTCTGAAACAAGATGAAGATTGGCTATGCTGAATTCCCTGGCTTATCGCTAGGATTTGATAAAGAAAATCCATGATTTAAGTTTAACTCAACCCCCCTTTTAAAATGCTTTAAATTTAAATGTGTGAAATATTTGAAAGAACCATAAGTGACCAAATGTGCAAAAAATGAACATGAGCTGACACCGATGATGAATTCAGGCCAATATGCTTTAACTCATGATAGCAAAGACAGAAATGTAGGACTACAGTTAAATTCTGTAGAGAACAGTGTTAATATTTTTTGTAAGAAGGGCACTCGTTTTGCTAAGAGCTTTGTACTGTATTAGAGTTTTAATTTCACCTTAAAGTCTCATTTATCATTAAGAAAAACATGAGCAAGTTTAATTTTACTGATAATAGTTTTTGCTGGTACATACACTGCTGGAAATGCAATAGCCAAATTATTACAATTTTAAAGAGCGAATTTCCCCCTATGCTTGTATTTCAATGGTGGAAGACAAAAGTTAGGAGATTATCTCTGTTCTGTTGGCCACACTTTGTATTGGGAACACTTGAGGATGTTGGCTATTAATATATTTGCAATCGAGAATGCATTGATCGAGAAGCAGGGCTGGAAAGGGACTTGCAGAGGTCATCTAGTTCAACCCCGAGTCTGACATCGGATTATGCCTATCCAAACCACCCATACAAGCCGTAATCTAAACTATATAAGACTGTTGTCAACCCTGATTAGAGGGAGAGCAAAGCATCTGAACTATGAAAATTGTACTGGAAGGCCCTTCCCACAGAGCATCAGTCAAGAAAAACATGATGTGATATAACAGCTCCAGAATTTAAAGACAAATTTGGAAATAGGCCATAAAATTCAGGGCAGGATCACACAAGGAAAAGAATCTAAGGCATTGTCATGCTTGGGGTGTCTCAGGCAGGATGGTGTAGGCATTAGCAAAGACTTAAAAATAAAGCTACCCAAATTCTCAAATGCCATGTTTCTTTTATTATAGCCTTCCTTGCTAAACTCACACGGGTCCTACCTTAGGCATAATTTAAATTTAAACCTTCCTATGTTGAACACTTCACTGACTTGGGAAGACCAGCAGTGCATTGAATCTGGCCATGGTTTGGTGTCACTGGTTAGACTAGTTACATTACTCTGCAAGCTAGCTGTCCAGAGAAGAACTCACTCTGCTTTAAAACAGGTGAACAAATGGATGTTTCTGAAAGTTTTAACTCAGTGCACAGGATTGTGTCATGTGGCTGGACCTTATTTCCTGACTGGAGTGTTCCTGGGATATCTCATTCATACATCTATCCAGAGAGTAACCAGACTGGACATCTATCAGTGTAATAGAGAGCAGAATTTTGCCTAGTTATTCTACCACGGGCATCATTTCAGTGATTTCATTCAGATTACGAGACTATATAGAATTACAGATTTTATCTATTTTTTTGCTTTAAATTGAGTTGAATAGATCTTTTATATCATGTGAGTCATGAAGCTAAACCTTGATGACCTTGCATTACTGAGATGCCTCAAAATTCGAATCCAGTTGATTTAGTTGTTCACGGAAGCTTATCATTTTCTTGTAAAATAAAAATATCTTTAACACATATCGGATATTTGGTTTTACACCATGGGGTTTCATATATATATTCAGCTTGAGGAAAGAAGACAACTTAGGTGTCAGAGAGGGTACAGAAGTTAATTTACATATGGGGACCACCAAACAAGCTGGTGACTAACTTGTTTGACTCTCAGAGAATAATCAAACTTTGAAAAGAGAGGTAGAGTTTGGATTTTAGCAAGAATTTCCTTCCTGAATTATTGAGATAGGGAGCAGACTACTCATGAAAGATATTGCTGTAGAATCTACATTGACTTCACTGGGATTTCTACACTCACTATTTTCAGGATCAGATACCTTGGTGATGGGCATATAAGAATTCACATAAGAATATGGGGAAAAAATAATAGCAGATAGGAAATAGGTGAGAATAGGCAAGTAGATCTCTCCTTTTTTTGAATTTCATGTCATCTTGTGGTCTTCTGAAATACTGTGCACTCTTGTAGAACCTACTTCCCTAACATGCCTGCTTGACTGTGAAGACACTGTAGCAATATTTACGCCCTGTATTAAAAACTGTATTAAAAAAACTTCCAGTTATTTGAAGGCAGAATACTTTACAGTATTTCCACTTCCCCAAACCGTGCTAATGAGAATTGGAGAGGATGTTCACTCTGTTTAGCAGCTCAGACTCTTGCAGGCTCTTCCTAAGATGAATTAGGTACTGAGGGAAGCCTCATGTGTTACTGGCTGATGAGAGTAAAGGCTTTCCAAAATGCTAACATCTGCTCTAGGGCTCCTTAGCCTTTGAGATGCGGAGCCACTCCAGAGTGGTGCTGAGCCTGCTTCAGTGGGGTTAGGATCATGCCTTCCACGGCAGGGGAGTTGTTCGGCACCTCACGTTTATGGCAAGGCTTTGCTATGAATCACATGGCCCCAAATCAGGATGGCACAAAACAGTGGTACTTAAAGGATACTTAAAGGGACTTGATGGGGAGTACATAATGCCAGTACATAATGCCAGTAATGGAATAAAGCCTAATCAAGTGGAGGAGTTTTGCATTTATGTAACAAAATAATCTTGAAAATTGTCAAAATATTTGGTTAAAGTGAGAACATGGCCCATTAGCAGCAGGGGAAAAAAAAGGCTTAGTTTGTTAATTAAATCCCAAATTGTGTTTTTGCATAAAAAGATTAGCTTCCTCTTTCTTTCTTTTGCTTTAACCCTGAGTTATCTGGAACTGCATCACAGAAAGAGGTTCTTTTTTTTTGATCCTCATAATTTCCAGTTTGACTGGCTGGGGGCATGCAATATGTCCTCATACGCAGTCCTTTGGCACTATATGACGTGCTAGCAAGTTCATTAGCTCTTGGAGCAGTGTAGACAATCTAGTCACTTGACAAAGAGCCGCCAAGAACTGGTGGTTAGTGTAAAAAATGTCACGTTGTCATTTACTGGTTAATGCTAGACACGTGGTTATAGGTGTAAGGCCTAAATTGATGATGGCAGGAGGACGGAGGTCTCCACACATACAACCTATGGTGTACTCTGGTTCTGCTAGTTTAAAGGGGAAGAAGGCAAGTAATGTTTGTGTGACTGCTTCTTTGGGTGATTTAAGAGAACTACTGAAGATGGTTAACTGGGGCACGTGTGTGTGTAGGGAGAGAGGTCCTGAGGCCCACATAGCTTGTAGATATTGCCTGCAGATGTGATCACGATTTACTGAGTGAAGTCATGGCGAACAAATGGCCAATTTTTAGCCCATTGCTTGTATGAAGCAGGTAATAAAACTGCTTTCAGTATTGTAAGTTGATCTGATAAGTGTTTTGATGTTGTGTTGTTTTGTTTTATGGCTCCGGTTCAAGTTGTTCGTTGGGAATGGGTATACTAGAAGCCATGTTCAGTGGCAAAGGCTTGAAATCCTGAACTGGCCATACTGGTCTAATAGGCTGCTTCTGGAAAAATCAGTTCCCTTCTTCATCCGCTTAGCTTGAAAGCCATGATCTAGACTTTTTTGTGTATGTGTTTGGGTGTAATCTATAACAGTCGATCTCAACCTCTGGCCTACTGAGTTGCGATTTGGTGGCAGAGGAGCAGTGGCAGTCAGGGGTAACCACCCTGGGTACCAATAGGGGTGGACAGCAAAACAAATGGCTTCAGTTGCAGTTGTGTGGTTGTGATCTCAGCAGAAGCAGCAACCAGCAGATGCTTCTGCCCCTGAGTGCAGCAGCTTCTCCACGTACCTGGCCACTATGCTGCTAGTACCAGTGTTAATTGCCACTCCCTTGCTGCCAAATTTCCAAGCTCTGGGGAGCCCCACGGCCTGGATGACGTGGACTTGTGCAATGCATTGCACTATCATGTTTTGGGGTTGAGCCAGCACATGGCTGGATCCAGGCACACAGAGCCAAGCCAATCCCATGCTGGATCTAGCCCATGGACCAACCCCTTGCCCCTCCCCTGGCCTGCAGGGCTAGAAGGTTGAGCACCACTGATCCATAATATCTCTTTAAACAGTTTTGTAATTATTACTTTCCTGCAGCAGTAAAATAAAAAAAAAGGTAATGTTAAATATCTGTGCTGGTTCAGCATACTCTTTAAGCATTGTGCAGCGAACAATAGGAATATGCAATAATGACATAGCAGTGCTTGTCTGATGAATGGTTAAATACTACTTGACATCTTTTGACGCTAGAAGTTGTATGTTCCTTATGACAGGGAATGGTAGACATGATGTTGTGAAAACAATGGGTCGATTTTGCATTTGGCAATAAGGGATTGGTTTGGAATAATGCTTTGTCTTAATGAATACAGTGGAGTTATTAAAACTAAACATTTCAAGCAATGAAAGTGGTGAATGTAACTGTGCATTATCATCAGCTGTGTCAATAGATTCATCATTTAAGAAGTCAAAGAATTAAATCATGCAGAAAGAGGCTTTAAAAGTCAATCAAAATTAATTAATAAATTATAAATCAATCAATAATGCCCCAAAAAAGTCTTGTAATGACCTCCTTTACTCTTGTTTAAGCATAAACAAGATAATCAGCTACATTTCCTGTCTAGAGATAAGATCTTTGCCAATTAACTTAGGACTTAATTAACTCTCTAAGGTACTGAACTTTAGATGCATCACATAGTGTGCTTTAATATTATTATTACTTATCACAATAGCTCTAGTGCCTTCTTGATTTATTGTTGTTATTATATTACTATTACATTTACACTTATGATGCTATTAAAAACAAAGCCTTCCGTACTAAATTAAAGTTAACGCTAGATGAAAAGGACAGTGGCATTAAATAAAAGCTGAATTAAAAACACAAGTTAAGTTTATATTTGAAACCCTCCCAAATAGCTTTTTTTTTCTTTAGCTGAAGGTATCAACACAAGATGTTGCAGAACTTTTCTTTGTGTGTCAGGTGGTATCAATTATCCACTGCCCCACTCTCATTGCTCCTTGGGTCTTGTCATGAAATATTGGTTTTGCCAGCCCTTAGTCTTGAACCATTTTGAAGTTTCAGAAAAGCCATGGTACAAAGCAACAAAATTAGTCCCTCTTTCATATTTCTCTCTCTAGTAACATGACTGGACAAGGAATGGTCTCAAGTTGCAACTGGGGAAATTTAGGTTAGATATTAGGAAAAACTCTGTCTAGGAGGGTTACCCAGAGAAGTGGTGGAATATCTATCTTTGGAGGTTTTTAACACCTGGCTAGACAAAGCCTTGGGTGAGATGATAACATTGGAGACGGTCCTCTTTTGAGCAAGGGGCTGGACTAGCCCTCCTGAGGTCCCTTCCAACCCTAATTTTCTATGATTCAATGACTGCAAAAGGTCTCAATTTCTTTTACAATGTCCCAACAATTTCCTTCCGGGCACTTGAAATGTCCCAGTAATTTTTTTTAATATCTTTCCTTTGTATTGATAGATAGGAACCCTTTTTTCCAAGATTCACTGGTTAAAAACTGTTGTGTTTGCTGGCAACAGATAGTCCAGTCGAAGCAGTGCTCAGGGTGCTGACCAGCAGAGTGAAGTAAGAGCACCACTAAAGGTGAACAGCCGCACAATTAAAACTGTTCCTTTGCTCAACATTAGTTGTTGAGTGGCTTATGATAAATTTGCTGAGAATGGTAAATATCTGGAGCTCTCCACTACAAAAAATATAGAAAGGTGTTGTCTGTTCTCCTTTTGGAAGGCATTATGGTTTTCACCTGGTTCACAATAGCCAAGGAAGGCACCCTCAAGGGATACCTTACCACTTGAACACAGACTTGAACAAATGGGCTACTACAGTAGGGATTTTAGCACTAGTTTTATTCAGAGCAGGACTGAATAAATAGTGACCTCTTCCTTTTGAATGAAATAATCATTTCAATTAAAAAACGAAACATAACCCTCTTAATGTCCACATTTCAGAAATAATAAAAGGGCCCCATAAAATGCTTCAAATATGACAGCTCGGTGGTAGTTGGACTTGGAACATGAAGGGTGAAATTTAAGAAAGAATCAGACTGTGCTGAGAAGTTTCTGATAGGTCTGTTACCTTTCCTTAATCTTATTCTTGCTCTTAAATCTCGCTGTCTAAAAATAAGTACTGTTGTGCATCTGTGGCTTCACGTATGCGCGTGCTGGCAGTTTCTGTGGTGAGGTTATCCTGTGCTAAACTGCATTTGCTGTATGCATCTAACCAGCTCACTTGCTTTCTGTCACTGAACCCATCTCAGCTGGGAGTACAACTAATATCCCCAGCTTCTCAAATCTCTCACAAAGTTGCTATTTAAAATACTTTGTCACCTAAATGCGGAATTTCACTTCAAAATCACATTGGTCTGAAGTGAAGCATGGACAAAATACACTTCTAAACTAGTCAGAAGAGTAAGTTTTACAATATTTCTCAGCCAGAGCTAGGAATGGGGGCTTTATACTAAGGGCTAATTCAGTTAAGAAGAGGCAGACAGTAAATTTAAGGCAGATGAGCTGTTTCTTCCAAAATGGCTTAAATTAATTTTGAATTAATTCTTCTTCTTCCAGACTGACATTGTCCATACAGGGAAATAACTAGGAATAGCTTTTTCCAAAATAACACCAAGGTCAGATACAGACACTTTTACTGGTATAAGTGATTGGAAACCCATCTAACACCAGAACACAAAATCAGTCTACACATGTAATGGAACAGGAGTTTGGCACACGTAGGCTGGTATAAAAATGACTGGTCTAAGATTTGCATCCCCCACCCTGCCCACCCCCAAAAACAAAGAGCAATGTGTATTCTGTTCACTACTGACCTAATTATGCTGCTTACAGAAAACCACATAACTTCAACTAATTCTGTCTCGGGCTTTTTGAATGTCTGTATACCTAGCCCACATGTAGACAATTGAATGCCAAATATCTGCCCAGACCTTGACTTACGACAGTGGCTTCTGTCCCTGATAAAATGTGGGGTAGTTGGCCCTAAAATTGCAATCTGTTTTTGTTTTTTTTTAAGGCTATTGTAGATTCTTTTTCCTCTATAACTTCTTTTTCTTCTAAGACTTTTAATGTTTGACTCAAAAGGACAAAGGCCCCTGGCCTCACAAGAAGAAGGCTTTGAAAACTACCACCAGTGAAAGTCTCGGTTTCATATCAATTCTTAGCAAAACAGAATACATGGTGGCATTATGCCGGAAGGTCTGCCTTCTATTCCCTTGCAGGAGGAGAATGAGTTATGATAGGGGTGGGCAATTCTTTTGGGTGGAGGGCCACTTACTGAGTTTTGTCAAACCATTGAGGGCCGCATGACAGGCAGCCAGGGGCAGATCAATATTAATTTTCTAAATTATTTAGGGGCCCCGTGGGCCGGATAAACTGGACTGGCAGACTGCATCCAGCTCACATGCCGCATTTTGTCCACCCCTGGGTTATGAGGATCTCCCCTTAGTACGCCATCCCTTCATGGCACTGCTCTATTCAGAAATCATAGGGCATTCCTTGCAAAGCGGCGTGATGATTGGGTACATATCTGTTTTGCGTTGTGTTTGCAAGCCAGTCAGCAGTAACAGGATCACAAGTAGATTCCCTTTACTGTTGCAGAGAGAGACATGTGCCTCTCAACCTACCAAGAACCAAATGTGGGACACTGGAAAAAAAGCTTAAACAGGGGACACAAAGGTAGGCATTTTTAGAACAACAGAAATTCCTTCCTTCTGCGACGAGAGTTTCTCCCTCTGACCCCAGTTTAATGATGATTTGTTTCACAATTCTCAATGACCTATCCTAGGTTGTATTTTTGGGACCATGAGGAGTGGTGATGCTCAAAACTAGAGGCAAGAGCTCTTGGACATAAGCTCTGCATTCACACCACTGTTTTGATTCTCCTCTCATGTAGGAGAGTCAAAACTAAGGTGCATGGTTGACAGTCCAAAGATCACAAGTTCATAGGTTCACAGTGCAGCCCTGTCAGATTCCAACAAATCCATGAATTCTTCCAACTACCTTGTCTCACCAGCACATGAAGAAGGAAGAAAGGGAAGACCCACTGGGCCAACTCACTACTGGACATTTTACCTAGCTTTGCCTCCTTGTCCTGTGATCTGCGTAGTCTTACTCTCACTTTGCCTTGGCTGCGTGATTTAGCATTTCTAAAAATGCTTTCCTAGTTGGTACTAGTTGCTAATTTCCAAGTGATACTTTGATCTCATTCCTGTAAATATTACTGTTGGGAAACATGCCTTGAGGAACAACTAATAGCAAGATCAGCTGGGTTGGTTTAGCCATGGGCCTCCAACCATCTCCTAATGGTCTCTTCCCTTTTGTTCTTCCCTAACACTGAAAATAGTCACTATGCTATAATCCAGTCAAGTGTGAGAGATTAGAGCAGGAGTGGGCAACTATTTGGGCTGAAGGGCCACTTAATGAGTTCTGGTGAGCTGTTGAGGGCCACACAGATTAAATTAATGGTGTTTAACAACACCTATACTTAAAAAATGTTGTGGCATTTATAGTACACAGGATCCTTCATGTCGCTTCCATACTTAATCAAAATAACAATACTTATTAACATGCTAACAAACCTGGTACGGGCCCACCCAAAACTTATCTGTGGGCTAGAGAGAGAATCAATTGGTGGGCCACACACAGCCCATGAGCTGTATTTGCCTATCCCTGGATTAAAGGGTTGCCTTTTCCACTAGAATGAGATGGTAAATCTCTTCAAACATGTTTGTGATGATTTGAATATGCCCAGTGGCTTTGTGGGTCTGATCCATGGTTCAGTTGATGTCTAGGGAAAGACTTGATTGATTTAAATGGACTTTAGATCAATTCAGGGCATATTAACAGTTTGCTTAATGAGCAAGAATACAGGTGCATACCTCTGTAGTATCCCTCAACGGGTGTATCTACATGTTCATTAAGGCACTTTTTCTAATGCACATTATATTCAGTGCCTCTAATATGAGGTACTAAATAAATGCGCGTTAGCCTGCTAATGCACAGTAGCCTATTTTTACTGAGTATTAGTGCATTAGCATGGTTTTTGATGTGATGCTTTAATGCACAGTAAAATAGAAGTGCACATGTAGACATGCCCACTGTTTGTAATACCTGCCAGTATTATCTTGTTCCCCGATCCTGGCTGGCACTAGTAATATCAAAATTCCTGAGCAACAGCACAACAATTGCTTCAGAGGCTACAACAGAACAAGAGTTGGACAAGAGATTAACCTTAACCCGTGCTAGATTTGGTGAAAATACAACCTGCAGTGACAGTGGTTGTAACAAGAGAGCAGGCTAGTAGCTATTAGCAGCCTTTTTATTACCTTTGAAAGATTGACCCACATGAGTAGCTGGTAACTCAGACAGGAGCGATGAAACTTCAAAGAGATAAACTGTTACTGGGGGGAAAAAACATGAAATGTGTGACATACTTCAATGATGAGATTATCTTGGCAGTTTGTGAATGATACAGTGAAGCTCAGACACTACAGACAGTGTTATTCTACAGGCTGTGATATAGGCACCCATGTTGAGCCCATACATATCACAGGGTCTATCACCAGTAATGTATCAGACTGAAGCCTACTATTGCTAAAAAACAACCTGACAGCAATGGCAGGCATGAAGGTAAGTTGTAGCAGTGTTGGCAAATTTTTATTTTTTTCTTTGCTTCCTGACAGATAGTGTAGATACAGTATGGCAGGGCTGGAGGATTGGTGTTCGATTCCCTGTTATCCTACATCTTGTGGCATTGCTTGCACCAGTGTAAAGTGATTCTGGTTTTAAAAACCCATTTTGCAATGACAGAAGTAACTATGCAATGGTTGATGGACCCTTTGTCTGTAAAACACATTGGATGTTAATGTGGACACAAGCATTTTCAGAAACAAAAAAAAGATTGTTTGCTTGAAAGGTCCATTAGAAAACTCCTTGTGTTTAATTATTAATTTAACAAAAATGATCTCTTAACATTCCTTTTTGTTTCTATTCAGTAGATGCGATTCACGCCCCCACCCCAACACCAAATTCCCCAGGCTGCATTAGCACTTTGTGTTTAATTCTCTTGTGTTAATATTGTCTGGACAATTTTCAAGATAATCTAACCCTATCTTTTTTTGGATAAACACTGTGTGCTTTCCATGTATCTCCTTGTTATTCCTAAACTTGCTATGAAGTGATTTATGGGTGACTCCATAACTGAAATCCAGCACATGTAGCTATTGGCACAATATTTCACAGTTCTGTTTCTTCTCTGGAAAATATATTGGCGTTTAGTGTTCAGAATAGTGAGACAAGGGACACTGGTTTGAGCCAGGTACAGAAGGGGTAAGCAAGAAGTCAGTGTTCAAATTTATGTACTGAATGTACGTCACTTATAGCGTTAGCTCTCTATAATACAGAGTTTGCCAGTTGGGCCAAATTTTTCATCAGTTTTGTAATGAGAACAAATAATTTAGTCTTCATTTATTTCTATTCTGGCAAGGCATTTTGTGGTACTGAATGGCAGAATCCCTGCCATTTCCACGTGATATTAATCTTTAGGAAAGAAGGCCTAGACTTGACTCGCAAGGGAAACATAGTCATAGATTTATAGATGTTAGGGGCTGGAAGGGACCTCTCGAGATAATCGGGTCCAGCCCCCCTGTGCTTGGGTAGGAAAGACTGCTGGGGTCAGACGTGCACCCAAGGTGTGTGTCTAGACATTGTCTGAAGATATCCAGAGTAAGTGATTGTACCACCTCTGGGGGGAGTCTGATCCAGACCCTGGACACTCAAGTTGTCAAGAAATTTTGCCTTATGTCAAATCTAAAGCAGTTTGCTTGCAATTTATGACTGTTAGTCCAAGTTTTCTCCTGGGAAACAGACCTTCTCTCAGTGCCTAATATGTGCCCCTTATATACTTATAGGCTGCCACCAACTCCCCCCCGCCCCCCAAGCCTTCTCTTCTCCAGGCTGTACAGACTACGGCTGTGTGAAGCTTCACTCCCTGATTCGATTCAGTGAAGATTCAGCCGCCAAATCTCCAAATCTGAATTGAATTGGGAGACCCTTTAATCTCTCCAAATCAAATCAGAACCCTCCAAATCAATTTGGAGAGATTTGGAAAGATACAGTGATTCAGACATGAACACAGCTTTAAATGTTTTTCTGCATACCTCAGGGTACCAGGTGGCTCGTGAATGCTGTAGTGGTGGGATAGATGGAGCATCCCACAGCAGCATGGGGGGGCTCCCCAGCACTCTCGACAGCAGACCCAGGAGTGGCCCTTCTGGTCATCTCAGCATGGACGCTGGTTTAGCAGTATGAACCATCTCATTCAAGGGGCTCTCTACCTTTGAAATGTAAAGATGTCAATTCAAATCTCAACATCTGTGTTATCTACCCAAGTCATGCATCTATCCCCAATCCCTAATACTGTCTGCTTCCTTCTACAAATGTTCTAGCTATTCCTTTTTTTTTGTTATTAAATCCTCAGTTTGTTTCTTCCTTCACAACTTGTACAGTGCATTTCTAAACTATGGATACAAAAAAATATGCCCTATTGAAACTTTAGAGACAGAATAAAATAAACTAAATTTAACATTGCTATAAATAACACGAGGGGTACCATGCACTGGTTTGATTTATCTTTGCTTTATCATAGCTAATATGCCCCTTGATGTCTATGAATGCTTAGCTCTTCTGCTTAATAAAATTCCCTCCAGCTCTAAACTGTTCAGCCGCTATAGGATGAACTATTCAAAGTCGGGCCAAATGATATCAGACATTAAGGTTATCCAAAGTAAATAATTCCCCTTCACATCTCTAGAAGTCTTTAAAGGATTTGGGCGCACGTACAATAGAGATTAGCACAGTACATATTGTTATCAGAGAGTAGAGTCAAGCAATCAATCTTGGATTCATCTCTGGAGTACACTAGCATTTCCTTGCACATGGGTGCTTTTTGGAAAGCTAGTAAATTACCTGTTTAGAGAGATTAAGTGAGTTGGTATAGTAACCTGCAAACTATAATTTAAAGGGTCAAAAGCCTTTTTTTTTCTTTTTTTTCCCCCTCCACTGAAATTAAAAACTGCAGTAGCATAACATTTTTTGTACTACTGCTCTCTTGTCAGTAAAATATACTTTATTACTATTTGGAGGCTTTATCCCTTTACGACAACCAGTACCAAGAGTAATATTACACCAATAACTTGGTTTGCTAAGTATTAATACATGGGAAATTATGCTAAGAGCACTGTGTGAGTTTAATTGCAATTCACACTTTAATATTTTGATGCAGCTGTAAAAATCCAGAATGAGAAACATTACAATTCTATTAGATACTAATAAATTGTGTTGTGGAGGAGAATATGAGCTATTCTTGCTATAATGAGGAACATTCCACTTTCCATCTCTGTGTTTTGATCTTGTATGTGTGTGATTTTCATAGAAAGATTCAATCAAGGTCCTGTAGGATGAGGCAGAAATGAATGCAAAGAGTTATATATTTTTATTTCTAATAATCAGAAACAAAGTGAAAATAATGTAAATCATCTCACTCATGAAGTGCCTTTATCAAACACTTTATTTCCTTTATATGAAATATAAGATACTACTGAATGGATCTTACCGGGTTTTTAATTTTTTCCCCTTTCTGGGGCTTACACTTTTCTGATGTGGATGTGTCTAATAAAATCGCATTATGAAAAATATTCAGAGATTCACTGCTTTCATTTCTTCCTAATGGAAGTGATATTTTTTACTATAAGGACATTTCTCTGCCACCTTTGTTCATAAAAGTGGATTGCATAGCAGAAATAATGCCTCAGCTTGGGCAAAATATTGCAGGCCTTACATCAATTAGTCTAATTTGATTCCAATGGGGCTAATCATGCATAGAAGGCCAGCAGTTTCAGATTCTAGATCCTTATACCTATATGAGTGCATTAGAAGTTAAATACCATATATGAGCTGAGATGCTGACTAAATGAATCTGCTGTAGATTGTATTATTCCTATTGTTAATTACTTGTAACCCAGAGAATCCAACCAGGATTGGAGACCCATTTTGATAGACACAGCTACACATGCATTTGATCCGAGATTAGTTTACTTGCAAGTAAACTACTGGTAAGTAAATGCTCCCAGGCAGGCATCTACACATGCAGGGACAGGGCAGCAGATTTGCTGCTCGGAGCAGCAAACTGGTGCCACTTCCTGCAGCCCTGCAATGGGCCCCTGCTGCCACCAGGGGGAGGCCTTCCACCACCCACCCACCAACACCCTTTTCCCTGTGTGAACTATTTACAACGTGGTTTGTGTGCTGTCCTGGGGTTGGGGGCCACGGGGTGGGGGCACCTAGGAGGCAGAGCCTAGGAATAGGTGGCCAGTACCCTGACCTCTGGCCATTCCCCCATTGGTGGGCATGCTGGGGGGACTCACCCAGAGGCACTGGCAGCAGGTGGTCCCCCAGTGCAGGCAGCTCCTTGTCCAGCAGCTGGCATCACGGGCCAGAGTGCAATCCTGGCCTGGCTGCAAGCAGCTCCAGCTCTGCACCTGCACGGAGCTGGAGCAAGCAGTGGGAATGGGACCAGGCAGTGGGGCTGGGTAGAGGGGGGACCTGGGCCAGGGTCCGAGGCAAGGACTTCTGGCTGGTGGAGGCAGTGCTGGACCTCCATCCAGGCCCATGTGGGGGCCCGCTGCTGGGCGGCAGGTGGGGCTAGGGTCAGGGGTGAGGCAGCGGGTAGCACAAAGGCGATCACCAGGGCCAAGATAGTACCCTGACCAGTTAGTCATCCTCCGTGCCCTTCACTGCCTTGCCCAGGACTATGGTCTGCTCCCACAGGGCCTCCATCTGTTCACAGTCCAGGGCCAGGAGCTGCACCCAGAGCTCCTGGTCTGCCTGGTTCCATGCCTCCACTCACCAGTACTGAGCCTCCTTGTGCTGGTCCCTTATATCCTCGCAGGCTATATCCTCCACTCACCAGGCCTGTGCACCTGCCAGATGGTCCTCCAATGCCATCACCAACCAGTCCAGGAGGAAGGGTGCAGTCCTGGGTCCTCCTTCTGCAGAGCTGGTATACCTGCAGGGCACCAGCTGTAGGCAGTGGTGACCCTGAGGCTGAGTCCACATCCCAGCTGCCAGCTGTGGCCTCTCCACCGCATGCAGCTGCAGAGCCTTCAGAGCCATGAGAAAGAAGCTGTTTGTGAAAGAGTAAACTACACTACTGCACAGTAAAGCGTCTCATGTAGATAAACTCACTATGTGAGTTGCTATCTATTTCTAGATATAAATATATAGACATAGATATAAATATACTGCGTGTATAAAATATAGGTCCCTGGCAGATGTTATACTTGATGCAACTAACCTATTAATTCTCCCATAAACATTAATGCTGCCACATGTTCAGAGAGTTAATAGTTCAAGAAAGTGGGAAACCAGTCACAAATACATTCTGTAAAATATGTGTAACTTTTTTGTGTTTGGTTTCAGTTGTGCCTTATATGTATGCCTTGCATGTGGCAGAGGAGCCCCTCACCAGCTCTGCTTCCTGATGTCAGGGTCCCCATGCCCTGGGACCTTTAGAAACTGTGTGCATAGCCTGGCTGACTGCAGTTTTCTGACACCCGTGGCACACAGTGGTCCGGGGATTGGGGAAACTCTCCCTGATCCCTACATCCCACTGCATTGGGACCTTAAAAAATACATATGTAGCTGGAATGCACACAAGGTTTTCTGACATCCCAGTTCATGAAGCTCAAATCAGCCTCAGTGTGCTTATGGGGTGGAGACTGACAATCGGCTGATTGTTGGTCCCAACCCTGGCACCTCATTGGGTCACACCAGACTGTAGGCACCTGGCTTTCACTTTGCCAGTACAGGGGGAGCCGGGAATATGGTAAGGAAAGTAGTAATGGCACAATTGGGATCTGATCTCTAATCCCAAAATTGCACTTCCTGCTATGGATGTGTGGCATGGGAAATGACACAACTGTTAGGACAGAGGTGGGCAAGATGCGGCCCGCAGGACACATGTGGCCCACCAGGCCATTCTATCCAGTCCACAAGGCCCCTTAAAAAAAATTGAGAAAATAATAGTTATCTGCCCCTGGCTAACTGTCATGCAGCCCTCGATGGCTTGCCAAGACTCAGTAAGTGGCCCTCCCCCAGTATAATTGCTTGCCCCCTGTTAGGATCACATCTTATTGCACCATTAAATTAATGTATGCTAGGGGCCATATGGTCATGTCTATTATATAAAGGATATGATCATATATTATATATGGAAAAAAATTGGAAGTTTCTTGAAGTAGGGATCCTCTCTGTGTGTGTGTGTATATGCAAAGTATGCATGCATATACACAGGCAGTGATCCCTACCTCAAGAAACTTCCCATGTACATAGACAAGTAACAGATTAAAGAGCAGAAGAAGGGTATATGCAAATACATACGTTTTGTATATATGTTGCACATCCTGAAATACATACGTATATATACACACACACACGTAGTGTATGCTCTTATGAATTGAACAGCAACTGAAAGAAAATTAAGATGAGAAGCACTCAAAGAAGTTAGAAAGTAGTCCTGGGAAGTGGGAGAATCACTGTGTGACTTTGATCAAATCACTCAGCCTACTCTGGATTTCAGTTTTCCTAGGTGTGTTATTAGCATAAACTATTCAATAGTAACTAATAGAATGCAAAGTACAAATTATTTATAATTATCAATGCTTTGGTGTCCCATTGTTATTGATGATGTTGACAGAAGACTTAATGAAATAGCTTGTAAAGAAACAGGTCATATAATCAGCTCATGATAGTTGATGTAGCACCATTGAAGTCAATGGTGTTCTGCTTGTTAAGAGGAGCTGATGATCTGGTTCCATATGCTCAGCACACCTAGAAGAAAATAGATGCTAAGAAATGTTTTAAATTAATTTTACTTTGAATGAAAATGGATTATGAAAGAGTGAAGGCCTAAGGGCTATAGCAAGACAAATTGCTGCCTATTAATTGGTATTTTTCTCAGAAATAGATATTCTCTAAGCATGCCACTATGCCTCCTACCAGCAGTATTTATCTGGTCTTTCTGGTTTTAGTCCCAGAGCCCATGGAGTCCTTCATTGGCTTCAGTGGACTTTGAATAAAGGGCATTTTACAGAACTAGTGATCTGCAGTTCAGTTGTGAATTCAATGGAAGTTTTGCCTGACTGATTGTGTCCTTAGACATTGTCCTGCTATGTGCATCGTTGGATACCCCAATACAATTCATTTCTGTTCTTGCCACTTTTCCTTATACAGCCACTGCTCTTTATTTGGTGCTTTGTGTTACCCACATCCCTTTGTGTTTTACAGAACTAATCGTGTGATTTTTGTCACCAAACTCATCCATGCATCTTGAACGAGCAACTTAGTCATGGATCTTCTCAATTAAAATGTTCAAATACTGATTAACTACCTAACTAATGGTAGAAACTTCAGTTGAAATAATTCAGTAACAAGACAAGCGTTCATTGTCTTGCAGAGGAAAACATATATCTCTTGACTCAGATAAATTAGATGGCCATATGTATTATGATCAATATTTTAGCAAGACTGCATTTAATTCTGTCATTCTTGAGTAATGCAGAATTACCTTAATGTATGAAAGTGAGTTATAACACATTTCACTGGACTGAGTTCTAGGAAATCTTATTGAAATCTTTTATCTATACACCCACCATATAAAGAGTTGCTGACTCCAGTTTTCTGGTCCTGAAAAGTATCTGTCTTTTAATTATTTAGGAGAAATCAGATACAGGCAAGTAAAACCAACTAAAACTGTATCTCTAAGGACATGTTCCCAAGAGCAGGAATGTTCATTTTCCCAGGGGCAAAAGTAGTGGCACATTGTGTGCCACTGCTGCCTATCCCCAGAGAACACCTGTGCACGCTCTCTCTGGCAAGTTGCCCACGGGTGGGTAGGGGAGACTGGGCCCAGCACCTGGGTTGGCCCCAGGGTCTTACCTGAGGTCCTGGGGGCCTCCAGGGGCTGCAACTGTGGGAATCCTGCAGCAGGGAACCTGGCCAGCAGCCTGTGTATGGCTCTGCCATGTGCACCCCCCTTTTTTTTAGGTGCAGGTTTTTCTGACACTGGGATCTCCTGGTGTCAAAAAACCCCCTATGCTACAAATTAGCAGCATGGGGAACACCTGCATGTGCAGGTATACAGTACCGCAGACAGCTCTGCAGTGCCGCATACTGCATGTTCCCACCCATCTGGACATGCCCTGAACTGCTGTATTTTGGGCTAGGAGAATTGAACTGGATTATCCTGAAGACACTAAAATTAAGTTTTTTTATATGTATAGATTAATTGAGCAACAGCTACCAGAATTGCTAACTCGGGCTACATAAAGTAGTAGTACATTTGGCAAGCATATCATTGTTTAAATAAAAGCTTTCTGAAAAATAGCCACCTTATTCATACTAAAATGAACACCTAACTCTTTAGGTAAACCTCTCAAGCTTTTGAACTAGCTGCTTCAGGAAATGATGGTAATAAGCTTAGTCAAAGGACTTTCTTATTTAAGTCAAATTTTTAAAAAACTCCAGTTACAGTGAATACCCAGACCATGGACTTCTGACAAGGATTTTTTAATTACTTAAAGTTCCTAAAATCTGGTATAAGCACCCAAGTATTTGTTTCATAAGTTCATGGGAACTTCGGGTGCCTAGAGTTAGGTTTATAAATCCATATTAAGGACATCTATTGTGAAATTTGTCCTCTTCTTTTATGGCTTTTGGCAAGTTTATGTAGGTTTTACAGAGATCAGCGGGCATTTCTTTGCTCTATTCCAAAAAAAATAAAATCTCCCTATACATGAGATGCTAATTTTTCCATAGTTGAGTAATCACTTGATTACACTGATCTGCAGTTGGCTTTTTCTTTCTTACAACTGATCTGCCACCCACTTTTAAAGCTGCAACTGAGGTGATAGATACTGTTCTATATTTTCAATATCCTTGGGCTATAGTTGGCTGTTTTGCTGTTGACTAGTCTCTTTTTTCTTTGTGTCTAGTAAGTGCCTAGGACTAATTTACAAACATGTCCATTAACACAGTGGCTTTTTCTTTACCTTGATGTTCAGTGCTTAAATGATGGTTTGTGGGTTGTTTTGATTTGGCGGTGTTGGAAGTGGGGGAGGTGAAGGAATAAATGAAATTGTTTCCTTTCTGTGTTTAAGAGAGACCCTAGCCTTCATGAACATCTAGACTTAGATTTTATTAGAAAGAAGTTTGGTCAACCTCAGTAGTGAAAAAAAAATAAAAAGCAGTGGGAACTATCAACAGAACAGTCTGTGAGCAGCTGTATCTTATGCTTTTTTTTCAAGCAGCTTCCTTAAATAGGTTGACGTTGGTTTCTGTAATAAGCAGTGACATGGTTTTGTCCACCTTTTATCTAAAGCAATGTTTCTATCTCTAGCAGTGGGGATTAAAGACTTCTCAGATGCTAGATGTTCCAGCACTGTAGTCAGCCGATGGCTTGCTTTCATTGCTTGATAATTCTAACCTGGTCCAGATACATTTCTTGCATTTCCCCTGTTTTATATAAGACTGATGTCAGAGAGATCAATTATAATCTTCCTGTTATAGTTGCATAAATACTCATCTGCTTTTCAATTCCTTGCCAGGCTTGTCTGTTTCACTCGAGAAGTGAAATTCTCCCTTTGTCAAGATCACTTCCCTTCAGTACAACACCGTTAATAATCTACTGTATGTAACGGGGGGAAAAAAATCATATTAACTAGTTTTCTTGAAAGATAACAGGCATTTAAAAATATTTTCTGAAATTAGGTCATTTAAATCAGCTCAGCAAGTCATGGTATAACATTTCTACTGAATCATTCTCAATTATGTAGGCCTTATTAGGTTACATTTTTAGAATTCTGGACAGCGGCTCACAGTTTTTCCCTCCATCATAGTCTCATTCAAGTGGGTATTTGTTGCTTTCACAAAATGGTATGACATTGCTTAGCACTATGTTCTGGTTCTGTTTAAAAAGCAGGGTATTAATGAGCTGTGGGGATGTGCTTCTGTGGCATTTTCCCATGCTGCTTACTTCTAGTCAGGGGGATCATTCTCCTCCTCTTTCAAGTACTGAATTTAACCAAAGTCACTGCGAGCCAGATCCTCGAAGGTCTATAGGTATGTACCAGAGGCTCTGGACTCTATTTTTTAGAAACAAGTTTCTGCTTTAACAAAGACGGAAAGTGCCCCAGTTTCTCCCAGATCATCATCACTAGTGCTCTTGCTATGTACCAAGTACAGAGGCAATCCTACACATCTTTTAGGTCTCACGGAGACATAGGAGAAAAGGCCACCATTGGAATTATACTTTTTATCATTGCATTCAATCCAGTGAAAGTTTCTGGAACTGGATCAATTGAAATTAGTTATCAAGTTAGAAAGTCCTCAGGCATCCAGGTTGTAGCTGTATTGGTCTAGAGGAAAAGACAATCAGGAATTGTAGTAGAGATTGATATCTTTTATTAGGTCAGCAAGATCTTTGCAAAAAAATTAGAAAGACCTGAGCAGTCAGATGCTCAGATAAGCAGTTCTCACCCCTATATATATTACTGCGTTACAGCAGCAGGTATGAAGGGGGGCAGTTTTCAAGCATAGTTAGGCACTGTTTATAAAAGCTCTGTTGGTCCTCTGATGTCTAAGCCCTATTGGATTGCAATGGGAATTTGGGTCCTGCAGTGAATCCCAGTCCTACTAAATTCAAAGTGTACTATGTCATGGATTTTACTGGGCCAGTATTTCACCAGCAAGTGCCTGTGCCCTCCTTTGAAAACCCTGCTCTGTGCGAGTGCCTAGTCAAAGCCCCTTCATGCTCTCAAAGAGCTTAACACATCTCTCCATTCCCCCCATCAATTGCTTTTCCCATTGCTCCCTACCCTAATGAAGGGTGAAAGTCTGAGTTTCCTTCTCCTGATTCTTTTACTAGGCCTCTAGTCAGTACGTGGTATGAACCCCTGAGACACTGCCTTCACCGCTATGGCCCTTTCACAACTCACCTGGACCCTTTCCCAGAAAAGCAAGACACGGTCATTTAAGCTACTTGCCAGGAAAAATGCTGGATAATTCTCAGTCTAACTATTTGGGATACCGGTTCTCACTTTATGAAATAAATAAGCAGGCATTCATTTCTTGAATGAAAAGAAATGATGGCAAGGGCCCGCTATTGTTTTCTGCAGAACCGTCACAGCGCCTTCCAAGCCGTTCAACTGAGCATCCCCAATATTCTCTGAGCCTAACACTACTGTCATACTGGGCATGTACCCCTATCTCACCATGCCATCTAGTCTTTTGGATGGACCAAGTGCCACAGGGATGCTTAATGTGCATTAGCATGGCGGGCAAAAACCATGCTAATGCACAGCAGACTTAGTCTAATGCACATTATGGTCACAACAAAGCATTCATTTGTGCTAATGTACAGCAGCGCCAATTATGGCTCACGAAATTAGTTCCTGTTCTGACAAGTACTAAACTGAATGCGCCGTAATTACGGTGCATTAATGAATGTGTAGACAGTCTCTCTATCCCCCTTCTGGAGCTGGCTCCAAGTATGGTCTTCTCTTTTCAGTATTGCCTCTTATCTTTGACTTGGTCCAGAAAAGCTTGTTTTAAATCTTCTCTTGGGAAGTTACAGTATGCCTGCCAAAGAGTGTAAAGGAGCACAGATATTTAAAATGTTTTCTATATATTGTAATATTTTTTTATGTCCTTGAAGAATAAGTGTTACAAATTTGAAAATCTTTATCCTTCCAAAACGTTATTTTCTTCTGTCTGAGCTAAGGCCCCTTTGCTGAAATGTATTTGAGTACTGGATGACCTCTTGCACTTTACGCATGAATTATTTTGAACTTTCATGTCTTGCTTGTACTACCTGGCTTTTATTTATTTATTTTTAATTGCCCTTCATTTCTTACAGCGTCCTTTGTCTAACATTGGATATCTGTAGTTATATGATGAACACACTGAGGTTATATTGCTTTTGGTTGATGTAGAATGGCTATTGAGTAGGCACTCGCACAATATATTTGTTAGCAAGTTTGACTTCAGTCTTGCCTCTGATAGATTCACATTTGTGAGCCATCAAAAGCGTGAAAATATATTATATTAGAAGAAGACAGGAGAGGATATATAATTCTGACACAGGGGAATCATAGTTGAAGCTAAAGTTATTAATACAATAGTAAAATCTTAGTAAAGCAATGCAAGTAACGTGAAGGTGAAATACCTGACAAAAGAGGGTCTCTCTCCTTTCCAGGCCAGACAGTATTCTTGCCATTTCCTTTGTAAAAAGGAAAGTCTGTTGGCTCTTACGTTTCTGCGAAATGCATTAGTGAACATCGTCATAAAGATCGCTGAAGGGAAGACAACATTTCAGCCACTAATGTTTATCTCTACTCTGGAAAAGTCTTATCCTCTGAAAATAAGAACCATCATGTCAGAAGATGTTTTTTTAACCTTGACTTTGAATTTCAATTTCCTGGATATTTTTATATTTAAAATACGGTAACATACTTTTATTATAAATGTGTTATATAGTCATATACAAAAAATAGATTTTGTTCTATAAAAATTAAACACAATTATATGATAATGTACGTTTAAAATATATCTTTTTGCCTTTATGTTTTTGTATTTAGTTGGGTTTGGTTTCACGTGTAAGTAGGAGATGGTCCTACAATTGGTTAAAAAGCCGCCACATTGGATTGCTGCTGTATGCAAGGCCAGAAAGCAAGTTGGAGCTATGATGGGGCTTTAAGTGATTAGTTTGGTTAAAGGAATGGATGATAACAGATGGCTTAGTGCTTAGTTGCTCACTTCAGCCATTGTTTACAACTACATGATAGGCATGAAATACAATTTTGTTCTTTCAAATATACAAAGAGTTAACCTGCCAATTTAAAACCCACAAAACACTCTTGATAGCACAGGGAAAAGAGAAGGATCAGCGAACAAGTTGTAGTCATCCAGAAGTTGCATCTTCGACTCAAATGTCTATAATTGAAAGTTAAATGAGTTTTCCTTGCTTTTAAAAACTACAGCTATACTTGGCGTTTGTACCACTGCACATCAGGATGGCCATTAGCATTCTTCCTAAAGTCCCCCACCTCACCTGAGTTTTCTGTTTGATCTGCATCCTTTACAATCTTATTTTCTCAATTAGCTACTTATGACATTTGGCTCAGGCATCATTGAGAAACCAACTGCTTGTGAGGATTTGAGCTGAGAGCACAGAGGAAAAGGATACTACAACCCCAACATATGTAGCCACCCAGGGGCCCTATGTCCAGTGCCGTGCAGTGTCACAATGAACTAGCTCAGGTATTAAAAACAATATAGTTACGTTAGCACAGTGTTCTGCCTAGGCCCTAGCCTAAATTAGTCCTACTGAGAAGCAGGGGATATAGTAAAGCTATGAAAGAAGTGGGGATATGTTTATGGAGGGGATATGGAAAGGGGAGGTCTAACACTACAGTACAGGTGATGGCTTGAGTTCTGCTTCCTGTCCCCAGGTTTGCAGAGGAGAACGGAGGGCATTTGGTTTTTTCCCATGTTTCTGGGCTTTGCTCGTTGCCACATAAAGCCGGGATCATTTTTTTTTCCTCTGCCTGTTGCTACAGGTGTCATAGCTTGTATTTCCCCCCCGCTTCCTTAGAAACAATGGGTGTTGGCTACTGCCAAGGCTGGGGATTTTGACTGAGGTGTGTCAATGCTCCTGGTAGGGCTAAAACCTGGAGGTTCCTGGATAGAGGGTCTTGCCACTCCACTCGGAGTCAGACCAATCAGTATATTTGGGACCATGAAGGAATTTTATCCCATAGTCAGATTGGTACAGACTGTAGGGTTTTTTGCCTTCCTCTGTAATGAGGGACATGACCCCCTTCTTTGGATCTCTTAAGTGCATTTGAACAACCTTGGCAGCAGCACCTTGGCAGACCTTGTCTTCTGGCTTTACCTGTGCCAGGTTTGGGTGTTTTGGGGGCAATATACCTTGCAGCTATGTGACGGGGTTGATAAGTTGGTAAGCATGTATATCAGAGGGTTTAGATGGGGGTGACCCTGCTTCAAGCAGGGTGTTGGTATAGATCAGTGGTTCTCAACCTTTTTTGTACCAGAACCCATTTGCAAACATATAGATGGCCAGTCCCAACCCATTGCCCCTGGCTCCTGACCCACTGCCCCACATCGTGCAGGGCAGGGAAGTGTGTGTGGGGCATGGGAGGGGGGCCAAGAAGCCCCTTGCAGGCTGGATCTCTGCCAGCCTGCAAGGGAAAAGCCATGGTTTCCCACATTTTTCTCTTTTCAAGGGGAATTCTTTTTTAAAGTTTGTTTGAGACCCTTCCACATATTCTTTTGACTCACTTTTGGGTCACACCCATGGATTGAGAAACGCTGGAATAGGTGATTTCCTGGGGCCCCTTTCAGCCCTGATTCTGTGATATAAGCCTGGGCTGAATGTTGCCCTAATATAGCTGTACCATTTCCAGTATAACTTGAGTATTGAGCTAGTTGGAAATTTCTGCCTGGCACTGAATTGAGTTGTGCAGACATACTCTCAGTCGGCCCCATTGCTCTCTTGTAAATGTTAGAACTGTAAAAAAACCCAACATTTATACATTTCACACTCCTCTGGTTTTGGCAGCCTCTAATATTATTTTACTGGGCTATCCACACCTCACATGATTTTGGCAAAGTTGCATAGGTTTGCTGATTGTATCTTGACTCTTCTGTGGTTTTCCTGAAGTTGGTTTTGGATACTTGTGGTGGGACTTGCATGAATTTGACACCTTGCTACTTTTAAGGGCCAGTGTTTAGAAAAAGTTACATCTGCATTTTTCTAATGCCTACAGAATCCTATAGAAAAGAATGCGGATTTTGAGAACGTTCCTCCTGGCCACAGCCAGAAAACTTTGCCAGAAAGTTTTTGGAAGTGGTATGGTCTTGAGTGATTCGAATCTCAAACATCAGAGCATCAAATAGAACTAGAAAATAGTTATGCTCCGTTAAATAAACCATACTCTGAATTATTACAGCCTTCATGTAAAAAAGACAAAAAAAAAAAGACAGGTTGTGTGTGCATGTGTGCTTGTGCGCGTGCATGCATGCGTGCACATGTGCGCAGTCTAGTGATGACATGCTCTCCGCAGCTAAAATCCCTATTAAATTCCAAGTGGAAATTTCAGTGAGGGAGGACGTGCAACATGGGGCCTTATGCAGCACATACATTTGATTTGTTTTTTTCTTCTGAGCCACTGTTGAAGGTAAAATGTGACTTAGAAATATAAATTGCCTGATTTCATTGACCCACATTTAGCAAACTTGCACTGTTCTTGGGTTTATGTTAATATTTACATTAATAAACCATAGGTTAAATTATCTGTATGCTTTAGCTAAGATGACTTAAACTCTTGGTTTATATAAACTTACATGGTGATTAGTTCAATATAAATGAGACACCAAATGAGAAAATCAATCATTTCCTTACCAAGAAGTATGAATTTCCATAGCTTCATTCTTCATGTTCAAGTTGCTTGTCCCTTTCTTTTCCCCTTCATAAAACCAAGTGTCTTCAATGTGTGCGTTCAAAATAGGACTGGTTACACATTTTCCATTAGGAAATCTTTCAAGGGAAAATAAGGTTTTTGAATAAATGCAGTTTTTCATGGGGGGGGAAAAAGTCTACTTTCTGTGGAAAACCTTGATAATTTTTTTCATGATGTGGTCGAACACATTTGGTGCATCCTGGAAAATTCAGTTTCATCTCCTCCCGCCCCCATTATCCTCTTTGGGCAAGACTACCTCTTTGGACCTCTTCTCCCGTAACATGCTATTGCTACAGGGTCGTATAATGCATGAACATAGCAGAGACCTTGGTCCATTATGGGAGGCAAAGTCCATCCATTCATTCCTATCTATATAGGCATGAGACCTGGACACCAGCTCCCACAAAACACTATGGCAGCCTTTCCAAATGGAAACATTTCAGCCAAAAGTAGGGGTATGCAACCATACACACACGATCATTTTTTTTTCCTACTCGCTCAACTCAACAGTGCTTTCCTAGACCTGGTAATGAAGCAGGGCACCGGGTAACTTAAATGCCCTTCAGTGTACTTTTGATTGGAGAGATGTTTGTAGAAGGGCTTTAAGTGCTTTGGCTTCGTTAGCCCTTGCCACTTAGACTAACACAGAATCTCAGTCTATGCAATGTAGGAGCTGTCACTAAGGTGAGCAGTTTCAATGAAATTCCCACTTTACCCACTTAGTACAATGTTTTGATCCCAAATCAGGCTAAACAAAAAAAAAAAAAAGGGACCCTGTTTCTGGCAGCTCATTCTCAAATAACGGATGACACTGCAGGTGACAAGGAGCTTATGGCTCTTAGCTTCCCTTGCAAGTTGACTGTGTATTCAGGATGGAGCTACTGCAATCAAAGATGTCTCTGGAAAAGCTTAAGGGAAGAATAAGGAGGCTGGAGGTTAGAAAAAGAGCCATCCTCTTCCTCCTCCTGCCCACTGACAAAGGACAGGGTTTTTTCCTAGTCCTATCTCCTGCTCCCCAACTTCACTCTAGCTCTTACTCTTCGGTTACTTCTTCCACAGCCTCATCCCCTGCCTCTCTGCAGCTGTGCGCACATTTACATACAGACAGTCCCTCAGTCAGGAAGGGCAACCGGAAATTCCTCTCCTTACCGGACCTGCCTCTCCCCCTTCCTCGCAGGTTATAACCCTGTTACCTGCTGCCAAACCCAAAGAGACAGAAATGGAAGAAACAGTGGAGGATGGGGGGTACCAGGAGCTCTCCCTTCCAGGCAGTTCAACCTCAGTTATGGCAACTGGAAGATGCCATAACTGTGCAGCAGGAATGAGGAGGAATGAATACCTGAGCTGAAAATGGGCCCTGGCTTTTGGGGGAGAACCTGGGGCTGTGGTGCAGGAGCATCAGGCTGGACCCTGCAGTCTGGTAGCTGGCTGGGAAGGGCAAAGCGGCCAAGGAGGCAAGGGAACACTGCCAACGGGGCTCTAAGAGACGTTCTTAAATCCATCTCTGGGCTTGGGCTGTAGGAAATCCTGATGCCTCTTCCATGGTGGCTGGTAGAGCTGTTATGCTCAGCAGTTTCACTTTCTGTGCTGTCTCTAGCCCTAGTAAAGGAACCTGCTATTATTTTGATGTGTGCCACTGTTTATAGGAACCCACAGAGGACTGAGCCGTGTTTGCCTCAGTGGCAGTGCTTGTTTGCGGTTCACGGAGGATGCTGCCAGACCTCTCCAGCAGACTAGCAGCAGCAGCCTGTCCTGAGGTTGGTTGCACTCTGAATCAGCTCCGTGCTGCCTGCCTTTGTTGTTCTGTGCAGCTGCTTTCAGTCTCCACGAGGGCTAGAGTTTGTAGGGGATCTGGCCGCATAGACCAGGACTTTGGCTCTTTGTCTCCCAGAAGCCTGTGTTACCTCCTAAGCATCCCTCGTTCTGCTGCCATCAGCCTGCACGGGCCTCAGAAGCGCCAAGGGATACTGGGCACAGGGGGGCTGAAGCTGCTCCTGAACTGTCCCCAGTGACAACAAGTAAAATGCCACCCTGCGAAACCTGCAGCACGGTATCTGATGGGTGTATCTACACATGTGCATTTACTGAAATTACTGCACGGTACAGGCATGTGTCTACACGTGCATGCCTGTACCATGCAGTAAGTATGGTGACATAAGCCAACTTGTGTGTAAATTTGATACCTGCATCATGCAAGTATCAAATTTATACCAGATTAGTTACTGAGCAGTAATGCATGTGTAGACTCCTTACTGCACAGCAAGAGTGTGTGTGTGAACTGACTTGGGACTAGCTTTAGTGGACAGATTCCCTGCAAACGAACTTTAGTCCCAAGTCAGTCCACATACAGCGTTATGCGCTTTAATCCGTGCATGTGTAGACACCAGCTTGTTCTCACTTACTGAGCAGTAATTTATGCATGCATTTATGTTGGCTTAAATTTACTGCACAGTAATTTACTGCACGGTAAATTTAAGCCAGCGTAAATGCACATATAGACATGCCTACTGAGAAGTAAAATTTGAGAGGTCAGATCTTTATGTGGACAGAAAACTTGGGAGAGATGTTAGACATGCTTTTGGATACAAAATGCCCTTCTTTAGGTCAGTATGACTGGTAGCTGTAGCATTATTAATGGAGCTGAGCCCCAAAGATGAGCTATTCCCTACCGACGCCAGCAAAAAGGCTGGTTCAGGAACTAGCCTTCTAGCGCACTGTGGAGAGGCTGACAAGTCTTATAGTTTCAAGAGGTAAAAGTGTAGCCCCAAGGGGGGACAGGTTGTCTTTTATATTGACCTTAATAGGAGTGACATGGTGGCCTGCTGGCATTGGATTTTCTTCTCCCTGTCTTTGATACAATCCCTTTTGAAGCCTTCTTAGAGACTATTATATGTTGAGTTTCTAAAGAAACTTGAAGGAAGTGCTGGCCCCTGTGCCTGGGAAGTGTTTTCAACCTGCTGCGCAATAATTCTGTTCCCAAATGCACTCTCTTTAATAGCAGGTCAAACCTTGCTATTTGAATAGAGCGGAGTCAAGATGTTACCAGCTCTCACCCATCTTGTGTTACTTGAGGTTTTTGCACACCTTGGATTCTTGTGATTAGGTGATATTGTTCACATGCGTTTAAAAAAAAAAGTTTTGGCCCATGTTGTTGTGAAGGAAAGCTTTGAAAAAGCTGGTACAGCTACACCTTTGTGCAACTTGCAAGCTCAAAAAGCAGAGGACAAAAGAGCCCCCAATTTGTCATTTGAAAAAAAAAATCCCATGATTTTTTAATACAGTCTCTCAATTTCTTTTTTCTGAGTCCTAAGTCCTAGTTTTTGAAAGGCTGGTACTGGCAGGGAAGTGCCTGGTTGCAAGGAGGGAATAGACAGGCACATCAGAAGGAACTTTTGCATTCACCTGCTGGCCCACAGCCAGGGGGAGAATGCCGTTTTTTTGGGTTTGTTTGTTTTTTTCTACAGAGTATAACTGTAATTCAAAGTCAGGTGCACCAGTTTTGCTTCAGTACCTTCTTTTGAAAGGCCAGCATGATGGCAAGGAACTGAAAGCTCAGCCTTTGGATAGCCCTAAATATGATTCAGAAGGCCCAGGTAACAGCAGAAGCCTTGAGAAAACCAATCTGCAACTCCTGTTTTCTCTTGGTCTGCTAGCATCTTAATTTGCTAACCCTGAGGTCAAGCCTTATCTCTCACTTATTCTCGTGGGTCAAGGTCAAGCTCTCAGTTCCTTTTATTTCTCAAGGCAATAAATGGCCTGGGTCGGCCTCACGCTGCAACACGGTGAGTACTGTAGCTTTGCACCTTGATACGCTGGCGTTGCCTCCAGCAAAGGGAGGCTGCTTCAGGGCTGGACCGAAGACCTTGGAAATGGCCTTCATCTGGAATTAAGGACCACTCGAAATGTCACCACTACTCAGTCCAGGAGAGCCCATAAGCACTCAGATAACATAAGGCTGTAAGTCATTCTTCTGAGAATTGGGGCACAACTGCAAGTTTATTTGTCCTTGCCTTCCCAAGTACCAGCTGAAAAAAAAACCCATTAACAAAGTAGCCCAGGAAGAAAAATGGAGGACCCCCTCCCCCCCCACACACACACAATCGATGTGAATCCCTGTCGGCTGTAGGTTGTAGCCACGCTGGTCTAAGGACATAGGCAAACAAGGTGATTTGGGTAAAAACGGTATCTTTTCTTAGACCAATTCAAATAGTTGGAAACCTTCTTCTTAGCAAGCTTTCAGCTACAAACACCCTTCGTCAGGCTGAGGAAGCGTCTACAGATAGTCTGGGAGGCATTTGGATAGGCTGCTGATGGGCAGAGTATGTGAACCAGCAGATCAGGGGAGTTTATCGGTGGAAAAGAAGATCCAATCAGAGCATAAGACTCCTGTTCTCTTGCTGGGTGAGACAGGTGAGTAGCAAAGGGTGTGGAAATTGTCTCTCGTGGGATATGTAGGGGACAGAAGGACTCTCTTCCAGGCCGGTTATCCCACAGGTGAACGTAGCATGCCTCCTCCTGTTAGCTAACTGTTAGGAGTGCAGAAAAGACTCCTGTCAGAAGCTAGGCTCCGGTCACAAGCCACCAGCCTGGAACAAAATCCCAGAATTGGAGAAGTGGGTGAAAAGTCTGTCTTCCATGTCAGTTTTCAGCAGTGCCTGGTTTTGTCTCAGCCCCACCTGCCCATTAATACCTGTCCAGCTCCCTGAGCCAGGCCAGCCCCGTGCCTCACCAGTGCCTCCCTTGGACTTCTTCCTGACTTGCTTCCAGGTTCGCAGGAGCCTCTCGTGACACATTACAGAGAACCTCTTCTTCCCGGTCTCGGAGACCAGCTGGGACACTGGTATTAGACCTTTTTTTTTTTTAACTTTATGTATCCCAGGCCAAATTAGCCAAAACTAATCCCAAATCCAAGAGTCCAGAACCATAAGCAGCCCTTCTCCCACCCCCATCTGGGGCTTCAGATGTTCCCAAAACCTCTGGCAGGCATCCCACTTGCAGGCCCAAGCCTGGAGGCCTGGGGTGTGGATGCCCCCGAGTTTTGCTTGCCCTCAGCCCTAAGGCCCCAGGGCCACGTCTCCCATTGCACAGACGTTAGGGCTGGAAGGGACCGCACAAGACCATCCATGAAGTGGGCTGAAAGCCACGACCTTCCCAGTCCAGCAGCAGAGTGGGAGGCCGGGCAGGTCTCTCCCCACGCGAGGCGTGCGGCCTTCCCCGGCCTCCGCAGCCGCAGCCTTTCCCTCGCCCGGCCTCGCTTGATCAAGCCCAGTTTCCCTGTCACAAAACTTCCCGGGGCGGGAAAGCGCCTTCCTGAGGGAGAGCCGAGCAACCAGGCCCCAACCGCCCCTCCTGGCGCGGCGGGTTTCACCACAGGAGGAGCCCGGGGGCTGTCGGGACCGGCGTGGGGCGGCTCTGCCAGATCCTGGAGATGATCATGTGCTGGCTCCATGTCGTGGCTTCTGGCTGCCCAGGCTCCTCCCCTCGTGCCGTGTGTGATGCTGCCGCTGCCGCTGCTGCTGCCGTGCCTGCCTCTCCCAGCCAGGCAGCCAGCTCGGCTGCTGGCGGCGGCGGCGGCGGCTTCTCCCTCCCGCTGCGGGCGCCTCCAGCCCGGCTCGGGGCAGGGGGGGCAAGTCACCTAATGCAATCCCTGCACTTCTAGCCGGGCTGGGGAGGGCGGGGGCACCCCTTCTTTGAGTCTCATCGGTATGGATCTATTCGACTTTTTCAGGGACTGGGACTTGGAGCAGCAGTGGTAGGTTTTAACGTTAATTTTAATTTTTTTTTATTTATTTTTTTTTTGGTTCTTCCATCTTCTTTCCTCTCTCCCTTTGTTCCGTGGACCCCGCTCCTCTGTCTGGAAACCCCGCTTTTTTTTTTTTTTTTGGTGGGGGGGGATGTGCCACGCGTGTGCATCCTGGGCATGGACTTTCTCCGCTTGCTGCGAGTTTCCCCCCGCGAGGCATCGCCGGGCACGGCCGCTGGCTCCGGTCTGCCGGGCAGGGCGCCTGCGGTGCGGGGGGAAAGTTGGAGAGGCGGGCGGCGGGGTGCACCGCTTTGGGAAGGGGGGTGTAGCCACCATCCAGAGCGGGGTGCAAGGGTGATCTGGGCACTGATTGTCATGCGGGGGGCGGGGGGGGTCTGCTATGTGTCAAGCTGCATGTTGGAAGATGTTTCCAAACCTCTGTTGCTCGTGGCGTGGTTCAGATATGAAGGCTTCAAGTTTCAAGCCTTGGTGGGGGTGTCGGGGTGGCGTTCTAGGCAAGGTAAAGCCTCGTTGAAGTTAGGCTTGGAAGTGGAAAGATCAAGTCGCCAGGATCTTATCGCACCAGATCTGACACTTGGGGGCGGGGGGAGCAGAAAGTAGGACTTGAGGGTTTTATGGCTTTGCAAGTGAGTAGACACCTGGGAAGGACGGGGTGGCAGATGTGGCTGAAATATTGTGAACTTGTTGCCAAAAAAAAAGGGGGAGGGGGGGATGCTGAGGCATTTTGCAAAGCGGGGGGAGTAGCAGAAAGTTGGTCTGGGGGCAGGTCTTGAACTTGTGTGGCTTGGCATGGGCTGGTAATAAAGCGGTGTTTGCTCGTTCTGGTGCAGTTCATCTTTCATTGTACTTCTCCGGCTAGCAATTGGTGGTGATTTTTTTTTTTTTTCCCCATGTGTGGAGGACTTCAGCTATTGATGACGGGGTCTTAAATGTCTGCGCAGTTGGCCAACAAGGAAAAAAGAATCAGATCCTGTGTGTTTTGTCAGTCCTAATCTCTAAATGCCACCCAGATTATATAAAAGTGTGCGTGTGCACTGCTTATTTTGCAGAAGGCTTCACTTCACTTTGCTGATAATTTAAGCAATGCCTGTGCAAAAAGATCATGTATTTAGTTAATAACTATCGTTTTGCCAAACATACTGTAGCTGCTCTGGTTGCAAATCCAAGATAATCAGAACCCAAATACCTGTCAGGGCCTATTTTATAGCAATTTAGAGGAAATCCTTGGAACAATAAATTACACTGTATCAATATTCATCTGTAAGAGGCTGTTTTGGATTTCCTGATGTGTTTTATCAGCTCTGCGTAAACCTTTGCCTTACAGCTTTTAATAACCATGCTGTTGTTATTTAAAAGTAATAATCACAATAAAATTAGGGCTCAATTAAATATTATGCTTCTGCACACTATCTTTACTCTGCTACACTAATTTATTTTCCAGACAACTGATAAGCACTGTATTACTACTCAAATAGTATTTGCATACAATTTGCTTAATTTATGGTGTGGGTAACATCATTAATTTAATAGAAGCTGTTACAACTGAATATGTGGGTGTAGTTCAGATACTAAGCACATTACAGGTATTGAGTTTTTAACATATGTTTAATAACTTATTCTTATCTGACTATAGTCTTACATACATTTGGTGATGTGTCACAAAGAGCAAAGCACTTGTGCCTCTGCTTTTGTATAAAATATTTGTATATTGCTGCTTGTTCTCCAAATGTCATTCACTTGGTTTCTTACAGTGAAAATTATTGTTTTAAAGGAAATCTAATGTTCTTGGCTCATTGGATCCTAAAACATGTTTTACTCTTATGATTGTGCTTGTTTCTAAGCAGTCGCTATCTGGAGAAACTCAGTATATTATAGATAATATACTGTGCATGTATGTATTTGTACATGCCTATATGCACACACAAACACATGTGCATGAATACACACACATTTTTTACACACATGCACGCAGAGTAATTGGTTCATTATTATGCAAAAATGTGCACAGTGGGATTTCTGTGTGTGTGTGTGGGTACCCGCAACTCCTATATACGTATACATAATTATATTAACAGTATTGAGTATTTGAAATTGTATGTTATTGCATGTCTTACTCATGCAAGTAGTTCTTTTGCATGTCTTACTCATGCAAGTAGTGCTTTTGCATGAATAAGGAAAGTATAACTGGCCCATCAGTATATTATATACAACTTGTACACCACATAGCTGTGTCCAGTGGCATATAGAAAAAGTTCTGTTCATACAGACAATAAGCTACCTACCTAATATGTATATACTAGAAAAAGACATTACTGTATGTGTGTTCATATGTTTTGAAGTCATGCTTCTCCTTCACTGTATTTTTTTAAGTTTGCCTTTCCTAAAGATATATTTAATAAACATTTATATGGCAAATAGGGACCTAGTCTTGCATTCCTTAGACATCTAAAGCTTCCATTGATCTCAGTTAGAGTTTTGAGTCCAAAAGAAAGCAAATTTAGGCCCACGGCGGGGGGGGGGGGGGTGTGTGTGTGTGTGTGTGTGTGTGTGTGTGTGTGTGTTATCTAGGTACACAAGCTCAGATTACAAATATGACAAAAACATTAGCTTTAATGCAGGAAATATAGAGATTGACAGTAGTTTAAATGAGCCTGTTCCCAAGTAGCATGCATGGACAGTGCAAAGGTAATTCTTATGGCTATCCCCTTTGCAAAAGCAACTTCCACAAGGATTTGGAAGAGCCCAGAAAAATGCCGTTTTTTATTGTTCCTCTCTGGGAGGTATGTCTCTGTGTGGGCTTCTCTTTGCCCCCTCTATTAGGACGTCAAAGCTGTAATGTTTGCTGCTATTGGGCATGTTTTTAAAGTCATTTGTAGCATAATCAGGGGGAGCTTTACCTGGATACAAACTCTAGAATTGGGGGTTTCATTTTTGACGATTAGGAGTAATTGCAGTAGCCCAGTATTTAGGGATTTCAGGGCAGTTTACAACTGTTGCAGCGTGTCTTATTTTTTTCAAGTAGGGACGCTGGGGGGTGAGGGGAGTTAGCGAGATGTGCACTGGAAGGGCATAAATGTCCCAGAGGACATATCCCAGCTCTCAGATACTGCAGAGGATACTGTAGCTGGGTCTAAACTCTGGCCTAGATTAAAGCTAAAGTCCACTAAGATTCCTGGATGAATAGGCAACATTCACTTGGGTTTGCATTTACTAGGAGGCATTCAATGAGAGGAAAAGGAAGGGAGATGGGTATAGCGAAAAGCTTGAATGCCTGTGTGTACCAAGGAGACCATTTGCTGTTAAAAATCAAATTTCATCTTTTAAATCACTTTCCATGCTTGTCTGTGGTAACCAAGTAAATGAAATCTCGAACTATCCTGGGACCATGTGGCTAGATTTGAACCTGCTTACTGAAGAAGGTGATGCCATTAATCAACATCTAGGAAACAAAAAAACCCAGCATCCCTTCCCCCTCCCCCCCAACCCCTGTACAACTCCAGAATATATAGCCCTTGCATAATACAATCAAAAAAAGCAAGGAAATACATTGATGATATATTTATTGTCATTGCTATTAATACTTGTGAAGTCTTGGAAAAAGTAGCAATGAGATGGGAGAAAGCATCCTAGAAGGAAAATGCACGGCCAGGTATATAAAATAAAACCTGGCAAAGGGATGTAAAATCAGCAGGTAACGTTGTGACGATAGCTGCGTGGTTCTGATAAGGGAAGACTTCACACTGCAGAGAAACGAACCTGTTGTTTTTACCTTTTTATAAGACGTATTGCAAGTAGCCTAATTACAGCAAAACCAGCAAACTGCCAGTTATACAGGAAGAGGCTTAAACTCACTAAACTGTTATATAAATAGCAAGTTCAAAGGTCTGTTTGTGGCTGACAAAGCTGAGAACAGGCCATCTGTGGGCCAGGTTTCTCTCCTGTATGAATGCAAAAACATACTGCATGCCACAGCAGCATGCACTTTTAACATATTTCCTCAACCTGGAGGGGGTGATCCTGCTCTCCAGACAAAGGTGAACTGTTTCAGTTCCAGGCTGTGTTTTTTTTTTTTTTTCCCCCCCCCCCCCTTTTTTTTTTTTTTTTTTTTTTTTTTTTTTTTTGTTTTTTTTTTTATTTTTTGTTTTTTCATTTTTTTTTTTTCCACCCCCCCCCTTTTTTTTTTGTTGCCATGTGCTGCTGCAGAAGACCTTCTCAGTTACTGTTCTTTACACAGAGGTCTTTAATAGCTTGTTAAATGAAAAGTCTTCTGAACGTTGAAACAGTGTTGTGTTTCTGATGGGAATGTGTGAAATGGAGTAGATAGACCCTTTGTGAATTGGGGTGAATTTTATGGGAGTCTGAACAGAAAAAATTTAAATACTGCATGGAATGTACCGGCTTTGATATTTTTCCCCCCCCTTCTTTCTCTCCCCCCTCCCCCTTCTTCTATTAAAAAAAAAATGAAGTTGAACTGCAGTAATGTTTTGGATCATTGTTGCAGGCATCCCAAAGTAATGACTTGGAAACGTTTTGCTTTTGCTTTGCTTTTAAAATGCAAGTAGATGAAGGTTGGAGCTGTTGGTTGGTGGGTGAAGGGGATTAGAAGCTGTCAAAACAAGCAGCTGAGAGAGACCAAAATATGCCTGGGGCCAAATCCTGCCCTCAAGTACATCCTGACTTCTGAAATGTTGTCCTGGTTTATAGGTGTAAATCAGAGGAGAGTTCCGGCCTGTGTAAACATTAAACTTGTATCCATTTGATGAGGCAAAATGATGATCTTATGTAAGAAATCAGTTTAACAACATCTGAATTGTTTAGCTAATGATTCATTCAAGAATTTAATGACTTTTTAAAATATACAAATCAGAAGGGAGAATAGCCCTTCAGACATGATTCAGCCATTCCAGAGCCAAAAAGAACTCCAAAGCTTTTAAACACTTTGTGTATGTATGCAGATTATATTGTTAGGGTTTGGGGTTGGTGCTTTTTTTTTTAAATAAAGATGACTTTATAAGCCTTTCTAATGGGATCAGTCAAATAGTCTCTTCCTGCTGTTGCTGTGACAAGAATGTCACTTCAACCTGAAATTTAAATAAATCATTTGATTGGAAAATACGACATTTAGCAAAGTATTCATTTAAATAAACACACAGTATGATCTATAAAATATAAACTGACGTTCTCAATCTCTCTCTTTTTTTTTTTTGACATCTCAGGATGGTTACGTTGCTGTTCAGTCTTTTGGGTAGCGTATTGATTGCAGTTCTTTCATCTAATAGGACAGATTTTGTTCTCGTTTAAGTGAATAGTGAAACTCTCATCAGCCTATAGGTGGGACGGGAATTTGGCCCTAGGCTTAACAACTGCACTTGAGTGCTAAGTCAACAAGGTGAATGGACGTGGGCTTAACTTTAAGCACATGAGTAATTCTACTGAACGTATGTGCTTAAAATAAGGCACATGTATAAGAGCCTGAGTTGCAGCCTCGGGGATTCTCAAACCAGTTCCACTGACCGATGAAAGATCCAGTTTTTGTGTTTGACACTTATTGAAGGAAACTGCTGGGTTTTGCTTGGTAGTAATTCTTTGCTTGAGTTATATTACTTGTTGTCCGTGATTGCAGAAATGATTGGCAGTCAGAAACAATGCAAATGTTAAACCTGTAAATTGAACTGCTTTTTACAATGGAATGACTTAGAATGGCTAGAACAACCTCGTCACATAAGTACTAAAATCTGGGAATTTGATATAGTGTAGTGAACATAGAATAAATGTCTAAGTATAGGCTTTGAAAGATTGGTTTGATTTATATGTGACTTCATTACAGTACTACAGTTTCTGTGTGCACAGCATTTTGGGATTCAGTGTTGAAGTCCTCATTAGATGTGTATAGTTGACACTGGAACCGCCCTGGGACTGCTGGAGGCCATGGAGGTGCTCCCAACTGATATTAGTGGGCACTGGATTAGACCTTATTATTCCCAAGAATCAGACTTTAGGAAATGTGGATCAACTTTCTAAGGCCCAGGTTCAGGAAGACACTTCAGCATGAGCCTGGCTCCAGATATGTGAAAAGCCCCCTTAAAATCAATGCTGAAGGTTTTGCAATGCAAATTTAGAACATTAAAAAAAACACCCCAGTCTTCTCTTGGCTGTTGTTTCAAAAGTACTGGTTATAAAACCAAACCAGTGCAAATCCTTTGAGAGCAGGCTTCCAGGAATGATGAAGAGTAGAAATCTGAATGTCTTAAAAATGTCTGCATGTTCAACGAAGGAGGGAAAGTTAATTCAATAGCATGTTAAATTAGCCTAACCTCCTACTCCCAAACTTCTTAGAAAATAGTTATAGTTTCAAAGCAGTGACCTGAAGAGAAAGGTGCTTTAAACCGTATCTTATTCAAAAATGGTCTGCATTGGTGCCAGGCAATCAAAACAGTTGTTTAAATTGTCTTAATATCTCCTGGCTATGAACTCTCTGACCCTAATGATCTGCTGACTAATGGGGAAATATGGAGATAAAAGGATGACATAAAATAGGAGGAGGAATGGTAATGCGGGATCACATGTCAGTAGGATTTTAAATGCTGTTTCAAACAACGTCTAATGCTAGGGTTAGCTACCTAAAGCTTCTTACCAGGAGTAAAAAAGCACCACATTGTTAAGCCTGAGTTTCTTAACCAAGTTGGTGAGTAATTATGCAGAGCCTGTGTCTGCTCTGGAAAACAGGGTGACGGTGCACCAGTCTACAGACACTTCAAACTATAGCATTTAACACTGCAAATTGCCCACCGATGTCTATGGTTTTTTTGTTAACTGTGCTCAGCAAACAGGCTCACAGGGCTGGGCTCCTTGGGCTGCAAAGCAATGTGGCATTGAGATAAGGGAGAGAACCCAAACTTCTTCCAGTGAACTTCCCAACTAGTAGGAACTATGTTTTATCTTGACGAGGCTATTTTTCAAACTCCGACAGAGCAGCTCCACACCATAAATTATTATGACTGTTAAACAAAGGCCTGGCCGCTAGCCCCTTCTTCTGTAAAACTTGACATCACATTTTTAATGAGATTTTATATACGTGATCAAAGCACGACGAGCTGCACTCTACTGAAAGGCAGAAGTGCTCTCACTTGTTGAATAATCTTCCCTTTATGGGATTTGAGCCGCCGGTCCGCGTGTCGTATTTTAAAACTCACCTCGGAGTCTGTATTACACGTGATTTGAAATGGAATAGATTGGTACCGTCCTCCATCCCGTGTAAAAGCTAGGATCCGATTTCGGGCACGGGTGATACAGACTATGGGAAAGCATCATGCACTGTACGCAGCGTATCCACCCTGCTTAATGAGCAGCAAAGGTCAGTGCTTCAAACAGAGCCTGACTCAGGTGCTGCAACGGTAGCTGGCAGTTATACTGAGGTGTGAATATGCCACTCTAATTATATGTTTTTAAATGGGACAAGTGTTAAAAACCAGCAAAGGAAAGGGAATGAGATAGAGAACCGTGTTTAAAAACCATTCAATTGTGCCTCTGGCAAACATTATTATAGCAATTTATATATATGGATGTGGGTGTACGTGGTACTGCAGAGTAAACTCCCTGGTGCTCTGGTGCTTTGAACACTAGCTTAACCTGTTAACATTCACTGCTGACCACGGTGGTTATTACTCGTGGAAGGCATCACTTCACCCAGGAGGGAGTGGGTTCAGGATCAAGCCCTCTCTTACTAGTTTCCTCAGGTGTCATTCAAAATACAGACAATTCCCAAATGACAGTCTAGGCCTTACTGGGTTGGTAATCTAAAGGCAGGAGTGGGTCCTGAATGCCAGGTTAGGAGGATACAAAACATGGCGATGGGTGGGAAGACTAGAAGCATCACGACAGTGTGAGCTGGTTCTGACACGAGATGTTGTTTAGGCTCAAGACAGTCTATCTCTAGCCCCGCTTCAGAATATAAAGACCCCCAACCTGAGATGACAGTTTGAACGCTGGCTGTGTTTGGTTTTATTTGGCACAGTAATCCTATTTTGAGATTGTCTTGTTAGACAGTATGGTCAATGTAGGGTATTGTTTTACTGACCAGAACAAAATAACAGTAGGGAAAGCAAATACACAACTTGAGAATTAGATTCATTTAAAGATAAAACAGGAAAGAAAGTCTACTGAGGTGGGAGTTTGCCATTGATTTAAGAGACTTCTGCCACGAGGGGAATGGAGATTTGACAATAATGTGGCTGTTGTGTGTTTCTTTGCTGCTTCCATGCATCCCTTATATATATATATATATATATATATATATATATATATATAGACAGACAGACAGACAGATCGATCTATCTATCTATAAGATATAGATATCTAGATATATCTATATATATAACTGGAAATGGGATACTCAAGATTTCCAGAACTAAGTAGAGGTTAAAACGTTGATTTTGGAGATACTGGTTAAACGGACTTGATTTGTAGAGCATGAGTGTTCAGTACTTCTAGAAATTTGGCCCAGCCTCCTCCCCTTGAGATGTCTCAAATTGCATACACAAAACCCAGTGCAACCAAAATCAGTGGTCACTTAGGAATCTTGCCTGCAATTTTTAATACTGTGAAAGGCAAGGATTTTTTTTTTTTAACAGCTGCATAGTTGGGATAGAATTGGACAAGCTTTTGATTGCAAGAGATTCTTCCTTAGCTTTAGAAAGCTTGTCTAATGCTATCCCAACCATGCAGTCGGCCAATAAAAGCGATCACCCTAAGAAATCCTTGCTTCCTACATAATTCTTGGGCCCTCATGGCTACGACATCACTCTAACGCTACCATTTTCAGTACTAGGATTTTCTTTTTCAGTTTCTTATTATGGAACATTAAAAAATATTTTTCGTGGCATTTCCTGTGAGAAGTTATGATGAGGAATGAGTTTGCTCATCTGTAGGTGTTTTAAGAACAGCACTGGTAGATCCAGATCAAGTTTCCATGGGTGTCATTCGGTTGATTGTGGGGTGAGTGGATCAGGCCCTTGAGCTGATGGTGAGTGGGAAGGTATACTGTGCAAATGCTAAGTTGAAGGTTTTCATTGATCTCCTCTGTGTGACTGGACAATGGAAACTGGAGCTTATATTTACTCCCAAAGCTGCCCTTTGATTTTCATGGCTTTTATGTTTCAGGGTACTCTTCAAGGCCCATTTGTTTGAACTGGCCTTTGAAAAGGAGTAGGTGAATTGAGACATTGATGGATGTTTGGGGATGGCAGTGTTTGAGGATGTGCTGTGGGCTGGTGGAGAGGATGAGCTGATCATCTTGCATTCTGCTTTTGTCATTTAAGTAATTGGCAGGGGGCTCAAGAGATTCTAGGAGGATGTTTTGTAGGGATGCTGAATCTAAATTTAGATCTCTCTCTCTCTCTCTTCCTGTGTGTGGGGACAGATATTGGTGAATGTGGTCTGGGCTCTGTTTCTGACCCTAACACCAACCAGCTTTGTGACCTTGGGAACAAGGCTTTTTCTTTCTGCCTGATTTTCCTCATCTCTAAAATGAGAATACTATTTGCCACCTTTATGGGGCACTTGAAGACCAATGAATAAGAGGTACAATGGAAAGGCAAAGTGGACTGTTGTTTTTGGCTTGGATGTTCAGTTTTTCATTTTTATGCAAGACATTTGTGAGGCATTTCTGGGTGTATGTCCTTCTCGGAGTGTGCTTCATTCTAGTTTTCCTCTCCAGAACAGGCTTCCTATGATTGCGTCTTGTAGGGTGTTAGAAAGTCTGTTGATATAAATGTTCCCTGGTGCATCTACTGCATAGAGATATTACACTTTGAGGCAATGATCCTTGGTGCATTTACTGCATTGAGATGTTGCACTTTGCGGGTACGTGAAGGGTGGCTTTCTGGCTAGGAATGTAGACCAGGAAGCAGGAAATCTGGGTGATTTCATAACCTTGGGGCCTGAGATCTTGCTTCAAAATGGGACTAATAATACCTAGATTTCTGTACTAGTGGATCCTAAAGTTCCTTTATAACACAGGCCAATTCCATTACCACTGATTTTGCAAGTAGGGAAACTGAGGCACAGAGAGAGGACATGACTTGCTCAAGGTCACCCAGGAGGGCAGTGGTGGAGAAGTCAATCAACGATAGGGCTCATGAGTTCCAGCCCAGTAGGCCATGCTGATAAATTGTACCTCCTTCCTGCACAGCGGTGTCAACTGGGCACATATATAAAGTAGGAGCCTACAGTGGCGGGAACATATAGTTGCCTACATCAGCTATCAGTGGCAATGCAGGCTAGGAGCATGTGCGTAAGGAAGAGCACGCAGCATATGTAATACAAGTGTGGCCTATATCTTTTGACCAGTTCTAAACTAGACAGCAAAGGGCTGCCGTAGCTGTTGGCAGGTATGCCCAGGAATACTATAACCACACTTTTTCAGTAGCATTGTCATTTTCCGAGCCAGCTACCTTTCCAAGAGACTGCTGTTTTGTTGGTTAACCTAGGGCATAGGTTTTCCTCACATATATTATTAAGCTAAACATATTTTCTATTTATACGACAGGAGGACGTGCATTACTGTATTGTATTTAGCAAGCACTAGGAAGAATGTGTCTTTATAATATGAAGAATATAGAAACTGCACCTTATGTACCGCACATGCATACAGTATTAGGGAGGCTTCCCCCAGAAGTTTCTAAGAAGCAAGTGATTCTCTGGTCTTTGGACGGGGGTACAAACACAGGAGCAAGCAGTTTTTCAAAGACATGATTTTATAGTTTGGGTCTGAAGTTGAAAGCTAAGATGGGCTTTTAGCAAATGAAATGCATTTGGCAGAACCAAATATTATAGCTTTAAGGCAATTGGAGAGACTAGTAGTGGTAGAAGAGTCATTTCCCCAGTCCCTGGTTATAACTGGATTTGGATCAGTGGCGTTATGGTAAGGGACTAATTCAAAGGATCCTGGCTTCATTGGACTTTGGATTAGACCCAGAAATTATAGGCACTGTTGAATCCCTCCCACGGGACAGTCAAGTTCCTGCCACTCCCCTTCCTGTCCCTGCATCCACCCCTTACATGACGCAGTTGAAAGCTTTCTTGCCTTGAAAGAGAGTTCCTAAAAGGCCCTAGTACTGGTGGCTATATGGCCATTTCCCCATTTGTGCCATTTTCATTAAGCCCTTCTCTCACTGAGACTTCCCTGTCCTGGGCCATAGGCGAGAAGGCAGTCCTACAGTAGAGGTGTCAGACCTGTTAGTTCATTGTTTGTAGTCATGATTGTGCAGCACCTAGCACTGTCAGCTACTAAGCCATGAGTAGATAGGCAGCCGTTGATTCTCTGGATCATGTTGTACATGTAAGAGGCCTAGTCTGGTGCCTGCTGAATCAAGCCCGTAGTTGCTATAATAAGGCATCAGGGCAAACCGGGTAACATAATAAATATCAGTTAATTTGACTATCACTTCACTAGGGCCTCACTCATTCAACATTACCCTGGCAAAACTCCCACTGTAGTACGCCAGGAATTTTGTCCACGTAAGGGCTGTGGAGGACTCCCATAGTCCATCACAAGCACAGAGGCAGCCAACAAAGCGGAGAGGACCCTGCATAAATTATGCAGCTAGAACAAGCACAGCAATGGTATAGCTGAAAAAATATATTACAGCTCCATCAGTAACCCTGCACTCAAAATGATTCTTTATTGTAAATCCATAAATGAAGTGCATTTTGTCAGCTGCATTGCAGTCAATACATCAGAATTATTCTAGATTTTATAACAGTCCTCACTTATGTAGACTTGCACCACCTGAATGTCAATTCAACTGCAAATGATAAAAGGTCGCACATAAAAATATTGAGGCAGCCCGGAGTGTTTGGTTAAGATTAACATCTTTCTAAGTAATTATAATGTAACGTCAATATGCACTCTAATGTCTAGAGAAAGAAAAGGACATAAATGATACAGTTCTGTTGTACCAGTCCTTTGTAAACAATTAACTGTTACTCATATATCTGAAGCAAAGGATAGAGAATTGATAAACCTATTCCAAAGGGCTTGAAAAGTTAAAGTGAATTCTAAATGTAGATTAGTAGCAAACGATGACAGCCAAGCCAGCATTACCTCAGTTGATTAATTTATAAGGATACTGGTCAATGATTTTAACCAACAGCTATGCATAGCAGAATCCTAATGGGATCTGTCTGTTAAGATTACATAAAGTAAAGCATTTGATTTATTTCATAGTTTTCTAAAGCTCCACTTTAACTTCATACAAATAATGCATTAGTCACACTGGATAAAATGGTGTATTGAATAAAGTTGTGATTTTGTCTGCTTCTCATAATCTGATTTTTATAAAGGATTAAATCTGTTTTAGTAGTTTATTCATACCATAAAAGAGATTGTTGGTGGAATGAAATCTTTACATCTGCCACTTTCTCTCTCATTAGAAAAGACAGTAACATAAAGTCCCTCATTTCCTTCCAGTTTGCTTTATCCCCAAGTGTGTCTGTGTCTATGTCTCCTGTACATTTGTGTATTATGGAAAAGCTGCATCTTCTCAAACCTGTGCTTAAGGTTACACCACTATTTCCAGTTTCAGGGATTTATATCTCCCGGAGATGGTAAAAATTCATTTCAGACTAAAACCTGGCAAGGAAAGTATGCACCCAGCAGTGAATGAGGGATGCATGCGGGTAGTCTTTCAAAACAGTATTTTTGACATTTGCTAACTTGCCCACCGTTCTCTGCCCATTACAAGGGATGCCTTTGTCTAGAACTGAATAGGAAGTGCTTCAAAACAGTCCCCTTCTGCATCAGGATGAACCCTAAAGTTTTTAGAATCTCTTTTTCCAAAGGGAGAGACAAACATAGACCTTCCTCTTCCCAGAGCAGCCTGTAACTCGTTAATTAGGGCAAATTCGTGGAATGTGGGAGACCCTGGGGTATGTCAGCAGCCTTGTCTGATTCAGAGTAAAACTGGGATTTTTCACTTCCTACAGAAAAGTTTTAGTTTTGACAAATCAATATTTTTTTCTGACCAGAAACCGTTTTGTTAGAGAATTCTTGATCAGCTGTAGATCTGTCGTGTCTCCTCTCCATTTTGTCCAAAGTTTTAATTAGGACCTTGTAAAAAGTGAAGACGTGACACTAGTCAGCCATGTCATGTTTCTGCTGATCGTCTCATCAAAGATGAGCTAATTAGAAGTTGTCTTTCCAAAGAGTATTGCTCAGAGGTTCTTTATCACTCATCTCCATTGACTTCTTGTAACGCCCAATGTCAAAGTTTCAAGTTTAAGTGTTTTAAGAAGCTGAAATATTAAAAGAGATGATAGATTGTTTTTCTTTAAATGGTATTTGTTGAGCTCAAATTACTAGGATAAGGAAACTCTTTTTTTTTTTTTTCCTTCAAGGAGTGCCTCTATGACCTTTCATCTACAATATGGACAGGATTAGTGTGTTTGTGTGTGTCCCCTCACTCATTTCAACAGGTTTAAGTATAGACATATGCATACAGGTATTTATAGAATAAACCTGTCATATGCACAAATACAAATTTGCACGCGCGTACTAGATGATTGGCATATGTGAAGTTGAAATGTTGCACTTGTGTATATGTGTAATAAGGAGGAGGATAGGGTTTAAGAGGTATGAAGGAGATGTAATGTAGTGGTATACATTTTTATCACAAGGCCACTTACAAGAACAAGAAAGCCCTGGTTCAGAAGATATTCAAGAACTTGCATAAATTTAAGTATGAATATTCCCATTTATTTCAATGGCAATGCTCCACATTCTTGAAATTAAGCATATGCTGAAGTTCCTTCCTGAATTAGGGCCAAACAGGATGAGACTGTTTGGGCAAGGTGTATTACCTGTGTGAGCTTAAAAGTAAATTCTCAGTCATGACTTAATTGTCTGGCTGCTGTCCAAAATCACACTGTTTAATTTAAATGGCTAGGGGTTTTTGTTTTTATTAAATAAAGTACTTGATGGAGAGTTATTGATATCCAGTGCAGTTCTGCTGAAGGAACGTTAGTATATTTAACTGTGCATTTTATTGCTTTAAAAAAAACCCCATGCATCCAATGATGCTGCTATTATGACTGGTTGGGAGTTTTTACTGATCCCTTAAAAAGTTAACCTTTTGTAGGCCCATTATATGCATATCCCACACTTTTAGAGCTACTCATCTCTTCATGTCTTATTTAAACCTATAAAACACTGGTTCTCAAACTTTTGGGACCCATACCTTCAACTCTCAAAGTTTCTCATGCATTCCAACTTTTAATTAGAAATATGATGCAGTCCATAGGCCGGGTACTGACCACTTCTCCCCAGCGCTGGTGGTCTGCCACTCTCAGCTTGGGAACCATTGCTACACGGTTTACAGGCAGATTCTGCCAGGACTTCTCCTGGAGCAAAGGGTTGTGTGTTGCATTTTGATTGGCTGCAGAGTTGTGGCTTCAGCTTACTTTTAAGCACATCTGGAATCTGATTGCTTATTTTGATCCAAAATATGCAGTTAGCCTTACCTATATAAAAGAGGGTTGTCTGGCAGAGAGACCTATTCTGAAGCAGAATCCCCATTGAAATTGGTAGAGTGGTCTACCCTCAAGACTCTCAGTGCAAGATTGGGCCTCAGTCTGGATATAAACTGTATGGAAAGGGATGGACATTACACACAGAACAGTTTAAGTGATCAGAAACTGGTTTAAACCTGTAACAGAACAAATGTTCAGTGCACATAAACCAGCTGGAAAATGGCTGAAAATGGTTTGAGATAAACCTGGTTGAATGTAGTATCAGGCTTAACTGATTTGGGTCAAACTGGTTTATGCAGAGTCTGTCCCAGACCCCTTCCTGGTTAGAGTTAAATCAGAGTTCTCCAGCATCCCAGTTGCTTTGCAACCCTGGGCAGGGCTGTTCTCCCTGGCTGCAGCTCTGGCAGAGACAGCAGGTACAGTGCGTATGCCTGGCTTCTTCTTGCTTCCCCCTCCCCTCTGCCTTACACAGATACCTCTCAGCATTAGCTAGCAGACCATATGCTGGCTATGGTCTGTCCTGTGGGAGGCAGGACAAAGGCAGGCTTAGGACTATTTGGAGCTAATTAGCAGGTAGCTAGTAATGTCCCTCTGCTCCTTCCTTGGAAAAAGGTGTTTAACAAGAGCTTGAACTAATGAGTGAAGCTGTGTTTTGTTTGATGGGCTGATAAGCGCTAACAACTCTCTGTGCAACTCCCTGCTGTGTAACTCAGTGCTCTGTTATCAACAGTGGTGGGGAGAGGGGCCTACCTAATCAGAGGCCTGGCCACGCCCCCCTCAGCTCAGCACTGTAGAAGCGAAGGGAAGGGCTGCTCTAGCTCCCCCAAAGGTTCTAGCCTGAGCCACTACAGGCATGTTTCTACATTTCTTCAATCCAGAGGGGATGTTTGTATGGTTACAAACCGGTTCAGCCTAGCCAGGTTAGACTAACCTGCAAAGATTGAGCTAATTCAGGCTCAGGTTTTTTGCATGTCTTTTCGTAGCTTATAACATGGGCCCATCTCTGGTTCCAACCAGACATTTTGAACCCAAGGCTTGATAAAAGTCACTTATTCCTGTTTTATCGTTTTCCTGACTTGGCTATCTTCTCCGAGACAGCGTTGCCGCTACTGATCGACTGAGCCACAGAGACATGGGAGAGTCATTTTTGTTCTGAGTTTGTTTTTGCTGAAACTCAGAAGAAACATTGTGCTAGTGACATGTGTCTTTTTAGTTAGTAAATCACTGGGATATGGAACATTTCTAAAAAGGACAGGTTTGTTCACTGAAGAGTAGGTATTCCCACAGCTCCAAAAGTCGGGGCCAAATATGATGTGTGTGTGAGTTGGTTTTGCTTCTCAAGTTTCTATTTCCAGCTGTTGAATGAATAATACCTTAATTTTCAAGTAAATGGAGCTACCCTTTATAGCAGTTTTACATAATGAATTTCAGTACTTTATTTCATATTTATGGTCTTGCATGAAAAATATGTAGTCATAGAATGGGACCTAGAAGTAGTAAGATGAGATGAACGTCTCATGCAATGCAAGGCATACCTGTTCCGTGCACCCAGAGGTTTTAGATTCCAGGGCTGTCAATCTGTAATGTTATGTGCCACGTTCATTTAAAAATGTTTACATATTGCAAAACTATTTAGCTATAAAAATGTTTGGGAAGTAAGACAGCATATATGTGGTAACATGAGAGTATGAGGCAGGTGGTAATTACGTACATTTAGCTTCTATCCAATAGTATAAATTACTGTCAAAACCATTATATTGGAATATAATGTGGACTAAGAAATTCCAGTGGTTAGGTCAACAATTATTTTCTGTGCTTGGCCTTAGGTAATGGCCATTGCAACAAATATAGTTTGAAGTATTTAAATATGAAATAACAGGGCCAGTCTCTGTTTCTTTTTGTGAGGAGTAACTATTGGAGGGATACACAGACAACAGCCTTTTTATGGGAGATTTATTGTATTTTATTTGGCAGCTGCTTGTCCTAACAGGAATTCTTCAGCGGCATTTACTGTATTTCACGCTGGTAGCAGGGAGAGCCAGAGCAGATTTTGAGCAGTTTTACTTCCTTTCCTCATTTTGAACACGAAAAGAAAATATTGCTCTATTAATGACTGTTTTTGTCTTATTGGCAAAAATAAAGAGATCCTGTGCTATGAAATTACTAAAAGAAGAAAGGTTTCAGTTTTCTCATTAGCACAGAATATTTTGCATCTGTTCTGGCTTGTGAATGCATTGTCAGCACTTAAATAATATTAATGACTCAGTAATGAATAATAAAAGCAACAAATAGCCATATGAGAGTGCATGCATCCAGGCACCCTCCTGTGTTTGTCAGGAGGTTTGGAGGTCCCTCCAAATGAGCTGTTCCAGTGTGCCCATTCACATTTTCTTAGATCACTGCACAGCCCTCAGATTCATTTCATTGCTGGCATGGATGGGTTATGTACAAGCACTTTTGTCCTTGGGTGTCAGGAGTATAATGTTAAGGTTCTCACTTGAAATGGAAAATGTACATTTTTTTCCACTTAAATACATCTAAGCCTTTATTTCCCCCCCCCCTCCTTTTGGTGAATAGAGTCTTAAGTATTTCATTGTTCTGAATTCACGAAAACATCAAAGCTCTGAATTTTCCTGCCACAGTCTTTCAGGCGTGTTCTTATAAAAGTAGCCTGAAAGCACCTTCACTAGTTCAGATCGGTTTGTAGCAAATTTCCCCCACTTGTATAGATTCTACTACAAAAACCGCCACATTAAAGTAATGTTAGGAGTCTGTCATAAGCATACAGAAGCAAAGGAATCCAAAGTTAAGGCCCCAAATCCAAATAGACAGTCAATTCATAATGCTGTCTGTCATGTCTGTGTATTAAGGCAGTAGTTTGTACAACAAGCTATGCCATGCCATGCCATGCATAGATTTTATATTTCTGTAAGGACAGTGTCTGGCTGGATATGAAAGCTTAACTCTGATTTTTGCGTTTTCATGGGACACCGCATGGACAAATGATGTGCTCTCCATTGTTCAAGTAGCAGCTGGATTTGCTATGTAGCTCAACATACTATATAGCAGGATCGGTTTCTTCTGACAATTTATTCTTAGGGAAGAGGGGAAGGGGGGATATCAATCATCAAGTTGCTTTTGAGTTGCAATTTATTTGTAATTCCAACTTATGTTTAATTTTTGTGGCCCAGAGAAAAGCGGGCCGCTTTCTGTAGAGGTGTCAAATAATTAAAATGTGAGTTTAATTTTAAGTGTTCTGGTTTTGAAAACTGTAGTCAGAGCCTGTCTTCCTGTAGTTATCTCTAGCTACAGAACATCTTGATTGTAAAATGTAGAATTTCACACGCCATAAAATAGCACTACAATCTAGAGAAACTAAAAAAGGGCGTCTTTACCAAAAATTGTCCTTATTGATTCATAGCGGTTCTCGCTTTATGAAGTCAGCATGTGCAAATGGGCACTTTTATAGCTCGTGTAGGACAAAGCGAAGCAAATGAGATTTGTTTTATATTAGTTAAAATTATTTCTTGGTCCAACGATCCTTAATAATAATGGCCCAAACGGAACGATTTGTATGCGTTTAAAAACAAAACAGGACGGACAAAAAAAATAAAGCGAAAACCACTACAACAAAGAAAACCTTTGTGCTTGTCCTCAAGTAAAACAGTTTAGCTGTGGAGAAAGCCAGCAGAAATTGGTAAAGCAAGTAGTTTATCAGCACATGACCCGTAAAGTACTTAAAGTGATCTGTGAATGGAAGCTACCCTAAGTCTGCTTCTTGTCACAGTAATTTGTCCGGCTTAAGGGGGAAGTGGGTAGTAAAAGAATAAATAGATCGCCAGGTAAGATCAGATAGGCGTCTCTGGCGGGTAACGGCAGCACTACAACAAAGCTCTTCCTTGACACTATTTTTGTTGCTGCTGCTGCTGTTAATAAGTGTGTTAATTATTATGAACCTGATAAGGCTTATATTAATTATCGGAACGAAATGTAAATTCTGGTTAAATAGAGAAGAGTTTAACAGACTTGACAGGTGCTGGTTTGCCTAGCTACTGTTGTAGTGTAAAAATGTATTCTAAAACATTTTTTTTTTTTTATAATTTTTGCCATGTTTAACCCTTGAATCAGATTTAGGGAAGTTTCTTTTAAAATATTGTTTAAATAAAGAAACACAACATTATATTGGGGGGGCGGTATGTGGAAATGTTATCAGGTAGTGTTATCAGTCAATTCCAATACATACCCCTAGCATTTCCACTGGATTAAAAAGATAAAACTAGTACCCATGTGTCTGGACCAGTATTTGGAAGTTGTGCATGTGTGTTACTGTAGTAATGTGTCAATGATTTGTACCAGGAGCAGTCATTTACTGTATTTTGCACAGTGCCTGTCACTGGGAGGCCCAGCCTAGTTGACCTACAGGTCCTACTGCAATCGAAACATTAAATAATAAATTAGCAGTGACAAAAAAATGAGTGGTCAGTCTATGATAACAATGTTTGGTTTGAACTGGATATACGATTAAAGCAGACTTCTTGATTTTTAGCCATAATCCTACTCTGCCATAGGGACAAGTTATTTAAACTACCTTTTCATCAGCTTCCCCACGTACAAAATGGATACCATGTTGGTGAATTTCATGTTGTAAACATTCATGAATACGTGTTGAGGTCCTTGAATGAAAGGTGTTACATCAGTGAAAAATAATATCCTTAAAGCATTATTTCTGACACGAGGGCATGTGTCTGGGTTATTGGAAGGGAAAAGATTATTTCTCTTTAAGTGCCAAATGATTACAGAGTATGGATATGTGAAATCAGAATAGCATACCTCCAGGAATAAAAGGCACAAATAATCTTTAGTAATGCTGGTGTATTTATAGTATACTTTATGGATTATATAATTAGGCATTGCCATTAGTGCACATGACCTCTCCATTTAATTGGCAGAAGAACTGTCAGACATGCTGCTGCAAGAGCCGTCCTCTTTTTTTTTTTTTTTCATTCGTGTCAGCGATATTTTTATCACTTTTTTTTTTATGGTTTTAATTTTTGTCAATGAATTTAAAGTCCATGAAGGCACTGGGCTGACAGTTGCGGAAAGTGAAGCTCTCTGTTTATATAGTGCAGGGGTGGGCAAAATGCAGCCCGCCAGGCCATTCTATCTGGCCCGCGGGACCCCTAAAAATTTTAGAAAATTAATATTTATCTCCCCCCTGGCTGCCTGTCATGCGGCCCTCGATGGCTTGCCAAAGTCACTAAGCGGCCCTTCCCCCAAAATAATTGCCCGCCTTGATATAACGGATATGCTTTGGCAGGGCAAGATGTTTCTGCCGTTCTTCAAACTCAACACCATAGGGTATTTTTAAAGAGCAGAGAGAGTTTCTTTTAGTCATCTTTCTTGTCGTGTATGCTACCTGTTAATGCTTTCCATGCTCTGGTCAGGGGACAAACGCAGAAGTCTCAGAGGTCCTGTCACCCAGGAGACCGGGTGTCAAGGCGAAGTTTTGAAGACCTGTGTGTTCAAAACGTGTGAAGTTTTGAAGACCTTGGCTCTAGCACAAAGCTTAGCTTTGCAGGCTCTCCCTTGACACTGCTGTTCAGAGGAGATTTGCAAGGAAAGGAAAGGCTGGGGGAAGGATTGTGGATGCATCAGTCATTGCATCTTGCATGAGTAGGGTGTGGGGAACATGTATGAAGAAGGTTATTTTAATCCTGACTAGCCTTGTTCCTATTAGGCCTGGTTTTCCGTTGCTGGAAATCATGACCAGGGCACCTGCCAAGCTGATCAGACCGCAGACTAGAGTGAGGAGCCGAGGCTCAGAATTCAACAGTTGTCCTCTTAACCCAAGCATCTGTCTGGAATACGAAATTTGAATCTTGCTAGGTGCAAGCTGGCTTTTAACATGCTTTTACAGCTTGGGGATAGCACAACACACCTTTAAAATCCTTCAAAGGATAATGCTATCTAAACCCAGCTCTTCCTTATCTTGGACAAGGTCAGAGTAACACCATGAGCCTTACTGGAGGCTCACATCATTTTTCTGAAAGTGAGACAAAAATAGCGTCGCACTTTCTGTGTCGTGTATGCCACCTGGTCCAATGAAAAGAGGAAGCCTTACCGGCTTACAATGGACATGAAACTGTCTGCCCTGTTCTGAGAGCTACAGGTGCAAATCACTCCCTATTTTTAAATGTGCAAGTTAACACAGTGGCTGCTGAGACATGAGAATGCAGATGAACTCCTTTGCACTGGGAGGGCGAATATTTCTCTGGCTTCTCCCTTTTCTATTAGCGCATGGTAATTACTAGACATTACACTTTATTTTGCATTGCAAGAGCATCTTGTGCTTTTACTGCCATACACTTTTCTGTCAAAACCATCATGCATTATGTCTACAAAGTAAAAAATTTATTTGAGGGGAAAATTACAATTACTTCCTGCCTGGGGAACATGCTTCGGGGCTTTTTTCAGTTTTGTGTTCACTAATTTACTGTTTGTTCTAGAGCGGCAGTGAGTGGGAGTTAAACTTTAAATGCACATTTGGCTCTTTAAAAAGACATTTAGTGTACAATTACTGCTGTTTACCATCTTATAATTGTTGTGTGTATAGGCTTAGTCAGGCTTAGGAAGATGGGTATCTGTAATCTTCGAGGGCTAGGACTCCCCATCCTAGTTTTTACAAAAAAGGAACTAATTATAGATATGGAGATAGATATAGAGATAATGTAATGTTTTGTATGTGTTTGGTGCTCTGATATCTCGCTGATTAATGTGGTATACATGCCTGAATAGAGAGAAGTAAATGAAGACTCCACACATGGTGATGTGAAGTCGGGGCTTTCCATCCTGCGGACAACAAACAGATACAGATTCCTTGGATCTAGAGTTGCCACCATTATTTTCGGTGACGACATCAGGGCATAGTCCTGAAAATGTTGAGGATCATGGTTTTGCTTGCAGTTTTATCCATTAAGTAGAACTGTGTGCCATCACGCATGGAAGTGGAACTAGCCAAATGCCAAATGCCCCTCATCCAAAACAAATGAGGGCAGGAGTGGGATCCCATCCAGTGACATATCTCTGAGCTGAAGTCCCCTGCCCTGTCCTTCTCCATGGAGGGCGCGGACAAATCCCATGAGTAGGGAAACAGCGTTTCCTAAATTGCTTGGGGCACAAGTTGTACAGTAGAAAGTTGGAAAGTATAAGCTTTGCACTTAGACAGGAGATGAGTCAGTGACAGTGGAAAAAAAAGGAATTTTGAGTTTTCTGACCCAGAGCATTTCCAAGTATGTAGCAGAATGTCATTTTACTTTGTCAAAACTGGGGTAGAGATAAAACATAAATATATCATTATTAATCTGGTAATAGAAGTGACAGACACACAACCTTTGGGTGAATGTGTCTATCTACGGTGAAACCATTCATCTTTAAAGTAATATGCAGAAATAAAATGTGCATTTTTTATATATATATATATATATATATATGTGTGTGTGTGTGTGTGTATGTATAATATATATATAATACACACACACATATACACACACACACATATATATATATATATATATATATACACACACATATACACATACACATATATAATGCATAGATAAAATGTACCATCATTTCCAAATGTATGCCTTCCTAAATGACAGTTGCACCAGGATCTCGTAGCATTTTGAAAAGATGAATGAAACAAGCATCACAACACAGGTTCAGGTCAGGTAGGAATTAATGTTTCTATTTCACATCCGAGGGCACAGAAAAGTTCAGATTTCGGGATTTGGGTCAAGTCAATAGCTCGGATCTCTGCTTTGTCTATACTTTCTTCATAAATAAATAAATTGTAAAAAAAACCAAACAAACCAAAAACCAAACAAACAAAGTTTTCACCTTTATTCAGTTGTTTAAAATTGAGCCCTAGAAAATGTATCGTCAATTGTCTGGGCTGATTTTGCATTGAACTTCAGTAGAAACAAAGACATCTGTGAGAAAACAAAATGTAATTGAAGCCTCTCATCAAACGCACACAACTGGAAATATAGGAGTGCTTGAGAGGCATGAGAGTCTATTAGTTCAGAGCATGATAAGCTGAAAAAACATCCTCCCCCTCTAATTTCAAGACTTATCTTTGTTTGACCCAGAGAAATGGAAAGATATACACACCAGACCTGTGGTTAAAAGCATAGCTATGTTTTTTAAACAGTGAAATCTCACATTGTGTTTCCAGATATTCACATCCAAGTTTCTGCTTTCAAACCTAATGAATGTTTTCAGCTCAGTTCTTAAACCAATGTTTTTGGATTATAGACAGACACATCGGAGAAACAAAACTACCTGAGGAAAGTTGCTGAGAAAATGTAGTTATCATTCAGAAACTAATGAAAATAGTCTGAAATTATGAATACACATTATACTTATTTTTCTTTTTTAGTTTTTAAACACACTTAGAATACAAAAGAACAGCTTTTCTTTTCCTTCGTAGTAGATAAAAATCATTATGTGAGCCTTTTCCCTCTTTTATTCTGCATGTTTTCTTTTTAATTTTATTTCAATAAAAAGACGAATGCTTCCCTGATCGGGGGAGGCAAGCGCTGGCAGTACTGTGTGTTGGTTATTTTTATAGCTGCCATTTCACGGCTGCTGTTGTAAGACTCAACCCATACTATTTCAGTTTTTTAAAATAAATATTTGCATGTGTTCAGTCTTGGTTGAAATCCACTCCACCTCCATGGAGCTTGATTCGTATCTCTCTGAAGTCACTGGAAGTCTTTTAGCTGACTTCAGTAGCCTATCGATCAAACCCGCTCCGTGTGGGTGGAGTGGAGAGGGGTCGGGGAGATTAAATCCACCCCTCCTAAACAGAGGCCAGAGATAAAGCCTGTTGCACTGCCCCCCTCCTCCCCTCCGTGCTACTCTGTCCTAGCAGCTCTGTCATTGCAAGAGTCGTTGAGGCGTCTCGGTCTGCAGAAGTGCTGTTCTTCATCACGGGTGAATTTATCCAATGACATTAAAAGAATCCTCTCCCGTATGCCACTGGCATGCTCGCCTACTCCGTGCTTTTCAGTGGTTTAAGGGAATTTAGCTGTACAAGTTTTTTCTGTTATTTGAAATTTAATCCTTATGTACTAACTGGAAGCACATGCCCAAATCTATGATTTATTCAACATGCACCCTTAAAAATCTATGGCAAACAGAGTAATTCATTAACTTAGTCTAACCCCTAGAACACCTATTTTCTTGAAAAGTCTAACAGTTGAGTTTTGTTTGTTTTGACATATTTGAGGGGCCATTTTTTTTTTAATTATACTTGTCTTTTTATGAAGGTTTTTTTATGAAGGGTTTTTTTTTTTCCCACCCCAAGTACAACTTTTCAGCACTATCAACACTGTGAAACGTTTCATTTTTGAAAAAGGGTCGTTCATTTCCCCACCCTCCACCCCCAAACAAAGCTGGGGATTCAGAATATCCCAAGCTACAGTAATAAGCATTAAAATTATTGTGTTTATTTACCTGATTATATTTTCATAAAAAGTCCATTTCCACGCAATACACAATAGAAATGCTGCGGCGCTCAAGTGTCTTCATGCGAGTGTCTCCCAAGGCACTTTACAGTCTGTAAAGTTAACCTTAGAAATGCAGAATATAAAACTCCCTAAGACAATTCTTTTCATTTTTAATGCTGAATAAAACATCTGAACTGTTAAGTTTGGATTCAGATGGCCCAGCAGTTGGTGCCTTATTTTTCTTTCAGTGCAAAATATGTTTGAAACAAGCGGCTGAGCTGAATAAAAGCTCTGTAAATAATATGAGTTCAAATGATATTCATGAAGGCCAAACTCTGCCATTCTCTGGGAGGAAGTCTAGGCATGCACAAAGTTCAGCTCGGTTAATTAGGAGGGAACAACACTCGGCAGTGAGTCAGAACAATTTTATAAATCCAAATGCTATGAAAGGGGACTCTCGTCAACCTCAAAATTATATAATTACTCTATGCCTTTCTCTCCTAGTCCAACCCAGTTTGATAGTAACCCAAAGCTGCAACCATCCGGTAGTTGTTTGCAAGCCAATGCAAAACAACTTGACTTTCTGAGCAGCTCCCAATGTCAGCATCACAAATACCACCACCGCAACTGGCACTAATTAACACCCTTGTTGGATGCCTCAGCAGGAGAGGCCTGGCTTGGAGTCTGAGCTCCCTTTCCAAAATCTGCATGCTTGCTGGGCCTTGAGTCTCTCTCTGTTCTGTGATTAAAAAGGTACTTTATTTCACTGACTTGCCACAACGCTAATTCATATCTTGAAACCTCAGGGTCTGCTTTCCCCTTCCTGTCCCACCTTCGGATCTGGTGGAAGATAACATACTGTTAGTATTTGATACTGTTTGGCAGCAAAAGGGTAAGTGAGTTAGTTGTAGAAGACAGGGTTGGTTGGATTTCCAGGTGTTTCTTGTAATATTAAAATAAATAAGTTTAGAGAATTGAAACACCAGCAGCAAAAAATGCAGCCAACTGATAGCAATGGAATACATAAGAGAGGAAAAAACGGATTATGTCGTCTCAGAAACAGCCAACAGATGTTCGGGGCGGGTTAGGAAAACAACATGATCAACGGTATGAAAGCTGCCGACAGATCTAAACAAAACCCCAAAATAGATACAATTCTAGAATCAGTGTGAAAAAGGAGTAGATCATTACAGTCTTTGGTCTCTGGTCTCTGATGAATTGAATTGAAACTTCTCAGAAAGAGAATTCAGACTGAGGTAGGATAGCAGCAGCCCTTTCAGGTACCCCTGCCCGCAAAGGTAAACTGGAAGTAGGACAAAAATGAAGAGAATATTCCTTAGCGAGGGAAGGGACTTGGAGCAAGGGCTTAATTGTTGACCTCTTAACTGAACAAAAATGTTCTTAGGATTTGGGAAACGCACTTAGCATATACTTTAAAATAGGCATGCTACCTTTTGATGAAGAAGTTAAGCTGGAAGGAAGTCCAAACATGCGGTGAGGTTTGCATATATGGTGACCTGCTTCACCTTTGATGGCTGCAGTTTACTTTTTCATCACAGAAAAAAGTAAAGACCTAAGGAAACCAAATCCCTATTTGATAATGTTTGGGAATGAGCAGTTCTTGAACTGCTTTGGATCACAGCTGTACAATCCAAGGTTCGAAGCAATGTGATTGCTTGACTTACTACCCCGCTCTCTTCAGGCACCAGAAAAGTAGCTTGTTCTGACAGACCCAAGGGCAGGCCTTCATGAAGATACGGGATGTTACAGGCCTGGTCTCGTTCTCACTGAAGTCAATAACAACACTCCCACTGACATCAATGAGATCAGGAGCAAGCCCTGTGTGATGTATTTAATGGTCAGAGGCCTTTTCACTGCCGCTTCAAATTGTTTCCTCACCTTAAGTGCCACTTAATGGGCCAGATGCTCCCCCTTGAATTCTACTGCATGGAGGGGAGTAGAAGAATAACAGACTTGAAGACAGGTAGAGAGAAAGGAGAGCTTCCTACTTGCAGGACTCTCTTTGCATTAGCAATGGCACAGGTAGATTTCTGGATGTGATTAGCAGAAAGAAGGGATCAGGAGATGCCGTGTGTGACGGGGACCCCCCTATGCTAAGTACAGGCAGTCAAAAAACCCAAGGCTGAATCGATTCAATCTTTGCAGGTTATTTAGCTGCATAGATTGAACTGATAAGCAAGTGAACAGACATTCACTTTTGATTCTGGAAATGTCCCGCATGCCTACAGGGACCCAGGCCAGAAGCAGGTGGGGGTGGGCAAGAGCATGCCTCCCTGCTCTGCTGGAGCAGACAGCTTGGGCCCAGGCTAGCTTACTCACCCTGGGGTGGGGGGGGTTGTTGGGGAGGTGCAAAGCATCCTGGGATTCTGGGGGACTGTGAGTTTAAATTAAATGTGGAGAGCATCTGAGACAGAAATTTAATAAATTGGTCTAACTTTAATCAGTTAAGTCTGTTGCTACATCCATCCAGGTTTATCTTAAATCAGTTTTCTCCATTTTGAAAGTGGTTTATGTGCACTGAACTTCTGTTGTGTTATAGATCTGGACCGGTTTCCGATCACTTGTACCAGTTTGAGTGTAATTTCTGTCCCTAGCCCTGGTGAGCAGGTTAAACTGTGATACAACCTTACCACTTAATGGTGTTCTCGCCAACATTGCCACACTCTGGCTTTAGCCTATGTGGTTTGGAGCCACTGGTAGTGTTGCTCTTGAGGGGGACATTTCTTTCTGCCAGGGAAAAAGTAAGGCCCTTTACCAGTAGCACAAAGGGAATAGCCCTCTGAATGCTGCATTCCCAAAAAGACTTTCACCAGGACTCCCCACCCTCCCCACCCCCAATCTGGGAGATCAGGAAATGAAGGGATGTGGGGAATGAGCTATTATGATGCAGGAAGGGGTGCCTCACTTGAACACTGGGGATCTGTCGGGAAGCTGGTAGGGTGGCTGCTTTAATCCTACAGAAGTATGTGTTTTCTGGCAGCCCTAAGCCTTTCATATGCATTGAAAGCTTCACTTTATAAAAGAGCACAACTTCACAAAATAAGTGTCATCTGTTTAAGTAAATTTAGGTTTTAATGAGACACCTAGAATATTGCTCTTTTTTTTTGCAGTACCACTGGAGAACCACCAAATTCAAATTTAGATTTAGGGTGATGAGAGGCACAATGTACAGAGTGGTGCCGGTGTTTTGTTTTGGTTTTTTTATTATTTTTTTTTTTATAAATCTTCCTTCCCCCTGCCCTCCCCTTTTTTGGGTAAGCAGCTAGGTCACATTGACAGTGACTCCCAAAAATATCATTTAAGCATGTTCAGATTGCTATGAGACCTATACTGTCATGCCTTTTTTAGATTCCAATAAACCATATGAAAATGCTAATTATTGAGTCTACATTAATTTGTATAAATTATGCAAATTGAGTAGCAATTAAGCACTACTGTGGTTTAGGTGGATCCCATGCTATATTTAAACTTAATGTTGGACTGACATGGATTTTATTCACTAAAATAAATTGTTTTATTGTGGCGTGTTTACAAAGCAATTGATGATGGTAATTGGTTGTAGGCAACACTATTGTGCACTCTGTAAAGATTTATTTAACAATATGTACTGCAATGGAAAAACCCAGAAATAAGGTCAGTGAACTTGATATGGCATTTTATTCAGAACAAAAAAGTGCATTAAAGTGACAAATGCATGCCTACAAATGGCAATACTTGAGAAATCTTTCTATATAATTCTATAGGTAGGTATTTTAGCAGGCATTTAAAACATCAAACACCATATTACAAAAACTCACCATTTATTTTCAGTTTCCTGCCACCAGGTTTATGATAGTCATAAGCTGGTCAATTGTCCGATCAAATATTGTCATTTGACTGGTCTATTAACGGCATATTTTTTGACCAGTCAAAACTTACAGCAATTTTATGAAAACAAGCCCTATATTTTATAGTTTTCTTGACAGAAATATGATTTTTTTAACTGTTTTTGACGCATTTCTTGTGCTTTTTCTAGGTGTCATTTGGACCTGTTGGCTTTTTTTTACAATTTTTGACAAATATTTGACTGGCCAAGTGACCAAACTTTTTTTGACTGGTCAAACACCCAACCCTAGTTTATGAGGCTACAGATCATGCAGAATCCGGACCTTATTTAATATGTGCCTCAGTGCACCCGTTTTTAATTTTGATTCACTTTGCAACAGTCTTTCATTGCCTGCTGCTTTCGTGTAGTTAGAGCCGGTATCTTGCTCTGCGTTGCTGAGCAGAATCAAGCACTTGACATCTGCTTCTAGAAAGAATCCAGATCCAGTTTTTCAAATGCAGAAGTTAAACACTTTGACACACAGTAATTATAAAAGGAAAATGAATCTTTTCTTGGATCAAAAATTATCGTGTAAAAGAGTGCGTAAATTACGGTGCACAAGTTAAGTAATAGCTTTTCTACTGAAATCTGGAATTACTATGATGAAGGAGATAGTGTCAAACTGCGGTAATTTATTTCATTTTAGTTTCTCAGATCTGCAATGAATTTAGGAAATTCAAATTTATAGCAAGTGGTCTTTCTAGGAATTTCTCTGAAAGAAAAGGAATACTTTATGAGACTTCCATTGGGGTCATATTTATACCATTATTGTAACAAGTGCTTTCAGTTTAAAGTTCGAACAGATGATTTGTTTTACTGCTTTAAATGGCTTTTGCAAACTCTTTTAAACAGCACTTTTTTGTTTGTTTGTTTGTTTAACCTAAATCAGTAGACTTCAGTATTCGAATAGTAAAATGATGATGAGTGTCACATGGCAATTTTTAATAAATTGTAAATCTTCCTAAAGACTGCTCCTTTTTCTCAGTTTTTTTTTTAAATGGTGTGGTTTTAAAATAAAAACTGAAGTCAGTGGGTTTTCTTGCAGACCATACTTAATTGTGGTCTTTGTTACTACACTGATGTTGCTGGAGCCAGATTTTAGGTTTCCCTGGAAAGAGAGTTGAGGTTTTCCAATAATAGTTGTCTTTTTGAGAGCTTAAGTCACATTAACTGCAATGGGTCAATTTTGTCTCCAGTAGAGGATGGTTATGAATTGGTCATGAATGCACTTCACCTTCCAGTCAAAACACTTCACATAGAAAGCTATTGTTGGTGCTGAAAAGTATACATTCAGGCTTGCTGCAAATCAAAACCTGAGGTGTGACATCTTTTTTTGTGCATGTTTACAGAACTGAGTGAGAAGACTATATATCTGCTATATCCAAACCCTCTTTTCTGTAAACAGAAAAGCTATTTTCTAACCTCTTAGGGGATGTTTCTGGTCAAAGATAATGCAGACGGGTCCCTTGCAGGCGCGCGCGCACGCGCGCACACAAACACACACACACACACGCTATCATGAAGACTTTTTTTTTTTTTCTAACTCATTAAAGGCAATATCTGTGTTTCAACTTCTTGTGGCATAAATATCATTCAGCAAAACTGCTGAAGGAATTGTTTAAAATACAAAAGATATTTTGAACTGGCCTAATTGTCTGCTGAACAGCCAATAACTTTGGGAATTGTTCTCCGCATGAATTCTAGATACAGATTGGGATGTTGTCACATTTGTTTAGAACAGATTAAGCCAACAGGAGAAAAGAAAGGGATCTTTGCCCATTTTCACTGAGCAGTGAAGTTTGAATATCCAGCTTGCAATGGAAACTATTTTTCCAAAGCCTTTGAGGGCTGTTTCTCAGTCTAGTGTAAACAATTTATTGTTAAAGTCCTAGAATATTTGCATTTTAATTAAGGACAATTTTAATTAAATACAAAACTTTAATCAGAAAAGCAGAGTTTAGGCAGATAGTGTACTTGCATGCTAATCAGGCCTCTCTGAAGGAACCTGAACTCTGTGTAAATCTAGTTTAGGGGTAAATTAAAAAGAAAAGTGGCAAATGCATCTTTCCTGAGTAACTCACCTGTAAGTTGTAATCTTCCTCTGGCATCTTTGCCTTGCAAAGAGATACTCTTCCTGTAGGCATTTAGTGGGAGGGAAAGAAACAGAAGCTTACACGGATGCAGTGAGTGTATAGTGAGTTGACCTGAACTGGTAAGGGTAAGTTTAAACATAGGTGATGCATAAGGGCAGCATGGGGGGCACTTGCCCCCCCCCCCAAAAGCCCTGGTGACCCCCTGACAGCGAGCGCTCTGGCTGGTAGGGGGGCAAGAGAGTGCTTGTGCCCCTGCTAAAATTGGCTCTGCTTGGTGACTGGCGGCTGTGCCCCCCACAACGTGTCACGCCTCACTGGTGTCGCCCCAGACTTGGGAGGCACCAGTCACCCATAAGTTTAAAAGCACCCCTTAGAACTGGAACAGTTGAATATTTGGGGTGGGGAGGGGTGTTTCTTTTTCTCTCTTTTTTTTGTTTAAGTCTTTATTGAGTCTGTTGGTAATTTGAGAAATAGACAGGCTTGACAAACTCACCCCCACATTTTGGTAACGAAAAACAGAATAGAATATTAGTGGAAATGTTCCCAGAAATTACACCCTGATTTTCATCCAGCATTAGTTGGAATCAAGTTGAGAAAAAATGGTGACATGAAACTGGTTTGCTAAAATGCTGGAGAATCCAAATCCTGCAACTGTAGTGATGATGGTGATAATGATACAGGTACACGTAAAAGGCCATAGAATATATACAGGCCAGAATGTGTACACACCTGGGATGGGTGAGACTTGGAGTTTCCACTGGATCAGAGTTGGAGGCCTGTGAGGGGTTAACATGAGGCCCTGGGGCTCCTACCTGGCTGCTATTGCCCTTGTGACTCCAGTCTCAGTGCCCATCCTTCCTCCTCCAGCATCTGCATTGTGCGGGGGGTGGAGGGAGGGGTGTGATACAGTGTGAGGAGCAGTGTCAGGGAAGCCTGCAGACAGGTAGCTGAAGGTGAGATGGGCACCGTGCATGGCGAAGTGGTTTGCAGCCTGGAGGGTCCTGTGATCCCTGCTGGTGTGACCCACCCAGGCATGTGGCCCCTGGCAAGAAGTTGGGCAGTCCTGTACTAGAAAACTATAGTCCTTGGCTGTCCTTCAGATCTGCAACCCAGATTAAAATCAGGACCCCATTATAATGTGTGCATGTGACAAACATATTATCTTGACCACAAAGAGCTTAGTATGAGTGAATGAGGAGATCCAGTGAGGGAACAGGCTCACTTTAATGCAAGTAGATTTGTGGTTTTCAAACTTTTTCATTTGTGAACCCATAAAAATTTTTGAATGGAGATGTGGACTCCTTTGAATTGTAAGTGTGGGCATTCACATACTTTTGATTGATTGTAGTCATCTTTGACAGACCCCTTAAACATAGTCTTTGGACCCTAGGGATTTGTGGACCACAAGTTGAAAACCACTGAAGTAGACCATAAAACCAGGAACTGAGAGAAATTCCTTTAACTGTCAGGCATGAACTATTCTGTGTTTCAAAATATGAAAATTTT